>NC_142393.1:13852161-14181661 GCF_059441095.1 Idiotropiscis lumnitzeri | reverse complement strand
CCGATAATTTTAACTATTCTTTCAAGTGTTGCTTGAATCGACTGGGAAAACTGTTGCACAAGCTCTCCGGTTACGCTGTCATAAATCTGCTTCCAATTTGATTTCCATCCACGTAGAAGTGTGCGATTCCATGCGAATGAATGGGCCACGGGCAAGAAAATCATTGGAGCTGGGTCAGCTGGAGCAAAGACTCCCCTCCCCTTGATGGAGGGCATTTTGCCGACATTCTCAAGATCAAATGACATATTTTTCCATTTCTCTATCCGAGTGTAGCCACCTACCCAACCAAAGCGCTCCGTCTGTGTCCAGCTGAGTTGCTGCCAAAGGCGATGATCCCGTCACTGCTGCCTCATTGCCGACTTGTAGCGATCCATCTCGTAGCGCTCTGCGGAGGACAGGGCTGTTGTTTAGAAGCATGCGTGTCATACTCAATCGCCGTCAAATGTTCTTTAATTTAATCGGAAGCATCATGACTCCACAGCTCCGCTGGCAGCACACTAATCACCCCCATAAACGCCTTTGCCAAGCAGCGTTCTAAATGGGCCCGCCTAGCAGCTAACAGATGCCGCAAGAGTAACGTTCATACAAGGTGGCCCCGTACTAAGCGGTAGCACACACTCAAGAATTGTGACGACGGGGATAATTTGAACCCACTAAAGTGTCATTCCAACAGAGGGGGCGTCATTAAAACGGCAAGCAACACAGATTGCGGCACTATAACTACACGTGCTTTGATTTACACCGCCGTCAACATCCAAATTGCGTCGTGTGCCTCTTAGCGTGCCAAGGATGAGACGTGAACCCATGCTTGGCTTGGTATGGATGTTGAACCATCAATTATTGCTGCTTTCTTACACAATGGAAGCAATGTAATTATCCCCCGCACTTCAATTCACAGCCATGTTGAAAGCTTATGTCCGGCAGGCTGAAGGTGATAAATAGGTCATGCTCCAATTTCAAGCAGTTAATTTATTTCTAATGACAGAATCCTTTAATGTCACATTGCCATGCACGACAATCACTGAACGCTTCCTTTCGTTTTTAAAGCCTTGGACTAAATGAGCTGGATTTTTGGCTTTGCCAATGAGGTTATTTATCTGCATTTTTTTAAACACACAAACCAACATTTTAAATAATCATATTATATTTAATCCTATTGAATTAAGTCTTTTGAGCATCAGAGATGGTGCTTGTGTTCTCAGCGCTTGGGAGGCCGTGGGTGGGAGATAGAGGACGCACTTCCTAACCAGATGCATGACAAAAAAGATATTTCAAATATAAACAAAACACGTGCATAAGTGCGCTTAATACATTTCACTTTTGATGGCATATCATCTACTATCTTAATCTGACAACAAGGGATTTGAAACAAACAAAATAATACACTTCAGGGATGGCACAAAACTGCTGGACAGCAAATCAACATTATGTGCAAGAACTCATTATAGTGCATTTTTCACTAAAATCAACTCACTCAAAATGTTAATATTACAGAGGAACTCTATACCATTCCATATTCCATAAAAAAAAAAGAAATATTCACGTTACTGCTCCGTATGACCAGGGCGGCAACGACAGGAGGGCCTTATTTATGTTAATAATAAAAATATTTCTTATGCATTTTTTAAGTATTTGTCTCTTTTTTTTTCCGTTATTCCCTCGGTATCAAAAATGGTATTGAGTAGCGAGTATTTTCCTGGGTATTGATATCGACCACACTACCATCTAGTGGTGATTGGTGTTATTGCAACTTGAAACAACAGTCGACATCTGTGTATTCACAAATCAGCACCAGAGGATCTACATATTAGATTTCCATCCCCCCTTCCAAAATGTTTTGATATTTTGTATTTTTGCTCCTTATTCTTATGTAAAACATAAAAACGTTTTACTTTTTAAAAACTTAATCAAGAGCCCACTCAGAGTGAGGTCACAGGCCGCCACCAGTTGCCCATCCCTGATATCGATTTTATGCATGTGCTACAGGAAAATGAAAAATATTCTTCTGCAAAACTGGATTATCCAAAGGGGAACGCACACGGCTCACTCAGAGGGTATAAAAAAAGTTCCAAGTTTGCCTCGCTTCATCTAATTTGTGGTAATCTGATTAATTGCAAATGTAATTTAGAACTAAATTCCCAAAGTGTGGCATCAGCTGTCATGCTAGGAGCGTGATCTTCAAGATACATTTGTGTGTGTTGGGATTCCGCCTCATGCAATTTTAATGACATTATTATTTCATTTTCCCATGTGGAGCCTAAGTGCTGCTGCATGTTCTTCCTTCCTCAACATTCATTAGTGCATCCATGGAATTTTGCACTCAAGCATGACCAGGCGCGGAAATAACCTTAATCTGAGACTAATCTGTCAACTCGCAGCGCATCGGAGGATTGATGCAAGGGATCGCAGCGACAGGAATAGAATATGGATGACGTGTAATCCCATCAAAGTGAAAAAAAGCCTTCCCTCGCTGACATGGCACGACTCACCTGCTAGCCTTGATGCGTATCCAGCGGTTGGTGTCGACGCGCACCGATGAACGCAACACCACCGGCTTGGAGCCCAGGTCGTACATCATCTGAACACGGCCGTCCACGATGGCCAGGGCGATGTAGTCGGAACGCTCCACGCCCTTGCCGCTCCACAGCACTAGGCCTTGAGTCGCCTCCGTGCGGATGCGCAGCTCAAATTTGTTCACCAGCAGAGCCTTTTCACTGGGGGGGGGGGAGAACAGCGGAGGCTTGAGTGACATGAATGGTGTCTTTCAGTCGCTGAAAAGAGTTCAAAGAGGAGACCAAAATAGTCCACACAATTAGGGCAAATGTCAATTAAACCTTGGAGTACGAACCACTGCCATTAGACTTCTGCTCAGTGAGCTTCAATAAAGTTTTGGGACTTTTTTGAAAACACTCTTTCCAAAGGAAGGAGTAGATTCAGCAATGCGTATTAAGAGGAAAAATGCCAGAAGAAAAGAACGATAGACATCAAAAGTTAAAGTGGACTTGCATTCAAATCAGTGTCAGTCACCCTATGCATCGCCACTTATCAAAGTTAAGCGAGAGCATTTCACGCGTAAGAATGTTCAGCTTCTTTTTATGCTAATGTAACAATTACGGAGTTAAAATGTTACTTAATAGATTTCCTGCACAGTTAATATAGGTTTTATTGGATGATTTTTATTTTTATTTAATGGAGGAATTTTTTATAAATCAAATCAAGGTTGTCTAATGTCCTGGAACTGGCATTAGAAGTTCCACTTTACTATATTTATTAAAAAAGAAAAATCTGTGGAAGATCGTGGCGGAGGGAATGTGGGACGAGGCAAAATGAATGGCGTTCGTCTTTAGTACAGAACAATCATTGTGTTCTCCGACTTAACTTGGAGTTTGGTTCATTTGAGGGCCAGAGTTCACCGACCTTGTCCCTGAGAGCTTTGCTCGCATCTTTTTGCTCCAATCTCTCGATCAAAAAAGCTATCAGATGGGCTTGTGTTTACCCGCCAAATAAATCCAAACAGTCCTTTGTGCACTTTCAATTTTTCTCACGTTCAAGAGACAAGAGCTTTCCGCCAACTGTTTGCACAAAATCGTAACAATTATCGCAAATGTCGTCTTTGCAAGATGAAGATTAAAGAAGGGCAACTAAAGATTATTAATAAATTATTTGAGCTCCATCTCAAAGGCCTTCATCGGTGTTGACGCGAGGCCGATCAGAATGCAAACCGTATTTGAGTTTAGAAGGGAGGCTGTTTGTCTACCGAGCGGGAGTTGTTCACAACCTCTATTCTTGTTTCTGTTGATGTGTCTTCAGTGGGATGTTTGATCTTCAGTCTCTTGCCTGCCAACACTTTGGGAGGGTGAAGATAAGATACTATCCTGAAGAGGCGCTGCATGGAACGGGCAAGTGTGCGCTTGCAATCACTGTAGTAGTATGTGTTAAAAAATAAATAAATAAGTGCGAGCCTGTGTTCCTTATGTTTTATAAACAGCTAAACATAAAACGTGAAAACTCCTACCTACCAAGCTAACATTTGCTGGCCTGAGTGTTCGTACGTACAGTTTTGTGTGCATGCCATCAATCAGCATCTGTGCAATTGTAAGCACATCTGGCACACAGCTATAATCCACCTTCCTCAAAGGGTATTTAAACACAAAGACAAGGTGAGGACAACAAACAATCCGCGGCACATGGACGAAAAAAACACAACAACAGCAAAGAGAGTGGGGAAAAAAGATTAGACGAGACAGACGACATGGCACGGGAGTCAGCGTGGAAAACAGAGGCTCATGGGAGTGCTTTTTGTGCGAGCGGGTTCACCATGAAGAGAAATGAGGCAATCGTTAGCAATTTGTCAAAGAACAGCAACAATGTGGTTCACCTCAACAGAAACTAATGAATTCAAAAAGTGTTGAATTTGATATTTATTCAAGTCTTGATACAAATACGATTTTATTTCCTTCTTGTGTCCCCAGCCCTCCCGATTTCTCCATTTAAAAAATATGTCCTGGATGTAAATGACATTCATTATCAGAATCTGCTGAGGTGACCAGAAACACCCCCCAAAAAATGGAATGATTTAAAAGTATTGTAATCTTTTGTTTCCATAAAGAAAAAAAACCAAACAAATAAAGCTCAGCGAATCCTCTTCTGGCAAACCCTCAAAGAGCTTACAGGGACCAATAAATCTCCATCCGAGCAGCTTGTCAGTGATAAGTTCAAGGTTATTAAGCGAGCTGAATATATCATGAATAAAACAACGGCGTGCACGCGGGGTTTGGAAATCTCATATTCGCTGCCGACTTCCGAGACTGCTACTGTGTTGTTGTCTCTGTTTTTATAAATGGTCGGATTTTATCTACTTGGAACACGTGTTCAAATTGTCTTAAAGCATCTTCCTCAATGGCTCTCTCCTCCTAGTTTGACTCTAGGTGGCAGCAGAGTGTAAAATACAGTTGAAGAGAGGGCCACGGAAGCTCTGGATTCAGTTCTGTGCCGCTATCAGAGTCATGGATTTGGATGAAATCAAGGTTAGGTGTGACTCATACTCGTAACGCTATCACGATGATTAAAACGATGCCGCATCCTCGGAGGGAGATTTGGCCTGCAGAGCCGATGGGGAGGGTTTGTTTCAGAACAAGAAGTGGAATGAGAAATAATAGACCGCAAGTCTTAAAGCTCTGAGAGACTCACCTCTGGCCAGACGGGTTCTCCACAGACTCGGGACTTAAGGGAAAGTGGGGGAAGGGGGGGGAGAAAGTCAATGGCATGCAACGTAAGCGGAGAGACCAGAAGGACAGAGAGGGAAGGAGGGTTGTTGCGACCTAAAGTTGAAAAAAAGCTAACGGTGCTTCACAGCAATATCCAGCATGGAGATTGTCGCTAGCGATCAAAGAAAGTTTTCGACAAGCGATGGGAATGTTAAAATGATTGATTGATTGTTGAGCCAGGCAATTTTCCAGAGCACATTTAGATTATTTGCATCGGATGCGTGATATTGTGTCATCGCTATCTTGAAGCAATGGCAAGAATTATTGCTATAAATAATACATGCTCAGTTAGTTTGCGGTCTAAAGTTGCATTCGAGAAAAATACAGTCATAGGAAAAGCGCAGTGGAAGTCGGATACATCGCAACCTGAACGTGATGTCACACAAAAAAAAAAATGCCCCGCACAGATAATGTCCATCCATCCAATCCATCTCTCCATTTTCACTTCACCGCTTACTTTTGTTCAAAGGAAATCAATGAAGTGTTTCAGCAAAACTTTATCTTAAACAATTATCCAACGCTGCCAAAAAGGAAACAGTAGCTTGTCATTACCGCTGACGGTCAAATTGTCGATTCCCAACAAAACAAATTCCAGCTTATTACCGTCGTCAGTCATGTGACGCTCATGCTCGAAAAAGACGGCAGATAAAAACAACGGTTGTTGTAAATACTGATGGAAAGAAAATAGAGCGAGCTTGGCTGGCAAATATTTTCTGGCATGCAGGCAGTGGCTTCAACTGGACTGCAACCTGACTGCAATTTTTATTTGATTCCACAAGAACCAATGTGATGCAGTTACTTCATTTTATTACCGTTGATTTGTGCAATCGAACGCAAACACAATTAGTTCACAATCTCTGGGGCCTTTTTGTTTTGCTTTGAACACAGCTTTTTAACAATTAAGAGTGTCTCATTTGTGAAATATAATTACTTGTTGGAAATGGACTTTATTATATGAAAACAGGCAGTTATGTACCACATTTCCCACAACGTGTAATCATTGTGACACTTCACCCCAATGTCCATCCTTTGTGCCTCATTCACACGGCGACCATGAAAGGTGGCTCTCTAGGGCACCGCGATTGGATCAAGGTTGCTAATGTGCCAAAATGCCCTGGGAACAAGCATCTTTTAAAGAAGAACATCAAGATAAAGTGTATTCATAGCCAGCGTCTGCACCAAGCACAAAGACCTCATTCAGCCCGCAGCCAATTTCCTGAAAAACGACTTGATACAAATGAGGCAAGTATGCCACAGTGTAGCATCAATTAACTTGAGCGGTGAATGAGACACACTGGTCCCAAAAAAATGGGGTCAAGTGCCACGGCAGTCATCGCCACATGTGATTTGTCATTGAAATAATAAGCCCGGAGTCAAATCGACCGAAGCTTTTAGATGCGGGCAACGCGGGGAAAGCCATCAAAGGACGCTCCGAGCGGTACGACCATTAACCCGAGGTGAACGTTTGACTTTTGCGCCCTCGCCGAGCCCTCAATGGCCTTTGTGAGAAATGTATTCATTTCCGTTACCAAATCAAATCAAGGCGAATTGATCCGTGCACCTGCAGAGCACTGTGGCCGAGCTCCGCTTACTTAGACTCAAATTCATCGGGGCTCTTTACTAAATGTGACATCCATTAAACTTTTGACAGTCTGGCTCAGAGGAGTCGCTGTCCCCCCCCCCCTACTGTTAAGTGAGATTGATGCCTGTGGATACACACTGTAAGAGCTCTCAAATGAGGTCCCATCTACAAGGGAAGGGGGCACATATGTGATTAACATGACGCTCCTGATATCAGAAAAACAAAACAAAAGGGCAACTATTGGAAATCTGGTCCGAATCAAGTAACGTTTTTCGAAATTGGGCTTCCCGTACTTACCAGGCTAATGATCGGGAATAAATGTCCAAGCGCCTGAAACTAGGTCAGTATATCCTCCTCCGGTTGGTTTTCAAGTGGGGGTCTCGTTCACGTTCCGCAATCCAGCTAACACCATTTAGTGCAGTCCATTTTGTTTACGACACATGCATAAAATATTGCACATTTCCAATAAAGCAATTCAATTTCTCTGGGGTACGGCCACAATGCTTATCATGCACACATTCATGCTTCTCTTTGCAATAGGGGCGGACGGGGGACAGAAAGGATCTAATGACACTGCAAAATGGCGTGAAGATAACGAAATCTGTCAAACTGAAATATGGAGCTGAATGGAAGGGATATTGGACTTGTATAGTTGGTTGGGATGATTATTGTCTGCATGGAGATGAGAACATGACTGGAAACTGGATGTTTTGAGTGTCTTCAGGTATGTTAATTTTCCAAAAATGAACCATTTGTTGCTGTTAGTTAGGCTTGATTTGAGGCTGGGCAATTTCCCAATAGACATCGTCTACTTACTCTGGGATCTCATTGGTCAGTTGGCTTTGGTGGGAAAGGAAAGACAGCGAGGGACATTTTATGTGAGAACAGACACACAAAGACGGAAGAGGTCAAGACTAACACTGGACAAAACAAGCAACACACAAAAGACAGACAGTGTTGGGGGAGCGCATTATGCAAACGTTTGTTATTTGGGGTTTGCTTTGACAAATACGGGACGTAGAGCCATTTATTTGCTTTCTATTCAGAGATTGTTTCAAATCCTCCCTGTGGCAAAATTCACTCTGGTGAAGTACAAACGTCAAACCAGGAGCCTAGAGGGACACAACCTTTTGTTTTCTTCATGTGTAATACCTCCTCTACGAAGCTCTTTTACACTGATGCTATCAGCTTTACCCTTTTGTAAAATGTCAGAAATTGCAGGACTCACACAGCTGTCATCATGCAAAAAGACAACATCGTTTACTCAGGGCAACACTTTGATTGTTGAACGTCTTGGTAATTACTGAAATTGTGTGAAAAGAAGGCCTATTAGCTCGCTGCTAGTCCCCCTGAAGCGTGTGAGCTGATGATATCATCAAGCTTGTCATCGCAGCTTAGTGAAGGTCGGGCGACACAGATAGACGGAGGGTTTATTTGGTTAATACGCCAATTAGGATGGAACTGAAGCATTCGGCGAAATAGATGGCCACATGCTCTTGTCTTCTTCCTTACCTCCTCGTGACGGCGTTGTGGTATTCGATGAACGTCCGCCCGTCAAAGGCAATGGCCTCTGTCTCGGTCCCGGCAGACTTCTCATAAATGGCTGCAAAGGAAGGGGCAGGATGGGAGAGCGGGGGATTGTTGAGTGGATGAGCTCACGCCGATCAATAAGAGGGAAGGTTCAGTCATCAGAGCCGACATGGGAGTGCTGGCGCATATTTAATTAACGTAAAAAGGACAGATGGCCACGTGCACAAGGTTAATGGCAGAGGCGGGAATGTTTTTGCAAGATACATTGAGCCACGGTTCATTTCGAGGTGTCAGGCATAAAAAGCTACATGGAGTCACCTGTTGCAAATGTGCCACTTGATTCACTTAGTCATTTCCCTAAGTGCTACTTAGGTTTAAGACCAAGGAACAATAATACCGGCTGGTAAGGATTAATTACATGTTATATTGCTTAATTATGACCTGCTTTTGTAGAATTCTACACATTGAAATGAATCGGAGCTTCAAACGTTTCAATAGACTTTCACTCTTCATTAAACCCAATGATATTAACTCAACTGCACACATCGTTCAGCTTGCGCTCATCAGAATTTTGAATTGTGCATCAATCCATTTTCTGTAGATTAAGTCAACCTTTTTTTTTTTCAATTCTACAAGAGCGCCATAAAAAAAGAAAGCCCATGCTGCACAAATTCCAAAAATAGAACAAATTCACTATTGTTTGTTGTTTGTGACATGGACATAGCAATAATAATAATAATAATACTAATAATAATAATAATAATAATAATAATAATAATAAAATAAAACAACAATAAAACAATAATAATAAAATAACAACAAATAATAATAAATAATAATAATGTAAAAATAAAACAATAATAATAGAATAATAATAAAATAATAACAACAAATAATAATAAATAATAATAATATAAAAAAAATAACTGCACCTCATAGTTCTCTATAAGGTGCCAAGTAACTTACTGTTCTGACAGTGTCCCCCGGAGTAGCCACTGAGACACACGCACTCATAAGTGTCCAGTTGGGGGTTGCAGCGCCCCCCATTGTGGCAAGGTTCCCGGGAACATGCGTGCTCCTGGAACATGGCCAGATTTTGCGAGCGCAGGGCGTTCTCTTCTCTGAGGATGGGCGTGCCCATCAAAATGATCTATTGCAAAAAAAAACAGAATGACGTCAGGCAGTCAAATCTGATAATGCCAAGCAAAGATTAGATTAAGCAACCCTGCATATCATTTGTATCCTGTCTGAGATGGTTTTAGACGATGAGGGACACTTTGAAATTGTTGGCGGAACCATAGAGCAAAAGCTATTCATCAACTGCACTTTGCTTTGCTTTGGCGGACGAGATATCATGTTTAAGTACAATCACATACACCACTGAAGGAGAAAGACTAACATGCACAGTGTTATCGGCATCGTCCTCAAACACCTTTTCTAAATAATTAACTTCTCTCCAGTGGCCACGCAAGACAAACGCCACATTTAGCTTATAATTTTCTCCAAAGTGTCAGGGGAAACTTTGTAGAAGTGAACTAATGACAAGTTTATGCAAAGAGTAACATCCTGCCTTTGTTCAGCTAGGCTATTTTTGTAATTTTACTGAAAAGCGAGAGACGGGAATGGAAAAGTTGGGGAAAGATCTAAGGGAAAATAAAAAAGGGACTTCAAAATGTGCATTCTATTATTAAGTACATGGCATGCTCATCCAAATGAGCAGAGCCACAGAGTGATCTTAGAATATATATATAAAAAAAAACATTAATATGACAGTGGATAAAGTGACAACTTGACAACGATTATACAATTGCTTGACATTTGTATGGGCCAAAAGAATATGCAAATGACAAATGTATGTATATGTCATTACAGAGTTCTGTGGAACCTTTTCAGAGATCTGTTGCCATGGGTCAATTAGTCGAGCCCAGAGTTCAAAGTAAACACGGGGAAGCTGCATTTAGCTGTGATGCTGCACGTGGAATAAGCTGCCAACATAAGTAAAGTCATCTCAGAGTGTAAATGCTTTTAAATCCATCTTAGATGAGATAACGGATGCAAATATAGGGAAAGAAATCACCTAGCATTGAGCACATATTCCATTCTTATTTTCATTGATGACTTATAGTCAAGTTGGCCACGTCTTAATGAGCACCTGGCATATACTTTTATTTGTTGTCATCACTCATAGAAATACGGTATTAATCTTTTTGATGCTAATGTGATATGTGAAAGTGCAATCATGACATCATAGTTCAAACTCCGGGTTTTTATTCGACTTCAGTGGCTCCACTGTAAAAACGCCAAAGGCAGAGGCAACGTCACAACAGTCCTTCAGGAAATAGACTTCCAAACATTTACCTTTTGGATCGTTCCCTTGAAGCCTTCTGTGAGTGCGGCACTGCGTGCAAGTCGGCTATAGTCAGGAGCCCCACCGACAAGTAGAGACTCTTTCAGGTTAAGGTCCACATGGAGGTTCTGATGAGACAGGATAACAAATTGCTTTCAACTAAGACAAATTAATGATGAAAAAAAAAATCCAAAGATTGCTTTAAAGTGTAATCTGTTCCTGCAGTGCATTTCTATTCAGGACATGATGGTTTATGCGTTCATATGTTTTGTGTCCTGTGAGCCTGAAATAAGTTGCATCCTTTTAGTTGATATATATAAAGAGGGTTATTAATGTAGCGCATTTGCACATATGCCTCTGTAATAAATGGATTCTGCCATTAAAATGATCCACATTCGTTTTGGAGCCCGCCGAGGCTATAACCGCACTTCCTCACCCTCGACTCACATCAGCGCAGTGGATGTATTACAAAATAATTAATTTCTATGTCAGCTGAGAGGGTGGTCAATTATCTTCTAGATGTGAGGCATTAAAAGCAAGTACAAAAGACAATCATCTTGAGATATGAATGTCTCTTAAAGACATTTCAGAAGAGAACAGCACAGAGTAGAACGCAGACCCCCACCAAGGCAGAACAATCCTAATATGCATCAACACAAAACAATTGTAAATCTTCATATCGTCAAAGTTGGCCATTGTGGTTGCATGCATTATTCAAAATGTTCAATCCAATGTTAACACAAATCTGCACCGGAATTGAATTGTTCAACCCGAACCCACTACCACATGGGGCAGGACTATCGGTCAGAACACCATATTATTTATATATATATTTCTAAAGCAAAATGGCTTGGCACACATCGAAGGAAAAGAAAAGTGGGCCACAAATTGCCACAGGAGAAACATGGAGTTAATTGCTGGAAAAATGATGGAAGAGGCCAAATAAACAGGCTTTGTGAAGGCGAGCTGCTTTTATTTTGGCGGGGATTTGGAGTGCAGGAGGCAGAGACGCTTGGCTAAAGCTGAGATTGTGTTGATGCATCCAACAGAGACCTATCGGGGGCTCAGGCCAAGGTGGCTGGACACAGATGTGAACGTATTCGCTCTGCTTCGCCAATGTTGTCATCCGCTGAAGGGCAGCAAATTGGGTTACACAATGAAAATTCCATACGCACACATACAAAGGACAGTTGCGATAATATATAAAATGAATATGAATCATTTATGAATTATTATTGTGCGATGCTCAAATTCTTAAAACGTGACTTGATAAATTTGTTTTGGAGTTCATTTGCCAGTTATAAGCTAAACACACGATATAGTGTTTAGGATACATAAGTACAAGGCTTTCTCCATCTTTATTGTTTCGGAAAACAATTTGCTGTCGTTGAAAAAAAAATATCTAACACTCAGCTTCAAAAAACAGGTGAGTCGTGATTGTTCGTTACCTGAGCGACTGTGATTTTTTCAGTCGACGGAAATGACAAAATGGCCGCCCCCTGCAGTGACTAAAAGCAATATCAATATGGAAGCCATGTTTACACGAGTCAAGGCGCATGGAACGTTTTATAGCAATTATTTTTTTGGGGGTAGTTTGACTTCCCCTTTGTAGTACAAAAAGTAGTAAAAAGTGCCAAAAATAATTCCAGTCCATATTTTAATTGACCCTTGCTTAGTCCACGGAAAGTTTATTTCTGCTAACTCCCAAATGAAATGGCAAGAAAACCTCTGCCTCCATTGCGTGATTATTTCAATCTATGAAAGCCATTACAAAACGTTCTAATTGGATACGGTGCACATTTTTCGGATCTATTGAGGTGCACTCATTTTTGCGTCATGACGCTTATTGTATTTGAGCTAATGGCGCCATGAGACAGAAAGACATACGAGTACGTTTTTTTTTTTTACAGCTTTCCTCCACCACAGATGCCACTGCAGAAAAAAACCCAACTTGTGTTTTTGTGACACTAAAGTGGGATATCATCCAAGGAAATAGTGTCGTTTACTTGGCTCTTGTGAGAGAGGACACAACTGGCTTGATGGAGTGTTTGCAGCCCGCTGAAGTTCACTGTACGTTTGGGGTACTGTGGGGCTGAGCGAGTGGGTGACGGGGGACTTGTAATAGGACGGAGGACTGTTTGTGTTTACAAAACAAGCGAGAGCAGATGACAAAAGAACAACGCGGATTTGCTCCTCTGTACCTCTAACGGACTTGGTGGATCCATTTTTCACCGTCTTTTGCTCTGACTGCCAACAGCTGCACGGCCCGATGTGATATCCCCACCTACGCAGGGCTAATGAAGACGTTTGTTGCCGCTTAAAAAAACAACGATGGCTGCCTCCGCTTCGTTCTTCCCTCCCACCTTCACACCCCATCCGCCCCCGCAGCAGATGGACTGAGGTGAAAGCCAAAGTGTGTTTTTATAGAGCTCCCTGCCTCAGTGCAGTGAGTGTGTGCGCACGCAGGCTTATGAAATGACAAGTTTTTCTGCAAAGCTGCCCACTGTTTTTCTTTCACGACACAAAGAGAGGTGGGAGTGAGAGGACATCGTGAATGGCTCCAAATGAAACATGGGCTAAGGTGTGACTTGTCTTATTACCTTGCGTGATTTCTTATATCCAGACAGCACATCATAGAGAAAGAAAACACAACATAGGGAGGAATAAAGTTATTAGAAAGCCGGTAAAAGTGCAGAGTGAGACATGCCGGAACCTACAGCAACATGCACACATTAAGCGCCTTCATGCACAGACAGGCCAAACATATGCCCAAAGTTTAGTTTTAAAAATGTCTGCTTTTTTAAAAAAAGTTTTTTTATGCCAGGCGTCACCAACATAGAGCCAGTGGCAGCAGGTGGTCCCAAAAGACCACATGACTAGATCGCTGGTCTGGCTAATAATAGCTCACAGTGATGGGATATTGTTATTTCCTGCAAGAGTCGCACAAGTGATCATTTGAAAATGGAAAAACTTGCAGAAATGTATAGAAATGAAGTGAAATCATTACCATTATCTTAATTATAATATAAAACAATCATTTTTCTTCTCTTCATTAACTCATATAAGTGAGAAAATTGTACTTTTATTGACTTGGTTTTTGTCATTCATGTGTCATGGTAGATTGTTAACTGGACAACATCTGTAAAGCTGAAGCTTACTGTCATGTTGACAGAGAAAGTCACGCTGCATGCAGTGAAGAGCAGCAGCTGATAAACAATTCAATAATGACCTGGAAATAATTACAGATTGATTGCCAAAACCAAAAATGTTATGGTGGCTGAAGGCGTTTGCACATTACCGTGTCTCATAAAATAGATCTTTAAATAAGCAAGGGCATAGCCTGAGCTGTACGAATATGAGACACAGCACACAGTCCAGCATTATCATTAGTATCAATCCTGTACATGCACATATAAACGCAAATGAAAATACTTGTTGAAAGATCATGCAAGAAGAAGAAATGTCATTAGGAATAGATGAAAACCGAGCCCTGAAACTGAAAAGTGGCCTTCAATAAGCCTCATTTGAGGACGTGCAGTCGTGATGTGAGGTGAACCAAAAATGTTATTTCTTCTGTCTGCGCCTTTGAAAGTATGTGCTTCATCATGCTGCCAGCCTGAGCTGTCCTTGCTATGATGTACCGTCCCAGCATGCAATATATCCTGTATATAAATATATAAGTCCATTCCGGCATGTGCGTACATTTTATTTGAAGAGTGCCGTCACTCGGCTCTAAAGCTCTTTAACTTGCTTCAGCTCATCCCTTACGGTCCCAACGGACCATCACCATCCTCCACTGCCTTCTGTGCGTTTCTCTCCCCTTATTTTATGAAAATTTTCTGCCTCTATTGCAGGAGTAAGACACAATTACCATATGGATGATGAAAGAAGGCGGCGGCAGGGAAGCAGCGAAGAGGAAAATTTGCTGTGTTGATTGCGAGGAGATGACGGGAGTTAACAAAATGCATGTTCATAATCACAAATTACACAGTTTAATGTAATTGGACGGCTCATGGCGACTTATCCGGCGAAAGGTTGAGCCACCATTTAAATCTGTGCACCTGCTAAAGAGTTTCATGATGCCGCTATCTGCCTCTTAACTGTCTGACTTCATAAAAGTACGGGTGCACTCCTGAGGCTATTTTTCTTTGGGGTGTCTAAGTTACCTCAATGGAATGAAAGGCTGCCCAAAAAAAAAAAAAAATGGAATTACAGGATTCCAAGAATCAAGACAGCTTGTCAAAAGCGTCCTCCGTTATCTGCAGCTCTACCTCTAAATTTGATGGATGTCAGACTCTGGCATTCTGCAAAAAGCCACAGGGGCTGGTTTTCAGCGTGGATTTCAGTTTAAAAACAGCCAGTTTGTTTACAAGAAACTTATGAAAACCATCTCATTGCCAAAGTTGTGAGTTTTAAAGACATGTATACACACGGGAATTACCATAAATCAGATGCTCTTATGCATAAATGTACACTACAACTGAGGGGAAAAAATGCAGCTAAACAAGCTGAATGGGGCGATTTTGCCACCTCTTGCTGCAGCGAGTGTTGAACATATAGCTTAAAAACATACGATCGCAAGAAGAACGCAAACAGTAGCAAGAGTTGATGGGGATTTTCCGTCATGACATGAGAGGAGCAGTTGATGTAACAACAACAGGAAGCGCGCCCCAAGCATGGCAAAGCATCACATCGGCCCAAAAGCTCAGCATGCTAAAAGCAAGACAACATCAGCACGAGCTGCACATTTACCGGCGCCTCTCCTCGAACGGCGTCCTTCTTGTTCACCATGATCTCGCCTTTGCGGTTGGAACGCTCCAAGCTGACGGTGTTCCACACGTTGAGTCGGATGGCTTCTTTACTCCTGGATAACAAACCCACCTCAATGTGTAAGCAACTAGGGCAAACATTATCAGGAAATGTACAAGAAAGTCAAATAAAATGTAATCAATTTGAATATCTTATTATGAGAGTCATTCTATGCCAACCTGATGGTAGCAGGCCCCTTGCCAAGGTCATAGCGAAACTCCAGGAAGCCCTCGCTGAGGGATAAAGAGATGAAGTCTCCTTTTCCGTCAGATTTTTGCCCGTTGTAGAAGATCAGGCCGTTGGAGTCATTGGCCATCAGAACCACTGTCATGCTGACTTTTTGGCTGTATGCAAAGCACATGCAGAGAGGTCAAACGTACGTCCAAGTGTTGCGTGTTGGTTGAGTAGCACAAATTTATGGATGCATGAAAAAAAAAAAAATGAACTCACCGCAGATCATGTCCGTAAAGATGCAGCCCCTTGAATTCCAGGTAAGAGTCTCCATTGAATAGTGGCATGTATGCACCTCGCCTCTCAGCAACTGGAAGCACAAAAAAGGGTACTTTCATTCTGCCTGTTTAAAGCAGAGCCAATATAACGTACGTAATAAGAATCTCCATAAGCGGACACGTGACAATCTGAGGAATGGAGGAAAAGAAGGAAATAATGATAATCAGAAATTTGGTTTGACAACTTCTGACCCTCCAAACAGCACATTTTGTAAAAAGTTGATATTCTAACTTTTATTCAAGTGAACACATTTTTACGTGTATGAAAAAAATGTATGTTGTCAATGTTCAAGTGACAAAAGCCAGTGTATAGAAATATTGAAAAAAAATACTTTAATTGCTCGCTTGAAATTCTCCCATTTTAATTAATTCTAGTTGATGTTTTGCATTATATGAATTAAAAAATACTTTAAAAAAATCTTTTAATCATGCTATTTTTCTTACAGGAAGTTAGGATTTTTTCTTGTGAATTTCATTTCCATAATTCTCAGGTTACAGATTATTTCATGTAATTCTATGACTTTATCAGTATAACCAAATTGTGACAGGCACATCCTTAAACTGTAAAAAAAACAAAACAAAAAAAAAAAAACGGTATCCATTTTGCATAAAACATGCAAATCCAGGATGAGGCACATAACTTCCTTAGCGGAGTTGAGAAAAACAAAACAAAACAAACAAAACAATACACAGCAGCCTGCCATGGTGTCACAAAACACAAACAAACAACATCTAAGGGCATCTGGAGTGCCAATGGAAAGAATGCCACTATTGTATTTTGGCAGCCCTTTTTTTTTTTCTTAAATAATACTCCGTCTGCAGCATGCTCTGTTCCTGGCTAAGACACAAGAAGAAAAAGAAGAACTTGAAGTGGCATGACGTTAGCTACGGAATCAAGTGCAACCAGAGGGTATGCGTTTGGGGATCTTCCTCCAGCCTGACGCATTCACAGTGTCAAAACACACACCTACAGCGTGATTCGTAACGGGCTGAAATTAGTAAGTGTGATGGGTCAGGCATGCTGAGATGAGAAAGCTCAGAAGAAAGACAGAATCGCGATGACGCACGGCAGTTGGAAACATGCAGACAACCATCACGCATGGAACTCATCTCTATTAATAGAAAACGGAGCTGCTTGGAACACAATTTCTGACAGCGGAGAGAGAAGATTGACTTATTTATGTATTTGTGCGTGTGGAAAATACTGAATGTCAAAAAGGGCTGAAAAGAGCGTCCTTTTTTGGCAAAATTTTAAAAATGACAATTTAGACTCTGGAAGACATTACAGTGATTCCTTGAGATACGAGTGACCGGATTTATGACATTTGAGATACAAGCCGTCATTTGGCTTTGACTTGCGAGCGCACATTTGAGATACGAACACTGTAATGTGGCAGTGAAGTCAGTTCAATGTACGTCGTTTGACGAATAAAAGGGCTCAATTATATTGAAAATAAATCTGTGATTTTTTTTCCTTATTGTGATTAAGATTTAATATGCTTTTTATTTTTTCAAGGTACTCTTCCGATGTATTTTCTAACAATAAAGTAATCTGTATTACAATAAACCGTATCATATTTGTTATATCCAATTTTTTTGTCTTATAGTTTAGGTTTAAGATAAAATGCATATAAAATGTTTATCTACTTTAGTTAGAGTTGTTAAGTGATGAAACAAATTTGACAAGCATCTCTTGTAAGCATTCACAAAATTCAGTGCGGCGTAATCACAAAACAGTAAACCGTAAATAAAATTACAACAATATTGTAAACAAATCTGTGGCTTTATCACTTCAACTTTTCATGCTTCATGAAACAATGATATGTAAACGTGGACTGCACTTCTTAAGCGGAGAACTTATTTAGACAAGATAAAAAAAAAATAAGGCAAATGAAGCATGATTGATATGAAAGTGCAAAATAACAGGAATCAACTGGCTTAATATAGTATCAAAGCTGTGAGAATTAACGACATTCTACTCATTTATTTCCAAATTGCGATGACTAACATGTTGCAGGGAAAAGTGGATAATTCCATTTTATTTTTGAAGCTGAGCATTGTCCATTTGCGATCCTTCCTGTATTTCTTCATCTGAACCATTATGTTGGGAGTTGTCAGACTCGACTCAAAGAATGATCAATTTATGATTACGGTGTGAATTCCCAGGATCAAGCAATGGAGGACAAAAATTCTTTTGTGTCATTTTTACGAAGGAACAAAATGTGTGGCTCATCAAACTTAACTTATATCCACCAAAGCACAACGCCACCTCTGATGTTGAAAGCCCCTTCACAATTGTACACTTTTTCAAAAGAAGCAACAGTCACAACTAGAGGAGTTAAGATGGACTTGAAAAGAGAACTGACTAATTCATTGTTTTTACCAGATAATATTTTCTTATTTATTAAGATTCAAACAATAATTAAAAGTTCATTTTAAAATGCCCGTTGTGTAATATAGTCAGGGTGACAGTTTCAATTTAGATGATACTGATTTTTATTTCCACTACTACCTATGGGAAAAAAAAAATAATTAAAAGCCAAACATATCAATTAATTATATAATTAATTAATCGTGGATTTGCAACAACTCTGTGCAAATCAAAACTAATTTCTGGCTAGATTACAATTTCCAGTGATAGTTGAACTAATGCGATTTTATTTGAACTAAACTGAGTGATCAATATTTGTTCTCCATCCGTACTCTGATCAAACTAATCCCAAATAACAAGGAGTGACCCGACTCTCCGCAATTGTAACAGCATTCGTCGCACTGAATGCGTGAACGTAATCACGTTACACTTCTTAACTTTTATTTACGTGAAACCGGCCTGCCTTCTTAACTGTTGTCAGTTCAGTTCTCATGGGCTTTGTCCACCAGGCTGCTGCTTTATCTGCGAGCGCCTGTCGGTGGGGTTGACTGACGCCACCATTAATCACAGCAGTCGGGGGGGGGGGGGGGGGGGGGGGGGGGGAGTGATGCGATTATTCATCTCATTGATTCCTGTGTAGAAAATAAATAAATAAAAATCACCTTTTGGGATGGGAGACGCTCTCAATGGGATGGCATCGATTTTGCCTCAACTCCATCTATTCGATTTGATTCACCTGCTAACAGGGACTCACTATTCCTGTTTGGCTTTTGTGGATTCCCAAATGGTTTGGGGTGCTGCGGTTCATGCTTCTCTTTTGTTAAGAATGTGTTATCTTGTTTTGCAGGGCACCAGTGGTTGCAAAGAGGTTTCGGATTTAGTCAGACATGGCAACAGTGACCATAACATAAAGAATGAAATATACATGCGAAAGTTAATCCAAGACTTGCATTCTTCCTCTGACATGCGGTTGGCTATAACAACATGCTGGTTTGAACATGACACCTGGGAGTGGACAGGCAGGGAGAAAAGGCTGCTGTTCACTAACAACCGTTGCAGTGTCGATCCCGATGGCCCAGCGGGGCCAATCATCTGCAGTAGGCCGTCCTTAGTTCCGACCCATCGTAGCTGTGATGCTCACCAACCCCGAGGGGCTCACACCATTTCCCCCTTCGTGCTCTGGGTAATTGATCTTCCCTTTTGATTCAAAATGGATGGAAATGTCACAGGTTGGGAAGAAATTTACTTTCCAGCCATCAGCCTCAGTTTGGAAATAGGTTTCCATCGTGGGTTGTGTAGGCAGGACGATGGTAACTGTGTCAGTTATGCAAATGGAATCACAGCGTGGCGACATTCAAAGCAGCCAACAAAGAAAAACAAGGGAGAAGAAAAAAAACAAGTTTGGCTTGAATTTTTTTTTTTTTGTGTGTCTTCTAGCTGTGCTTTTTAAAAACTTACCATTGACATTCCAATTGAAGAACGCCAAAATATGGATCTGTTATATACCCAATCAAATATTATGGACCATACTGTATTGAAACAAAATATATTGCTTGAAGAAAAACTGTCTATGATGCGGGTGAGTTGAATCATAATTTTCTGTAACCTTTACCTATCTCGCAGTGCTTCCCTTCACGTCCCATCGGACATTCGCACTTGTAGCCTCCCTCCGGAAGTGCCTGGCACTGAGAGGACGGGTGGCATCTGCTGGGCTCACACGGGTCATGGACGTCGGCGCAAGTTGGACCTAGGGATGCAAACAAATCCATCATGAGGAAATTGCCAAACTAATATTTCGACCGATTGGAGGAAAATTATGGGACAAAACAAGGGGGGGGGGGATTTTCACTGTAATGGAGGTCGTGCTCTAACAGTTTTCAAAATATTATGCATCCACTTTAAAGAGTAGAGGTCATCCGGATTATTATAGGTCAGTGTTGAATGGCTCTTGGATGATGGGTTTGCCCTCAACACCAGCGGAAGTCACCTGCTATTACTTTGGCAGTCAAAGCCTGTGGTGAGGAGCACTTTAATAATCCGTTTCCCTACTGAGCTCACAGCATCTTGCTATTTTTCCCCCCCACTGCTGTCTTTATGTTTGACTCTTCTCCAACACAAATGTTTGTTCACAAATTCACAGCAAAATATCTCAAAAGCATTTCCCATATGAAGGCGACCCAAGGCCATGCTTCTTAAAATAAGATAATCAAAAGAAACCCAACGTAAGCAAGGGCTCACGATGACGGCTTATGGTCAGAAAGTGAATAGATCTTGAATTGACTCAATCTGGAAAATGAACAGGTCACGTTTGACCCACCCTGCAGTAAACGGCATATATGGAATTCCTTCTGTTTGAAAAGCAACTGAAAGAAAGAGACACAATTATAAATCGATCAACAGATTTGGACTGGCGAAAGGCTCCATGGCACCCAAAGTCCGTTATCTTGTCTGACTTAACAATTAATGTTATTAAAGTAGGGCTGAAGTGTTTTCGATCAATGTTAGTTTATCTCTGACTGAATGCTGATACTATTGTTCAGTGGTGGAAATGTATCGGTTAAAATATACTTTGCGGAGCCACAGGATATCCCCATCGTGGGTATAAATCCCTTTAAGATTAAGGCGCAAAAGTTTACCCGAACAATTAACTTGGCGAAAAACTTTCTGCTACAGCCACAGAGCAACCAGCGAGAGGCACGCATGATTAGGCTGCACTGCTGTCTGCTCTTAACTGTGTTCTCTCGGAGCTGCTTGTTAGTTGGCTTCAGCTGCAGGGAGAGAAACAACAAGAAGGGATGTTGAAGTACAGATAGGCCAAAGGCCAATTACTGAGCATTTGCTGGACGTTTTCCTGTTCCTGCCCAGCCTCAACATTTAATCTCTTATGTCTGTGTTGGACCCCCCCCGACTTGATGGTGTTCGCAAACAGACCGCCAGCACTACTGGACTGGAGGCATTTTCAAGCTCACTTGGGATTTTGCAGCGTGACATGATCACAGTGAAACCCTGAAGTGAACGAAAATTGTCAACACAAGATTTCAGGAGCAATTCTTGTGAAAAGTTAAGAAATATGTTGTATTCATTAGTGAACTATTCGTCGGCAGCATGATAGCTGCTTTGTTGACTGTGCAGGAATAATAATAATAAAAAAAATAATAATAATAATAATAAATAACAATAATAATGATGATAATAATAATAATAATAATAAAAAAAAAATAACAATAATAATGACGACAATAATAATAATAATAATAATAATAATAATAATAATAAAAATAATAATAATAATAATAATAATAATCATAATCATAATAATAATAATAATAACTTGTGTGTTTCACACCAGGAAAACATCTTTTTCTTAGTATTCTGACCACACCATTCGAGATCAAGACGAGCAGAGACCAGAACTCCCTGAGACTTTTGGGAGTTGAGACCATGTCAAGACCATGACAGAGACAAGACAAAACCGAAATAAACCGAGACCGTGACAAGCCCAAGACCATGAAACTAATTTGAAAAGGTTGAACAGTTAGAGAGCATTCTCTCTTTTGTTTGAATTTTATTCTAATATATGACAGTCCAAAATATGGTGTCAATAACACTATTAAAAAACAACATAGAAAAATCTCTAATCCTAGCATTTCTTTTCAACTAAATTCTCGCAAATAAATAAATAAATATGATTTTTATTATTATTATTATTTTTAGACACCCAATATATTATCTGTTAGATGAAGCCAATTTAAGGTGGAATTAAATCTTACACCTCGCGACTCTCATCGCTTCCACTTCCACTTGTGTGCTTTTCCTTATTATCACATTAAAGAAGTTGAATAGCAGATGAGTGCTGGCCTCGACCAGCCTTGGAAAATCCTGAGTCTGGCGAGTCCAAGACAACCAAGACCGCCCCCCCCCCCCCACAATGTTATTAGTTCCCTGTCATCAACTCACCCCAGAATCCTTTGCTGCACTGGCAGTGGAACATCTCCGCCTCTTTGACCTGGCACGTGGCCCCATTCTTGCAGGGATTTGGCAAGCAGGGGTTGTTGCCACATTCGCCCACACCGCTGCCATAGAGATTATCAACGCCGTTCTCTTGTAGGTTGAGCACCCGGTTGTTGACATCCAGCAGACGGATGCAGCCCACAAGACCTGAGGCAACAGCAGTCCTCTCCTTAACACTGCAAAAACGAGAGGAGAGGAAGTCATCCCATCACACTCATATCGGAAACATCTTAAAATTACAACTAATAACAACTAATGGTCCCTTGGATAGCAATAAACTTCAAAGGATCATTTCATTTTGATGATCATATCTTGCAGAATGTCTTCATTTTTTGAACACTTTAATTTTAGAGATCCACGACCACAAGTCATCGTTTTAGTCAATGATGGCGTAGTGGTACACTCGCTTGAGTTTAGTGCAGGCAAACATGGGTTCAATTCTGACAAAGTGGCGGTGTGACTGTGAGTGTTAATGGTTGTATGTCTCCGTCCAGGGTGTCGTCCTTGTTTTGACCAAAGTCAGCTGGGTTGGACTTCAGGTCGCCACGAGCTCCAACAGGATTAGCGGTTGAAAAACATGGATCGATGGAAGCCACAGTTTTATTCAAAATACGTTCACATTTTGTGTGCTTGATTGTAACAGAGAGCTCAACATAATCCAAAAATGGTGTCCCAGTTAATTCCAACACATATATCCTTCTTTGGGTTCATGGCACTGTAAGTCATCATTTTCCCACTAGGCACAACAACTATGCTGTTATTGTTCAACCACTCACGTATATTAAAACGCAGAGGGAAATCTAGAAGGTGTCTGGTGGGACACATTGTTCTTATCAACAACTGATTGTCTAAATATGAACATCCAGACATTATTTATCTAACATTATTACTAGCATGATAGAGAGGGGCTTCTTGTCAAAGGGTACTTCATGAAGCAAATGTCAAAAATTATTTTTTTTTCTTCTACATTATAATATATTCCGCAATGATGTGGTTGAAGGCGCCATATTGGATTAAAATGTCAGAATCCATTAGCAAAATTGACAAAGCTAGGAAAATTGGACCTGATGTTCAGAAAGAGAGGGTCAAGAGCAAACGCTCCCAAATAAAACTCAATTGAGGCTGCAGTCAAAAGCTTGTGGCTTTCAGAGCTTATTCAGAATGTTGTTGCATGTTAAAGAATATGCTTAAAGCATGTAAAGACTTACTCCTGCTTCATTTCTTCAGGCACCCCTCCAATGAACAGATTGGTGTCCAGGTTGAGGCCGTCAGTCCCACGCGGACTTTCGCCTTCCACATGCGGCTCGTTGTCCACGCTGAGCATGGCAAGACGCCGATTGCGCGTCACCACCAGTTGATGCCAGCGGCCCTGAGTGATTTCAATGTTGCTGACCACGATGCCTGTACCTGAACCTGTGTTGAACCTGACGAAGATGCAACATGTTAAAATGATTTACAATAACACAATTTCACAATTTATTGACTTGAAAAGATAACAGAAAGAATTTTTTTTTTTTTTAAGTAAAATAAATAAAAAAAACAAACAAAAACAAAAATACATAAGGCCCAGCACAAGTCTATTGCAAAGTGCCTTCGAACTGTGTGCGTGGCTGGAGTTTACTTCCTTTTGGCATTTTTGTAGATGGGTGCAGTTAGAAATGGGCGTTTGCGCTGTTGTGGGTCCGAGCACAGACGACTGATTCCTGGTCAATTGAAGCCGGTCCCCTCAGTAACTTTAAATTCAGTGCAGTAGAGGTGCGCAATATATTGTACGTAGCGGAAGAAAACAGACTCGCTGGAGTCCATGCAGGAGATCCGTGTGCACGATGTACACTTTGAAAATATTCAATGAATTGATTTCTATAACGATTCAGGAGGTTCGATACATGCTGATGTCATATTTACGATCGTAGAATTTGTCTGCGCCTGGATCAAATCCACCAAAAATGGCGTTACACCACCTGCGCCAAAACTTAGACATACTTAATAATAATAATATTCCCTTTATTAGTCCCACAATGGGGAAATTCGAGATTCGAACCCAGGCCTCCTGGGGAGACTGGGTCCTGAACGCGGCGCCTTAGACCACTCGGCCATCCTGGCAGCTGGTCTAAATTCTAGTGTGCACCACCAGGAACATATAGTAGAAAGGGCCCAAATTCCTAAACACAGTAAACTAGACTTGCCCTGTGCCACATTTTATGTCGAGCGCACGTGCGCCTGTCTCCCAAAATAGGGCCCAAAGTGTTGCTTTTTACAGACTTCCTGTAGCGCTTGCAAACTATCTTCCTGTAATGAGGCAACTACTCACTTATACATTTGTCACAGCTTCTTTTTGAAACATTTCCTCTAATGAGGGTAAGGAGAAAAAAAGGACAGCAAAGAAAGAGTCATCCATGTGTACACACACACACACGCACGCACGCATACACCACAGACAAACGCACACACGCCCACATACGCTCGCACACACACACAGACGCACACGAAGCAACCCAAAAGCAATTATTTTCCACAAATAATTTGTTCATCTCCCCACTATTTGGATTTGTAGAGCTGTGAATGGTGATCTCAGCGCTATATTTCTGGAATTGAGCTCCGTTTTAAAATTACGAGTGACTAATCTGATCTTGATTACTTCCCTGTTGTTTGCACTCAGAATACGGTGTAGAAAGAAGGAAGGGATTTCAGGAGGCAGCAGGGGATGCAAGTCCCATTGCAGAAAGTTTTACATTTAATTAAAAAAGAAAAAAAGAAAATAAAGTTTATTGTAGTGGGAAGTGGGAACCTCGTGTAAAGCTACTTTGTCAAAATGGTGCCTTTACAAAGGTGTGTAGTTTTGAGCGACACTTTTAGGGTATAAATTTAAAGGGCCAAAATGCTCCCCTTTTTATTCACCGCAGGCGGCGGCCATTTTGCCACTTGCTGTTGACTGAAAATGACATCACAGTTGCTCAGGGTTTGGTCGTTACCAAAGCCCTGAGCAACTGTGATGTCATTTTTAGACGACAGCAAGTGGAAAAAAAGACCACGCCCCTGAGATGGATACAAACGCGTGGATTTCCATCTAATTTATACCTATGTACAAGTGTTACTCAAGACTACAAATCTTGCCCCTCTGAGAGGCATAAAAATGGATTTTGCTGCTTGATTCAAATTCCACAAACACCATATCAATCAGAATATTGTGTTTAGACTAGAGGGGCTGCATAGAACATATTATTGCAACAATTTAAATTGAAATGACTTAGCCATTAAGGAAATATTTATTATTGAGCTGGTCCTTTGCACACTACATAACACAGTTTCTACTATTTTGGGAACGCAGTGCAGTTCTCCATCCGTTTTAAACTCTACAATAACATTATTAACATATCAAAACTTGTGTTTTAGATCATTTGATTGCATGGGCAATTCCACTGAATTGTGTGGTCTTGCATTTATGAATCCTAATAAGACCTCTTGCACATACAGTATGCATAATGATTGTTTATCTCCCCAAACATGATTATGAACAGCTTTGCTTCCACAGCTTTAACCTGCAAATCTGCCAATAACCTTCTTTGTCAATATTTAGTTTTTCGTCAGTATTGTTTGCGCCTTGCCTCATCACCATCAGTGTCTTCTATTTGTTTTTATTCTTTGTTTTAATGAAAGCCAAAGTTATTGTGATGACCCACGCTCCTTCTCCGGGATTTATAAGCCTTTTAAATTTGTATTGGAACACTTTGGTTGGAGACATCATGTGCTCCATGTACTTTTAGAACAATTTAAACTGAAGTAATTCATTTAATGTTAAAGTAGACATTGTGCATTTTTTTTATTTTAAAAAAAGTTCATCTGGACCTTGTCTGGGAAACTTTGTCAAAATAACACAAGGATAAGGAATTATGGACATAATTCACCTCCAAACACACACAGACACACACTTCCCTCATTATTAGTAAGACTAGAATAAAGTAGTTTCATGGAGATCTTATTTGGGTATGCAAAGATTGAAATAAACTTTTTGAAACTAAAATAGTAAGCAATTTTTCTTCATAACTGCGACAATAGCAGAGAAAAAGAAATAACTGCCAGAAGCACAAATGGTTTCCTCTATTTCCCAGTCCATGTCAAATTAGGATTTGTGAGCATATAAGATTAATCATTTTCAAGTAACTTTGTTATTTGTCAGCAAGTTCCTGACGTGTTTTGTTTCTGAATGTGAAGATCTGCTTAGTACAGTGGGGGGAGCTATTCTTGTGGGATTCAGGACCACGGACCACCCTCAAAACCCTTAAATTAATTACTGATGAACTGTGACGTTTTTTTAAAAAAACATAATGTTTAACAACAATATTGTAATGTGTTTAATAAATTATATGAACGTGTGGCCCACTATGACATTCTTCCGCTTTAAACCATTCATTGCATGCAGCCCTCAGAGGAAAACGTTTGGACGTTTTGGTATTTGAAAATGTCAGTCAAAATCAGTAATGCATGACTTCAGGGATAATATACTGGCACTTGTTCTCTACACGATTGGTTACCTGAGCTCCACTTTGCCATTCACCACAGCCAGAGAAATGAAGTCCTTCTTGTTCTCCTGGCCATTGTAGAGCAGGATGCCCGTCATCTCGGATGCCCTGAACTCCATGGCAATGCGGACTGTGTGGTACGCGCTCATGGTTTGGAAGGCCAAGTAGGAGTGGCCTCCGAATGACGGGATGAAGTACTTGATCACTGCAGGGGAACAAAGTCAATGCTGTCAAACGCACTTTATTCCGGTGTAACAGGTGCTGAATGTGCATCATCAGGGGACAGCGACGTCGGGGCTTGATGATAGCTGAACAGTTTATTTTTAGGTATTATGATTGTTCTGGTTTATCAAAGTGGGATTGATGACAAGAAAAGAGGAACTGAGCCTTTCATTTGCTCACTTAGACAGAAGCAGAAGCATGGGAATCTTTTGTTTTTCCTGACTCTTGACAATTATCATTACCGTATCCTCATTATCCATTTTCTCCCTGGGCTCCTTTACTCTACATCCAGATGTCCTTCTGACTCTCAGCAGTTGATGAGCTCATTCTAATGAATTGATTGATCAGATGAATGTACGTACGTGCTTGGGAGTTTATTCAGAGGCAATCGTGCATTGCCGACTTTTTTAGCGTTCTGTACTGCGGCAAGCTAGAGCAGACAAGTCGCATTCCCACTAAGCTTTGAGAAAGCGATTGCCCAAAATGTCTTGCTTCATCTACACCAGGGGTGGGCAAACCTTTTGATTGGTGGGCCACAATGAGTTCTAAAATTTGACAGAGGGCCTGGACCAGGAGCAGATGGATGGAGTGTTTTGGTCACCTCACCTCATCTGAGAATAAAAATACATTTAATTTTATATAAAAATTAACAAAAGTATTACATCCATCTGGCACACCACAGTATTTAGAAAATAAAACATTAACAAGGTTTATTCATTTAATTTTTTATCAAAAATCGACGGGCCGGATAAAAACGTTTAACGGGCCGTATATGGCCCGCAGGCCATTGTTTGTCCACGCCTGATCTACACCTTGGGTCACAAGGCCTGCTCTAGAAATAAATCACTAGGTGTACAACATTGCGATTTTCAAGGAATGTTGAAGAAGTGATCATTGGAAGATGTGAACACTGTGGCAGAGATTTAAAGAAATACAGTTCTGTAGTGATATTTATCAGATTTCTATTTCTTATGAGAAATAATTACCGTAATTAATTTCTTTGCATAAATGACTATCATTGATTATTAATAATAAGATGTAATGAATACTAACATTATTGAAGTGAAGGTGATTCGAACAAATCTAGTCCATCGTGGACAAAACAGGACGGTCTTGAGACAATCTGGGTGGACGGTACGGGCAGGCCGTGATTGGATGTCCACTGAGATGTTCAAATTGTAATATTCATGATGCTGATGAGAAACTTAGAAAATCGTAGAAAACAACAGTACCTATAGCAGGCATCACCAAATGTCGTACCGCGGTTCGGACCGGACCCATGACCAATCTATGATGATTTTTTTTCAGGGCGCATTCGCAAACGTTGGCGCTGCAATTCTAGTAAATACGGAAAAGCCGTCACTGATTTGAGCCAATCAAATCTTTTGTTTACGATCCACTGCCAATTGCGCAGCAGACCGGAAGAGAGTGCTGCTGACAGTATGCCTTGCTAAAAAGTTAGCGAGGTCGATGCGTCTTGTTTTAAATGAATGGACGGAGAAATTTAGTTTCGTTCTGGCTGCAGCCAATTCAAAACCAGTGTGCATCATATGCTCCGAAACCGTCGCAACATTGCGAAGCGCCACTACGAAACAAAGCACCGCCCTTTTGTGCACAGTTATCCGCTGACGTTTGAGGTGAGCGCACGCAAAAACATCGAACTTCGAGTGCAGTACAACAGATTTTGACATTTTCGTTTAAATCCCAGCGGCATGCAAATGAATATTCAGTAAAAGTATCATGGATTTTGGGGAAACATAAAAAAACGTTCAAGTGATGGGGAAGTTGTGAAGGAGTGCTTAAATGCGGTTGCACAAACATTATTTAAAGGAAAACACAAAGCCCAGATGTGTGAAGTAATCTACCAAATCCCAATGGCCCTGACTCAGTTGCAACCCAGATTTAAGTCACTGGCAGGGCAGTCACAAACTCATTTTTCTCATTAAGAGAAGTTAAAAAAAATATTCAAAAGAAAAAGTGTTGTCAAAGCTCATTTTGAATGAGTTTTTCATGAGGACAGCCATTTTTATTGATTGTGTACTGAACATGTTGACCTGGTTTACTTGGATAATTAGGCTTTCCGTTTGTTTTTTTTTAGGCTGATAACTCTTTGCTTAGCACTTGATATATTTCTGCAGGAGATATTTTACAGTCTTTTTCTGGAAGTGACACCCTTAAATTCCTGGAGCCACATTTTCTTGAATGTGAAATAAACGCTTTATATTTGTTTGACTGGCAAAGGTGTTTAATGGGAACATTGCTAAATATTTAGTATATAAGTGCGCTCTGTTGAAAATGACTAAATATTGAAACTATATAAAAATGTGAACATAGGCTAGACATTTCGGGAAGTTGGACTTTGGTTTGGACCTTTTAATTGGAAGAAATTTTCGTCGTGGACCTCTGTGACTTTTAATTGAATACCTCTGACCTATAGTATGTAATAGGGCGTTTACACAACTTAGAGGCAGTCCGTAGTTGGACAGAAGCATGTATTTCCGACATCTCACACTCGCGGCCGACAACTCTTCTCAAGCTAAGCCATGAATTTGATTTACAGCGAGCGACAGAGTGACACATTCTTGCAAGTGCGGCGTTTGTTTGTTGTTGTTTGTGTAAAAGTGGCCATGGAAATGTGAAAAATAAAGGCTGTTCTAAAGAAATTCTTAAAGTCTGACTTTGCTACTGCTGGCCTTTTATTTATTTATTTTGTTTATAGCTTACTGATTAGTTTTTATACCAGGGTTTGTAAAACTTTAAGAATATGTTTTATGTAGACTATTAGGTTCTCGGTTTATTTAAAAATGGTCAATGCATTAGTAACAAACTGGAGTTAAAGTTTCAAACAAAAATGAAGCAAACACATATCCAAAACAAAACTCACCTTTTTCACACACAGATCCTCCTCGCCCGGCGGGGCACTTGCAGCTGAAGTCATTGCCCTCTTCCTCGCAGGTCCCCCCGTGAAGGCAAGGGTGGGAATCACAGGGTCTCTGATGCTTGTGTAGTCTTTCGCGGACGTGAGCTACGGTAGTGGTTGGCAGCATTCCCGTCGTCGTGATGATCGGTTGTGCTGTGGTGGTGATGGAGATCGGCGTACTGACGGGTCCGGGTGTCGTGGTGGTCCGTCTGCCGGCGCTGGGCCTGCGGGTCGTGCCCGGGGGCCGCCGCGTGATGTAGGGGGAGGTCACCAAACGTCTGGTGGTGGTGGTGGGAGCTTGAGTGGTGACTGACGCAGTGGTGGTGGTAAAGAAGGGCATGGAGGATAGGCCTGCCAAAGCAAAGGATGATAGGTTCAAATGCAAAGCTGGAGTCAAACGCAAAGTCTCCCACCAAGCATCCTCCAATTGGTGAGTCTACATGCAGCATGTAAACTAAGGATCGGGGGCCACATGCGGCCCGTTAAACGTTTTAATCAGGCCCGCCAAACTTGAAAAAATTAAATAAGTAAACCTTGTTCATGTTTTATTTTCCCTGTAATTCTGAGGTGTGCCCACTAGGAGGCGCACTCTAAGACATATATTTTGTTGTAATGCGTTCATTTTCATTTCAATTAAAGCATATATTTTCTCTATATACTGCATGTATTTTTTTTCTCAGAAGAAGTGCGTTTACCAAAACACTCCATCCATGCGCTGCTGGTCCTGCCCCTCTGTCAAATTTTCGAACACATTGTGGCCCATGAATCAAAAAGTTTGCCCACCCTTGATATAAACTAATAATGACAAAATGAAATAACACATTTCAATAATAATTCAGTTCAAATGACGCTGTTAATGGTGTGTATCCTTTATATGCCTTTTCTTCAACCTTACATTAAGTCTCCTTTTTGGTACTTGAGTTGTAAATGGTGGAGGTACATGGTGACCCAATGATGAGATGAGAGATGTTACGGAGTAGAAATAAATATATTGAACATAGTTTGTGGACTATAAGGCGCACCTGTATATAAGCCAGAGCAACTCTTTTCGGGGAAAAAAAAGATAGACGAGATATATACCAGGTTATAAGCCGCAGCTTTCTATGTTGAAAAAAATGTGTTGTTTACTGCATGTACAGAACGATTTTGTACGGTGAATGCACATAAAGGTACATAAACAGAATGTTCAAACATTGCCTTTAACACGGCAACAACTTTGCTAATTAAAACAGAACAGGCCAGAGAGAAAAAAAAAAAATCAAGCTTTATTTAGCGGATTTTCTGAATTACAGAACGAAAAATCCACAGAAAAGCTGCACCGTTGTATTAGCCGCATGGTTCAAAATCGAGGAAAAAAGTAGTGGCTTATAGTCCGGAAAATATGATACATTTTGTAGGTATCTAACACGTATTGGTAAACTGCTGGACATTGATAATATCATGCGTAACCCATTAATAAGCAATTCATGAAAGGAATTTTTAAGAAGGTTTACAAATCATCCTTCAGTTTTGTGAACTAATAAATTGCTCGTGCAAAATAACCAACCGTGGTGGTTAAACAGTTTTAAATCATTTAAACATATTTATGAACGACCCTCAATCATATAAAGTTACCAGGAAGCTTTGTCTAAACTATTTATTAACCAATTTGCCTTTTTTAATCACTGCCTTATTGTAATGTGGTGTCCCCCCCCCACAAAAAGGAACATTACTTCATGAATCAGTACACTATTCATTAACTCCTACACGCTCCTCGATCAATTACCATAGTTGTTGAAGCGAATATTTTCATCCACTGGATTCTTCACTGCGATGCTGGTTTCCTTGGAGACCTTCAGCTGTTTAAGCAGGGCTCCCTCGATGTCCTCGACTGTGTATCTTGTATCTATAATAAACAACAGGCACATCCACTCAGGGCAAGACCTCCAGAGGATCACTTACAGAATAGACACACAGGACTTGTGCTTCTTTAGCGTGGTAGTGGATATACCGGAAAAACCCTGCCTGTGAAATCAGGAGGGTCTCCGGGGACCACTTGTCCTCCACCTGCATGTCGGACTGCTTTTTTTTTTTTCATGTTCCGTATGAAATGGTCTCATAATGTTTGACACAGATGTTCGCTTTAGTGGCCATGGAGGGCAGTTGCTTTGACAATGCCCGTTAGCCCATATGAAGGATGCTAAGCGCAGTTCTTAAAAACTAAAATAAATAAATAAAGTACAGTACAGGGGCGAGGAGGATGAGCTTTCACTCATACATTTCTGTCACACTTTGATAATATTAGAAGCAAAAGTGACATGACAAAAACAATATGAGATAGTTCAGAATTCGGTGTGACTAAGGAGAAATTAATCAATTATTTGTAAGAAAACAGTGACGGCGTTTTGGATTTCACAATCAATTTTGCTTGGTGGCAGCAAATAGTGAAAGCCAATTAAATCAAATCAAACTAGTATGTTGCTATAACAGGCTGTCATAGATATAAAAAAAAGTGAAAGTCAAGAGGAAGACAGTTGTGATCTCACCTGGTTTGAAATTAGCCTCCACAAAGGCCAGGATGGAGTTGCTAGGTGCTAGGTTACGGACGCGAACGCTCATGAAGTCTCTGCGTACCTCCGACTTCCTGAAGAGGTCATTGAGCTAAATAAAAGATGGGACAATTGAGAGCATGTGAGAGGGAAAATTGACATGGAGAAAGGAAAGAGGATAATAAATGAGGCCGGCAACAAGTGCCAACCTATCACGAAGCCAATTTCATTTCTCAACAACGCTACTCTCTGCTTGCTGGAAAGTGTGTGTGTGTGTGTGTGTGTGTATATACATGTGGGTGTGTGATTGAAAAGAAAAAACCCTGATATTTTAGCTCAACCCATGACAGGGGCTAAAGCTTGAAGATAAATGTCGTGCTCCTGATTAGTTTTGCCCCAATATGTGGAAGAAAATTCAAGGAAGGTTGAAAGCTCCAAGTTTATTTAAGGCTACCATACTTTCAACTCTGAAAAGCTGTTTCTGCTCCGACAAAAAGAATCTAGGACAACATTTAGTCTTGAAATGGGAGCTTCAAAAATGTCTCGCTATGAAATGAAAAGGAGAGCCATTTTAATTTTCCTTCAGTCTTCCTCTCACTTTCTTCATCTTGCAGCAGATTCATCATATTCACTCACCTAAATACACACCACATGATCAATTAAGCTGCCACAGGGCACTTACCTCCCGTAACCCCTCACCAAATATCCATAGCATTGATTTGTATGAGGCATATTACGTTCCATTTATTGATGCTGTCAAAGAAATCTCATGTGAAACTCTTTTCATAGTGTGTGTGTGGTGTGTGTAAATAATATATATCGACTTTCTCATTTGAAAAGGTGAACGCTTATTCATATTCAGTAATTTCTCAGCTGTTTCAATCATTTTTGATGATTACTGTGATCCATCATTAACATGTCTTCAAATATTGTGTAGATGAAAATGCATCTATCCATCCACCCATTCATTTTCCGTAGCTGTTATTCACGGGTCACAACGTTAATTATTAGTAATAACGTACAAATTAAAGGTCATCTAACCAAATTTGCTATTCCGTATGAGTGTATCAAACTGATATCCATTCACACTAATTTCATATCAACTAAGAAGCTCTCAGTTTCAAAAAGGTCAGTGACCAGTGGCATGGTATATGTATTTAGCACAAATTATAGCATAATTAAAAAAGTGCTTCCATTTTTATTTATTTATTTTTTGCTAATCCTTGCACATAGGATAGCATATCCACAAAGTATTCTTTTGTTAAATTGTGAAAACTCCAGTCCTAGCGACATACTAGGGCACAAGAGTCCTACTTGATGGATGCCTGCCCCTGGTATAGAATTCTGGTAACAGAAACTCTAGCTTGACTTTTCCCCACTCAATTTTCAAGAGAGGATCTTGTATGTGCACAATGTGCGTGCTATGTAGATGATGGCGGGTGGCAGCAGAGACAAACAAGCTGCGTTTTAACAATGGCAGACACGCAAGTTGAGGTATCGTAGATTAGGTCCCACTAGACGTTTGTGACACGGATACCGCAGTTGGCGCCGATACATCATCAACATTCATCGGGGAGGCGACGCTTGATGACAGTAATGTTGATTTCAAGGGCCGATGATGACAGAGACAACACACGGGACATGTTTAAGCAGCTTGATTGCGTCTCGAAGGACCTCATGGCAAACTGCATCTGGTATTTTAATCACTATTTTCCTTTTTACATGACTTTTCAAATTACTTCACTGCTCATGTTCACACACGATTTACAGCTCTAGTTTTGGAAGCAATTGATTTTTTTCAGTTATTTGTGATTTTCACAATTCAATCTTACTGCCATGTTGCAGTGTGCTCTGCCTTTTTCGAAGGCGCAGGAGGCATTTGTCTTAGACTCAGCACGCCGGCACTACAATAAGTCTTGCGTGCAGCGTATTGAATTAAAAAGGGTAGGGTTCAATGAGCAAAGCCTTGCGAGAATCTCCTTTGTACCAATCCATCTTAAAGAGCCCACAAAACCACTCGATAGAAATGAACAATTTAACAAGAGTCTTGCTGCAAACAACAGTAACTTGTACCAGTCATTTTTGTGAGTAAATTATTAATTAATTAAAATCTAACCTCAGCAGGGAGAAGCTCCAGCAGCCCCGCTATACTAGTGAGGATGTGCGGTACAGAAAATGGATGGATGTTGACTGGACTACTAATGGATTAGTTCGATCGCTCTTAATTTTGAACCGACAAATCAGAGGTTGTGGTGCAGAAATTTTAGAGTTTTTGGAATAATGATACCACCGGGGAAAATGCTTTACTTTATTAAATGTAAAAAAAAAAAAAAATGGCTATCTATTGACCATTTATTTTTCCCCGAATATATCAAACTAATAACGTGAAGCGTACCACAAACACAATACATGAAATTTGCTGCCTGGAATTGATGAGGTAGATTGTCTAACCACCTAGAAAACTTTTACTGAATGCCCATTGCTATCAATGAATGTGTTCTATTATGTGTAAAGAAAACAATCCACAGCTTTTGTTCATTACTGTAGTCACATTCCTTGAAAAATAATACCAAAGAAATTTGTATCATTTTCTAGACAAAACGTCATTGTTTGATGTTAGTGTTTGTGAAAATAACACAACACCTGCAAACTCTTTATTGTGATTTTCATAAAATAATTAGCCAATATGCCTTTGATCAAACATCCACCAGGCAAGCATGTTGGCATAATGTGATATGAATGCAAACATGTTTTCGTCCACTCTCCATCAACCAGGTGCACCTGAATACCATTTAGCAAACCTCAGCAGCGTCAACACCTGCAATGAAACCAGCCTGAGTGGACCTGAAGGAGCTGGAAGAATCTGATTGATCCGCCTCTGAGTAGAGATTTGTCAAATGATGCTTTAAAAGATGACTTAGGGCTCTCTACAACTCAGAAGTTTTCTGCAGGAAAACTTTGAAGAGAGTTGGTGTAGTGGCAAAATGGAGGGAAGGGGTTCACATGCTAGCATTTTTCAATGTCAATTTGGCCAGGAAATGTTCTCGAAATGCTTTAAAGCACCATTTTTTTACCACTTGAATCAGCAACTGAACAAGTTCCAAACACAACTTCAGATGATGATACTATAAAGTTTTATGGCGGGGAAACCGTTTGCAAACTATTCTCACTTTCAACAGCAAATCAGCAATTTTGACATACTTGATGCCGTCCACTATTCATCATACGTTGAGTATTGCTCATCTTGTGTACCAAAACAGGTTGGTCAGCATGTGTGGTGTTTTTTTATCATAAAAGCTTTATTTATGTATCAATAGATAAAAAATGAATTAAAAAAATAATTAATTCATTATATATATATACATATATATATATATATATATATAATGAATTAATGATAATAATAATTATATATATATATATATATATAGAGAGAGAGAGAGAGAGAGAGAGAGAGGCTATGTAGCATGTAAGATGCAAACTTGTGATGTTCAGTACTTACGGCACTCTCGATGCTGCGGGCTGTCTCTCCAAAAAGCTCCGATTTGGGGTCCTCCATCTCGGGGGTGTAGACTATTTCTTGTCCCTCCACCTGGTCCAAGTGCAGGAAACCACTGAACTTCATAGTGGCTAGAGGGAAAGAAGATGAGATAATGAAACGTATGTATTTGCCTTGAGCACACTTCCCCGCTGCCTTCACACACTGTTCATTTTCAGCGACAGTGCCAGTTGTGGGTTAGTGATGGATTGTGTGTTGGCGTGACTCTGACAAAGGCAAGTTAGTGTGTGCTGCTGATTGGGTTTTTTACAAGACTGGAAGTAAAAGTAGGGGCAGGGACATATTTGGTGGGGAATGCTGTGGATGAGGAAGGGGAGGACAGTGAAATGTGAGAGGAAGGCAAGAAAGTGGAAATTTAGGCCATTTTCTTTTCTTTTACCAGACAGCGATTCATCCCAAAAGCTGGCTGAGGCATGGAGGGCTGGGTAAAAAGACAATATGTTATAGACATACACAACACAGGAGGGGAAAAGACCACAACGCTAAAGTTATGTCCTCCACAGTTGGCGTAGACACAGAGGACAATGACTAAATTGTGTAAAAGTTGTAACGATAAATGATTTTGAATTATACATACTTTTATTGGAGCACCTTTTGCTTCATGACATCATTTATTCTTTTTGACACGTAAAGAGAGGCTAAGAGAGAGGCTTGACTTGGCAATATTTTCCCACACTTATGCAAAAATTGCACTTCATGTCAAAGATTTTGAGGGCATCCCGTGTGTACAGAAGCAGATTTTCATTTGGGCTTGGATTCGGGCTACGGCTGACCCATTTCAATGATGTTGACTTTTCTCTGTTGCATCTTTGCTGCTGCTGATTTGCATGCACGTTTAGTGCGCTCGTTTTGTGTACGAAAGCAATACAAAAAAAAAATGTGTTTAAAATATCAGCGATTGTGTCACTCGCAAAAATTCCCCCCTCGGGAAAGGGATGACTCTCTGAATGCAACTTTGGAGGTGACGTCGCACAACATCAATCAGCTTTCTGCACGGTTTTACTCCGGAGACGAGGGCTCTAAATTGAGCGAGGATGTGTGAGATTCTGCGCCTCCACGCTGCTCGTAATCAACAGAACAAATTGCCCAAATCAATCATGGTTGCCTGTGTCTGAGCTTTGGCAAGGGGGGGGGGGCGGAGGGGCCCTTGTATGATTATCGTGAAAGATAGTCTTAATTGTCTCTTAAGGGCAGCAGGGCTGTGACTGATACAGCCTGGCTTAAATAGCACAAAAAACGGGCGGTAGACACCGCACCCTTCCTTCCTTCTGCCGCACTTTTACAGGTGGTGACTCATTGACTCACATCTAATGGTGTCCATAAAACAGAAGCAAAATGAACAAAGTTTGGCTGGTAAAATGAGCAGGGAGGGGAAAAAAAGCACGCCGGTTGAGAGAGTTTCAATGTGCGGGGAAGACAAACATCAGAGAGGGTGAAGATTGGAAGTAAAAGAGGAGCGACAGAGCTATTGGAACATCAGTTTCTACTGAACTGTGAAGCATAATGGATGTCGGATGTCCAGCAGTGTATTGAAGAGTTTAAGAGAAGCTGGAATTTAGCGCACCATTAATGCTCACACAAGCAATTGCAGGCCGTTATCTTTGATGTCATATTGGTGCGACTGCCTTGTTCAAATGTAACACGCTGAGATGGATTTCCCGAGAGGGAAGCCAAGAAAAGTGTTCCCACATATCAGACTGGCATTTCACTAATTAGATATAGAAACAGTCTTCTTCACAGTTTGATGTGTCAATAGAGTGGCGCAATTAGGAAAGTGGGGACAAGTTGGGCTGGATTTAAAAAAAACAAAAAAAAAAAACATTTAGCGTCTGGTGTCCATCCAGCATCATGAAGCACTTGAAAGCAGGCCCTTCTGATGTCAGTGAGCTCGGGATATTTTAGACGTATGGAAAAGCAATGAGCTGTTCAAAATGAATTTACCTTTTGAGACCAACATTTGAGCCGGGCTCACTGGGCTTCTCAATTGCAAATTAATCAAGCATAACATTCAACCACTAAAATAGCCGCTCACAATGCAAGAACAATTCATTTGTATAATTTGACAGTTCACTCAAGAAATGAAAATGTGATTTATTATTCTGTTTTCTGTAAAATGCTACATTTTGAAAATGCCATAAACCCTAATATATTTATTAAGAACTCAGTTTCTAATTGACCGGCACAATATCTATCTGAACAGTTGAAACGCGCATAAATCATCACCCACAATGCAAGAAATAATTGTAACAGTGTTGGATTCTTTTTTTTTTTATTACCAGCAGTGTAACATTTGGGTCCAAAAGTACAGTAAAATGCAGTTATTTCAATGACAACAAGCGCCCATGTCGGTGTATCCGATCTGTCGTTTTACAATAAATTGCAGCCTTGTCAGCAGATAGGAGATTCATATCATATTTCTATCCATATTAGAAAGTCGCCTGAATCTGAGTATCTGTTCTCCCTATGCTGCATTTTCCGAATGAATTTGACTGAAGGGGAGGCCCAAAAAAAATCGAGACTGTGTCACTTGAGCGACACAGCAAAAGTGTAAATCACACCACAGCCTTAGAGCTGTCATATTTTCCTTCCCGGGTGTTTGTCAACTTTTTTGTTGGGTAATGAATTGCCGTTCTTCTGAATCCATCCACCCATCCATTTTCGTAAAGAAACAGTTTTCCTCTTTAGGGACGTAACAGAAACTAAAGCCTTCCTCAAGCGGACGACACCCCGAACCGGTCGTCAGTTAATCAGACGTAAATTGGGAATCGGCAATTGAGTGGAATTGATCGCGTGTCAGCTGACGTAAAATCTGCTCTATTGATCGTTCTTCTTCTTTTAGTGGCAGGTTACACTGTTCACACGACTGTGACGTTGCTCACCATTCCGCCTGCACATTCCTTGGCTAAAACACACACCAAATTGTGGTTTAATATAATGTGACAAAACAGAACTGTATCTCGAGATGGAAATGCGGTTTAGAAAATAAACCGCCACATGTCCTTAGTGGCCACCTGAAGAGATGTTGTGATTGGTTGGTTATGTTTGTACTTTGGTGTAATAGGAGGAATTCATTTCAAAAGAGCCTGCGCGCATCAAAGAAGGTAAATAGTATTGTCGTCCAAACATGGTATGCGATGTGGGGCAGATGATTTTCCTGGTTGGACTTGGTACTTTGGGATACTACCGGGTAGAAATACTGCCCAAAATTAGCTTTTTATATTAACAGTGGTGAAACACTCAAAGAATTGAATTCAAGTAAAGGGACGGAGACGGCACAGAGCCCTTTATCTCTTTGAATCAAGTCTATCAGAGAGCGCTGATTGGAATGAAAGCCCTTCAGTAACCGATCCACTCTCATTCCAGTCCGCCGAGAAATGGAGTGTTACGAAGCAGGATTGACACTGACCCGGTGCCTCTGGAGAGAAAAGTGAGATGTAGCACACCAGGGAGATATTGAAGAGTGCCACTGACTAATAAGAAGTGGTGGTGAGTGTGAATGAGATTAAAACCGAAGAATAAAATGCGCAGGACGATCGAGAGTTCCCACAAATAGAGACAATGGCCTTCACTTCAAATGACAGCAGCCTCAAAATAAATTCACTTGGGGATCCGCGGTTTATAAATATGTTGTCAGACTGAGGTCATGTGACACTTTTTGCACTTAAATATAAGTGCGTACAACAGACACATCAGGAGAATATTTACGCAATAATGACAATTAATTTATAATAAATGGATTTTTAAAGTATCAACAATGTAATACGTATATCAGGCTAAAGTTGACAATTTGACTTTATAAGAAGCATTTCGCACATGTGAACCAGCTGCTCGTCCTTTCGGGTCTTATACTAAAACATATTTTTAATACCGTGTAGAACTGGATTCAAAATTTGACATGTGACTCAGATGGACCCAATTAACAAATGTACACTTTGCATCAGATATACGAAAAACGCCATTTGCTAACTTTCAAACTTACTTCGAATATTGCTCAATTCCATGAACTGCCACGATGTAAGCTTTCAATTAAAAATGGATCACGATTCGAGCACTCAGAAATGTTGTTAATATGTTCGACTAAAATTGATTTCAAATCTCAAACAAGCTCTCTAACTACGACATTTTATTGTCAATTTTTGAAGGTCCAACTGCACGATCCGTTCTCTTTTATTTCTTTGAACCGATCAGTTTTGTGAAAGGCTCATCTACGCTGTCATAACAAACTTTGGTCATATTTTCCCACGTGACATTTGTTTACTTTCTATCCATCTGCTCAAATTTGATGGAGGTGATTCATGAAAGCAGAAAAGATACCAGCTGTATGTCAGTTTGTTTACTGCAGATGGCAGAATATTAGTAACCTCAAAATAAACACAGAAAATGAACACAAAATCTCTTGAATGCATAAATTATAATAATGACAGATAAAAAAAAAACTACTTTTAGAAGGCATAAAATCCCCATATTTGTAAACATTTTTAACCATGCCTAGCACGGTTTGCTTATGAATCGAGATTGTGCAATTTCTGAAAAATAAAGGAAAAAAAAATCTTACTGAAAATGAGATTTGATACTCAATGAATAATTTGACTTAGCATTTTTCAGAACAGATGTGACAACTCTAACATAAGCGTATATGGTACGAGAATAATCAAAAGTGAAAATGACAATAAACTTACGTGGACAGTTCGTTCCATCCGGGCTGCTGGCCGCAGTCTCGCTGTCAGGGCAGCAACCAAATTCTGTGTTGTCACAGAACGACCTGTGGTCAGCAATGGGGATTGCGGTGTTTTCCATTGTGGGTCCTGGATGGCGGGGTGGAGTGCAAATATTAGAAACTCCATCGCACACTACAACCACAACAATAAAAATCTGATTGCATAAATGCCACTTGGAGACTTAATATCATTCAGTATGTCTTGGTGCATTTTTCGAATTTATTTATTTATTTTTTGGTGATTTTGCTTTTTTGTCTTATTTTAAGGCTGCTCGTTGCCATTAATAGAATTTGTATTATTTTCACAAATTCTCAAATGGGAAGCAATATATAAAGCATATATTTAGCACTGTGAAAACGACCATGCCCACCTCTGACGCTCCATCAGGAGCAAAAACAGCATGTTGTGTATTTTAGAATATAATAATATTACATGTACAATATTCAAAAGTCTACAAATATAACACAATAATAGAATACAATAAATGATTATTATGGTGTGTAATCACAAAGTAGGACGTCCTAATCCTTACTGATTTTTGGATGTAAATGATATAAAGTAGTTGTCTGATTTCCTTTTGCTGACAGTTCACCCAGTCTTTTCTCACCTTTTATGTCAGTTGTGAAGTTCTATAATGAGTCAAGTCAACTATTAGTTGACAAATTGGAATTGGAAAAATCCAAGACAGACAGTAAAAGAGTGTTTTGTCATATGCAGCATATCTGACATAAAAATGCCAGAGGTGCTTCCGCATAAAGAGATCTGACCGATTGCTGGTGTCAGGGCTGTCCCTCCCCCTTCTCACGAGGAGAAAAGATATACATGTACGCTTCCCGTATATGCGGCTGTCTTTGAACATAAAGAAATCATAAAAGTATGTGGTCCCGCTCCCTGACCAACTGTGTAATACACTGCACAAGCAGTGAACCTCCATCTTCTCTAATGACGGTGTCGGCGGCAGGGGCGTCTCGGCCGAAGCGACGCGGTTTATGGTCGCGCGGCGATCAGAAATAATCATGGAGGCAAACAGCTAACGGCTAAACAAGTCGTAAAGACGTCAAGAGACGGGGAGGGGGACGTTCTGCTCAAGGACTTGCGGTCAAAGGAAGGAGGGAGGAGAAAGATGAGGGGCTTATAGGGCACGTGTTGGAGTGTGGTCGGTAGATTTATGGGTGCTGGGCTGAAGAGGAAAGGACGGCGAGGGGAAAAGAGGCAAAGAGACTGCACGGCAACTCCATGGGGAGTCTTAGGAATAACTGTCACATAAACATGCACTAACACACGCACATACATTAGGTGAGGATTTCAATAGAGCTCCACTTCACAATGCGCAAGGTATGCACACACCCAACCGCCTGCTTGATTTATATACTATACTGCACTGGTACACTAATGGTTAGTTACCGCAAAAGTAAGGAAGCTTTCAGTAATTCAACAATTAATCTGTTTGGTAAAATAAAAAGTTGATTTCTAGGTTAACTCCACGCTAAAACGAGCAGAACTTCCATTCATTCATTTTTTTTATTCCAATTGTGATATTTCTATTCCCATTTCGTACGCGAGCTGACTTTGGGTGAGAGCTGTGATACACCCTGGAGTGGTTACCAGTCAATCACAGGGCACAGATTGAAAATTCACAGTCACATTCACACCTATGGACAATTTAGGGGTCTCAGCGAAAGCGGTTGGAAGCTGGAGTGCTCGGAGAAAACCAGGGAGAACAAGCAAACTCCACGCAAGAATGCCTGAGCGGAGTTTTGAAAAGAGAACCACTGAAGTGTGTATTGCTGTGAATATGTGGCACATTGTTGAATCCTATCATGTTACACTCTAAAAATATGCGATTGGATATTGTATACTCCCAACATTTCCACACCGTATTGGTAAAATCTGCACTTCACTAGACACACATAAAGCTGAATAGGAATAAAAGGTAAAAGGAAAAAAAAACACTCAGGCATGGTTGGCTACACTTTCATTCACACAGAGGCTCAAGACAGCAGGTCTCCATGGTAGACAGACTACATGCTTCTTGCGTCACCGAGCATTGGTCAGCAGCTGACAGGAGAATAAATCTAAGATGCTGGGAGAGCGGGGAGGCGAGGAAGACGAAGAAGAAGACCACATCGGGGGTCACGCTATTCCAACGATCCTTTACGTTTGTTGCAATCTGACAACTGAGGTGGCTGGATGGAAGGAAAACAAGACAGGATCTGATGGGAAGGCGCCAGTCATCCCCCAGGCACCAGGGCATGTCGGGAAAGATTCGGGACGACTTGTCATGTGACTGTGACTGATTGAAGGTAGCCTATACGCACACACTCGCACCTCAAACCGCCCAGTCATATCATCCTCTCAATTCTGGTTCCAAAGAGACCCCGAAACGGGCCAGTGCTTTCATCAGGCCAGCTCGAAACGTATTCTTTTGCAAGCTGGAAGAATGACAGTATGGGCAAGGGGGGCAGTGACAATGAACCATGCAGATTGCTTTCTCACTCAAATGGAGATATTATCAAAGAGAATCTAGAGAAATTCATGCAAGTAAGCAGCAAGGCTGCAAAAAAATATCGAATTGCTGTCACCTTTAATCCCTCAGGATGCACTCCATTATAATCGGGCATCATTTTGTAAAGAATATTGCCATGTGAGCAAGGCTTAGGTGCTTTGGAGAGCACTTCAGAAAACTATTATCAGTTAGCACAGTTCATTGCTAGAGTTAAAACTCTACCCTGCAGCACTGTATATTAACAACACCCAGATACGCTCTGAGCCCAAGCTCATCTATGATTGACTAATGCAAAGTGTGCTGTGGTCTGACAAGTCCACATTTCAAATTGGTTTTGGAATCAATACTGTGGTGTGTCAAAGACAGATATTTTGTTGCAATGCTTTTGTTCACTTTCATTTCAAATTAAATGCATTTTTTTCCTCCGACGAGGTGTGGTTACCAAAACACTCCATCCATCTGCTCCTGGCCCGGCCCCTCGGTCAAATTTTAGAACCCATTGTGGCCCGCCAATCAAAAAGTTTGCCCAGCGCTGGCTTAAAGTGATGTAACACAGTAGTAAATATTTCCCTGTCCATTCTTTTTTGGATTATGTTGCAGGCATAAAAAAAAGAGTCAATATTTTCCCCCAAAGCCCAATAAAATAATTTGTGTTGGCATTCTTTTGTTTAAATTCATGTTATCACCAAGAAAAGTGTGTAATTGATTTTAATCTGTATGGAATTTGTAGTTCGTGATTTAACACAGCAAAATCTGGCATTACGAACATAGTGATGTATAAATGCGCTTGTTGTAATTTGTCGGGCAGGTGTGGTCAACGATAGGACATTATCAAAGGAATAGGCACAGCTTCACGCAACAACAACATACTTGACTTGAAGTATTTGATGACATGAATATGTTATGATATGACATTAAATATTTGGTCCTTAATCACAATATGCACAGCTGCGAAAGCATTATGGGTGTGATCATGAAAGAGCAAGGATTTACCAAAAGGCTCCTCCGCCCCACTGGCCTCTGTTGGGACGCCGCTACCTGCTTCCTCTTCTTGCTCCTCCTCTTCCTCAGCTTGGTCATCGCCACTCGGCTCCCCGCTGCCCGAACCCTCGAAAGAATTTGCAGCAGCGGAAGGGGCGGGGCTACTTCGAGATGCGGTAGTGGTAGGGGCAAGGGTTGACTGAGATTGGATGTGGATGGAGTGGTGTTGGTGGTTTTTTTGCGCACGGTGGTGTGTGAGCGTGGGTGAGGGCGTGGTGGCAGGGGGCTGCACCGTAGTCTCAGCAGTCTCGGCCGTTCTCGGAGGCGGGATGGCCCACACCTTGTTATGATTTAAGGGGGCTGGCGTTGTGATGGTGGTGGCGGCAAGCGGGGTTGCAGTGGGTCGCTCAGCCCGCTCGGAGATGGTTTCTGGTGGAGGGAAGGGGAGGAAGCAAGGAATGGATGAATGATTGAGCCAAGATGGAAATGTTGGAAACTTATGACATTTACTGTAATTTCCCTACAGAGCAAAACTTACAACAGTGGTAGCAAAAAAAAAAAAAAACATTGTTACTGATTCCAAACAAAATGAGTCAGTGATGTTCAGGAAGGTCATCTATTCAAAAACCTTGAATGAAATACAGTGGACCTTCTAAAGTGGAATGCTTCTGAGATTGTAAAATTTGGAATCAAGCAAGGAGTTGTAGAAATTACACCACTACAGGGCAATTAAGACGGAGGCAATTAAAAATTTTGAACATAATTTGCTGACAGCTAACTGCACGATTCTCACACGATAAAATGATGATGAAGACATAAGCAGATGGTATTTTTGCAATACTGCAATAAGGGAAGAGCTTTTTTCATAAATACGAGGTGGACTCAAACAGACATTGATTTGGAAATGAGCTTCAACAAATGCAAGCGGTGTCGGAAAATGAATGCCATCCGCGACATGAAACCCCAGGAAGAGTAAGTGCTAATTTTGTTGTGTTAATGCCTTTTGGTTTTACGGCCTGAAGCTAATTGTTGCTACTAGTTGTGCCGCTATCCTCCTGTTAGCCGGCGCGGGAAGGGGGGTTAAAGATCCACGCCCGCCTGCTGGCCGCCGTCAGCCTCCTGCGACTTATTTGCGAAATATTTGCGTGCACATTCTTGCTCTCGTCCGCTTCAGCCTGTGTAGGTGAAGCATTGATCGGCATGATATTTTTTATTTTGTGAATCCTGGTTCCCGTTATTTATTTCTTCTGTGGTAGATGTCCCATAAAGTAATGACGAATACGGATGGTGCCAACAGATGACACACAGAGCGAAACGTTTCATCTGCACATTGTTCACACACCATCGCATTGAGTGTCTTTTCTGCCGGTTTTCACACTTACTATTTATTCATGCTTGTGTGGTGCATGTATGCCATCCCAGTGCCTTTGAATTTTCTATCCATATTCACATGCTGCCTTGCAGGAGTAAAGCTTTAATCACCAACAGCCAGTGCCGCTGGTGATGAATGATTGATAGAAATAGGCCATGAAAAAAAAAAAAAAAGAAAAAAAACCCAAGCTGCTTTGACTCAGGGCTTCAAAGGCGGCACTCCGCTCGCTGGCGCCAACGTCGTCAACGCCACCACAAACAGATGCACAGCAAACAAGCGCTCATTGGGCAAAGAATCACTCAGAATATGGAAGAGAGAGGAGGATTGCTGCAGAGAGACCATCATTACCCATGAAAAAAAGGACATAACTGGGTGTGATGAAAGAATGATAAATAGGACAAAAAGTCCCCCTGAAGAAAAGTGAGTACCGGTAAATAAGGAGATGCTACTTAAGCAAGTAAGCTGAGACAAGCAGCTTTTCTTTGCTTCCTCACTGCCCATGGGAATAAAATTGCATGTGGGTGACATAAACATGATCGTCATTAAGATTCGCCGAACATTATGTGTACAGCCTAATCACGCTGCTATAATCGCCTCCTTGACTGGAAGTTCCTCACTGAGGTGTGAAACGCGATACCACCTGGGACAGCAGAGGGCCGGGGAGAGGTGTCAGCTTAGAGCTCGGAACACTTTTTGTTATAGGGACAGATTTGGAGTGGGTCGCAAAAGAAGTTGAGATGGTATCGTAGACATTGTGGCGTTGGCGTTCCCCTTGGCTACACCTGTCACTCTGCATGCAGGCTTAGTGTCAGGTGGCTGGATAGCTGTGCCGATAATGGCAGAGTCTAAGGCAAGAGGGGAGAAAAAGATACACTGCACCTACAAGAGTAGTGGAACTCCTGCAGGAATTGCAAATGGGCAGAAATAAATATTGTATTTTCAGCAGCAGAAACTTCCCGTCTCCTGGGAAAACTTCAGCAATATTTTGCAAAGAGGTTGCGAGGATTGATGTCCGTTTATCCGGAAGGTCAGAGATCTTTAATGCTGGAGCTAAGTCAGAGCGAGTCTACAGCAACATCTGCTAATCCCAAAGGTGTTTCAATTGATTTTTCCACGTCAAACTACAGTCCAAGCATGTCTTTGCGTACTAGGGCACGAGATGCTCTTCTGAAACACTACCCACAAATATAACGGAAAATAAACTAAAATGTCTCGGTAGGATTACGACTGATCAGAGTGATTAATTTCAATCCTAAACCTGTCACTCACACACTATGACGACTTACTCATGGGAAAAACAAGCAATTGACATGATTAAAGTCAGCATTCATTTGTGTGTGTTTTGTGCCACGTTTTTTGTCTCTACAGTGGCAATAGTATGAGATGACTCACTGATCTGTCAGAAGGCTGTCATCAACTAAATGGTCAATGAAGTCAAACATTTCAACACCTCGGAATTGAAAATAGTGTGCATATTGTACGTACAAGACGGAAGGACAGACAGCCCAGCTGTTTTTCTCAATCAGCTTGAACACCCCATTTGTATTCATTTTTCCCTCTCTGGCCAGTTAAACAGACCGAGAGGAGAAAAAAAAAGAAAATCATTGTCATCACGGTTTGTCTGGAACCATGTACTTATTGTTGAAACATGGTTATTAAGATTGTTCGGAGTGTCAGCCATGTTCAGTTGAAAGGAGGAGAGTGAAGGCAAAAGACAGAGGCCAGAAGAAGAAGGGCGACAGAGTGACAAAGTAAACACGTTAACAAAGGCAGCAGTGGGAGAGAGGATGGCAGAGCAAACAATGGAGGAAGGATGAGGGATTGAATAATGAGAAATAAAACCTCTGAACACGTGCTGGTGAAGGCAACAGAAGCCTGACTAACACCCAGGCTGACAATGCCATATGCTAGCATTATTTGCCAATTTGCTGCAAACATACAGGTGATAACGCCATATGGCATTGCCAAGTGACTGGCCGCTTCCCACCAGGGGTATGATTCCTCACTGGTGCAAAGTCCCACCTCTGAAGAAGGCACATTAATATTTTTTTTTCAGGTATAGGACAGGAATTGCTTTATAGTTTGCGATAAAATGCTGCCTGAATCAAGGACTCGCGCCATCGATAATTTCAATTTTGTCCTTTCCATTAAATGGTAAATATCGTTCATTTATAGTGCACCACAGCTAAGATGTTTATATGGAACGCCCAAAAAAACAATAATCATGATGCATTGTGTTTATTACTTTGAAAAAAGTATCGTGAACGGATGGTGTTCGACCTTGGAGCCGCCACTGTACCTCAATCGTCACTCAAATCCATAAACCCTTCGTGTTACATCGGTGACAAATGCACTGTGGTAAGCACGAGCGTTCACAAATCCGGCACGTCTGCAAACTCTGCATGTACGCAGCAGGAGGGGATTGAAGGGCCGGGCTGGAGCACAGCAAGGGGAAGGAGGCACAGCTAATGCTAATTCGCACCCAGCCACACGTGAAATGAGCTCCAGATCGAACCCCTGAAGCTTACAGTAGTGGCGGAGATGCTTCCCGCCACGCAACCGCATCCGGGGGGAAAGAATTAAAAGATCCTTCGTCAGGGCGCCTGTCTGGTCCTTCCCTGAGGGCTTGATAGAATGAGACGGAAAAAAAAAAAAAAAAAAAAGAATCTGCTTGGAGGCGTCTTCTGGCCTTGCTTCCATGTGCGGCAACACTTGGCGAGGGATTACGCACGAGTCACATCGCAACTGCCAGGCAACGGAAGCAAGAAAAAAAAATGGTAGCCTCTTTTCGCTGGTAACACGGCTCTAAGCGATTCTGGCTTGGTGACCTGTTCGCAGCTTATCTTTGCTTTGACCGCTGTCCCTTAAATTTAAAGATCAACTGCTTGGCTCCTAAGAATGAGGACAAAAGAGCCTGACGAGGAGTCACTAATGGTGGATGAATTAGTTATCCCGGTGACAGGTGTGGACTTGGTCACCTGGCCTAAGTGCACAGAGAGATGCAGTGAACGGATCACTTTCAGCCAAGCATGTAAGACATCTGGCAGTGGCTCATGTCCAGAACCATACAGCTGGCCCTCCGCTTCTTCACCGCAACATTTCCATGCACTCCCAACGTGGCGAAATCTGGCAGTCAGCGTGACAACATTACCAGACATGAAAGTCATGACCTGCGACCCAAAACACTGATCCAATCAGTGCCCATTGGCATCTGGACAAAACGAGCGAGGAGCTGTGCCTTTCACTAAGCCTAACACCAATTTCTTCAGCAGAGTAACAAGCAAACTGTCATCACAAACGACTTCTTGTAGTTCCTGGAGTGACCAAGTAAGTGGATTCCATTTGTGACACAGTCATGATGTTGAGGAACTATGTTTGTCTCGTTCAGTTATCCGTAGCAGAAAGATGACGGTAAAACATTCACCTGCAGTTACATGAAAACGTTTACAAGGAAGCGATAGAACACATTTTTTTTTGCATATTGCTGAAACTGGTAGTTTTTTTTTAAACAATGAACATTGAAAAAAAAAAAACACTGTCCCTTCAAACTCAAAAAGTGAACTACTAATCTAGTCTGAAAATAAACAAAACAAAACACATTTTTAAAGAAATTTGAAATAAATTAATATGCATACAAATAAACAAATAAATAAATGTACACATGCATAATGTCCTGCCCATCCTAAATGTCATCATAGAGGTAAGACCCGCAAATTTCCACGGTTTAAAAGATTACACCCTTGGCAGAGGTCTTTGTTTTCTACATGGCTTATCTTGTTCAGGGTCATGAACTATCCATGTTGAACTACACCCTGGACTGGTTGCCATTCTGTCACAAGAATGGGAATTAACTCCACACTAGATGCACAAAGGTCAGAATTTAAGGCCATGAAAAGTTAGTATAAGGTTGGGGGGTGGTGCTTAGATGTGTCTGACGCCGCTGCTTGCTGTCAGCTGGGGAAGAATTTGTCCATCTGTACGATGTGTGTGATGCACAGAGGCTTCATCTGGGCTCACCTGTGCATTGTCCAAAATGTTGCACTGTGACATCCTTGTCCTGCCTACAGGCGATGGTCCTCAGCTGGCACTGGTCGCCATACGTCACCCCATCAGAACCGCACACCTGCTCCACAACGGCAGAGATGGAGAACACTTTAGTCCCTCTTGGCCCACACGAGCAACCCCTCTCATTTCAAGCTGTCACCCCCCACCCCCCAAAAAAAAAACACAGATACGGATTCAAAAGACACACCTTAGTTTTGTTCCTTTCATCACAGTCGGGTGAGGGGCACTCACAATGGGCCTGACCATTCACCTCAATACAAGATGATCCAAAACTACAAACTAACTCATCACATGAATTTGGAGCCTCTGGACCTGAAAAAGAAACGAGTTTGTATTATTGAGAATGAAATAAAACCAGATATTTGGCTTTTATTAAAATCTCCTCACTTTGTGTTCACAATGTCAACATGGTAAACAATAGTCTTGCTTTTATATATTCGCAAAATCAAAACATAAACAAGAGTTACACGGAGGTTTATGTAGGACTGTGCAGGAATGAGGAAAAATTCTTCAAAATCTAGTATTATGTATAAAGGTGCGGTTATAAGTTGGATTTTATTGACATACAAAGAGAATAACTTTGAATTATTGATAGGATACATTATCTATGTATTATAAACTCATATTGCCCAAGGCTTTAATACATTAATACAGTCACAAAGGAGTGTATTCACCTGTCAAGATACATAAATGAATAATTCAGAGTTTTCCTGTAGCACACTATTTCATCCAAGCAGCCACAGTGGATCAAAAAGAATGTTAGATTGTGAAAATGTACTCCACTCTGGAATATTTTGGATAGGCTTTTTTTTCCATGTTTACATTCAGTAAGTCTTCATATTTAAGAAGCGTTTGTAGCCTTGAAGTTCACTGCAGCACAATCCGGCAGAGCCTGGTGTGCACACACCAGGCCGTAAGTGAAAGGCCTTTTGCATCATAGCTACATCATAACAGCTTAAAATGCCGCCTGTCCTTGGCTCCTGCTTTCATGCTTCCACCTCCCAGTGCCTTGTCTTTTCATCTGACATGGTGAGCAGGGAGGGGAGCCCCAACAGTGCGCCCTGTTGCTGACTTGATTAAGCTTTTGACTTCTAGTCAATAGCTGATAGAGCATCTTAATCAAGCAGCTGCGTGCCCCTCCCGCAGTAGGAGCCGACCTTTCTATCAACCTACTTAGAACCCAGTCCGTTTTTATTACTCATCTGAGGAATCAATAGTCCTTATGCAGAAATACAAAATTAAAGAGTTTCTAAGGAGGACTTATATATTTTAGAAGGGATGTGTCGGATGTGTCCAGTTTGCAAATTCTAGGCCCATCTCAAACCTTCTCTTCGAAACCAATATTGTCGAGGAAGTGGTTTTCAATCAATTCAGCAATTTCTTGAACTCAAACTGACTTTTTGTTCAATTCCAATCACTGTAAAAAATCAACTCGTTAAAATACTAAACGGTACAAGATTTGGTGATAAGAAGTTTTAGTTTTATGACAGAAAAGAAACAAAAAGACAATATTCCAATCTACTGGGAAACGATTCATAAATGAAAAAATGTATACCAAGTTGATACATCCATCCAAATCGCCTTTTCCTTAAGAGGGTCGTTGGCATGCTGGAGCCTATCCCAGCTGTCTTCGGGCAGTAGGCGGGGTACACCCTGAACTGGTTGCCAGCCAATCGCAGCGCACACAGACAAACAACCATTCACACTCACAATCACACCTGGGGACAATTTGGGGTCTCCAATTAACCTACCTTGCATGTTTCTAGAATGTGGGAGGAGACCAGAGCACCAGGAGGAAACCCACACAGGCACGGGGAGAACGTCCAAACTCCACACTGGAAGGCTGGAGCCGGAGCCAAATCCTGCACCCGTGCACTGTGAGGCCATCATGCCCCAGGTTTACACATTTATCCAAAAATACAATTTTTAAGTTGCACGTGGACTTAAACTTGCAGATTAAAACAACTGGAGGTAATAAAATATTAATGAGTACTGTTTTGTGTCATTAAAAATGTATATTGGACTATTGTCCTCCTTGCTACTGATTATTGGCAGAGGCACAAAGTTATCCCCAAAATAACAGCGTTAAAGAACAAAAAGTGAGAACAAGTGTGCATTGCCATTTTTGTCAGTTTTGTTTCGGTAATTGCCTCTGTATTACCTTTGTCACAGCCGTTCATGCCCATCTTGCTTCCATCTGGACACACATTACACTTCATGCCCTTCACCCCGGCCTTACAAGAGCACAGACCCGACATCTGCTCGCAGTCGTCACGCACGGACCCGCTGGCGTCGCAGTTGCACGCTGCCCGTGGACAAGGAGAGAAGAAAAAGATTGATATAAGGGGTGGCTCAATTAGGGTTGAGGTCCGTAACTGTCCCGTAACTCACCCATTCTGAAAGCAACAGGGGAATACAAGTGTGTAACAACACGCCAGACAATCACCCTCATCCTGCCGTGCTCCTAAAATCAATGATGTGTGCTTTTCTTCGTCTTTCGGGATCGCGTATTGGCTTTCATCCCTTTCCCACGCTTGCTGTCGGCCAACCTTGTTAAGGGAGGCTGAGGAACATCTCAGTTTGTTGACTAGATATGATCTGCGGCAATAAAAGATTCTGAACTTTGACACTTCAGCTGCAGGAAACTGCATCACAAAGGAGTGAAGCGGACTACGTGAATACAAATGGATGTTTATTGGATTCAGTTTGCTAAAGCAAAGTTCATTTTTAATTTTTTGATTTTTAATCTAAATCCAATGTCAAAATCAAACTAAAACGAGTGTTAAAAAATTGTATTAAAGCTGAGTTTTTGATGCAATTTATTGGCTTATGGAACATCATTTTCCAAATAACACTTTTCAGCCCTTATTTGGAATGTTTTGAGGGAACATTCCTGTCACAAGCAAATGGGGTTACTCATTTGCTGTGGCGCTCACTGCTCACATCTACAGTGAGGTCATGCTGAGTGAATTTTTGTTACCATGACAACCGGGGTGGATCTTCTACATTAATACAAAGCAAGGACCTTTGTCAGCCGACCTGGCATGCCACGGTCAGAAAAGTTTGGTGTAGTGTTGGTATTATGTGCACTAAATCAGTCAAACTGTGGCCATATATATCAGCAAACGCGCTTTCAAATAGGCAGGTAACAAGATTTACGGGTTTTGTAATTTCTCACTTGATGGGTGCGTAGGTAGTCGACAGACTCAATTATTTATACAACCAATAAGACAATCAAATTTGATGCACTTGGCTCTTCAAAATGTCAGATGCCCCCAAAAAAACAAACCCCCCTTCCCAGTAAAAAAAAACGCTTACGTGTGCAGCCGCTCATGTTCTCCGTCACAATACCGCGGAAGTTCCAGAAGCCCGGCTCGCAGCGGTCGCACTTCTGTCCCCCGACACCCGGCTTGCAAGAGCACTGACCGGTGGCTGGGTCACATGTTCCCTTGTAGGAGCCATAGACGTTACATTGGCAGGTGCCTGAGGACAACACAACAACAATATCAAGGGCAAAATGAATTCCTCAACAATAGATTGTTTATTTCAGTGACTTCTTCTCCCACAATGTACGGGTAACTTAAAGGAGCGTTCTGTGGATTTAGCAAGGCTCAGTGTTCCACAAATAGATGGTGCAGAGAGTGAGCTAAATCTCGACTAAATCCGTGTTTATCCCTATTTCAAATTGTGTTTTTCAGCCACACTCCACACTCAAGTCGAGAATTTACAACAGACACTCATTGTCCTATTTTGCTAATTCAATGGGCCTTATGCGCGGCGACGCTTTCAGCATTTCCGGTGGAAAGGTCAGGTGGCATAACAGGATTTGCTGTCAATATGTTACAAGCGACTAGAATGCCATCGGACTGGAATACAAACCTCTGTTGTTAAATGTGTGATAACCCCGGAGATGTGTACGAGTAAAAATATTCAATAAATCAGTGCTAGTCAAAATGACCTCATGAGTTTTTACTTTTCAAAGATTGTACCTGCAACCAACACTTTGGTGTGCCACTAGGTTCAGCGTAAGCTAGGTTTTACCACCTTTCTCATGTTGTCACTCCATGCATGCAGTCCTTTTTGTAGTCTGGAAAAACCGCTAACTTACTTCACTCATTTTTATACGCTACATGACAGAATTGCAGTCTTGCGCTCTTATAAGGTCAAACATCCAAAATCGGAGTAGCTAGCGTTCTCGTTTGTAAGCAACAAGGACAGAGATTTAAGAACAAAGGCATGTATAAGCCTGCATTTTAAGAATTGAATTTGTGAGAAAGTTTGTGTGACTTGAACCTTGTTATGACTCCAACTCAGTTAAGTGTTGACCTTTCTAAATGCAGCAGAACCGCAAGGTTAGCTAATGTTAGCTGAAGTTCCAAATATTCTGGATCTACACCAAATTAATGACACCATCAATTCTTCTAGCTATCAAACAAATCGCCATGGTGACATAATTTAATCTGATAACATAATATTTTTACGATATGAACCCAACGAAAGCCAAAGGGTCATAACATGATGTAGAGGAGGACTCACTTGGACAGCCAGCCTGTGCGACTCCCATGGCGGCTGTGAAGTTGTCGGCACAGCATCCGTACACAGACAGAGAGCAATGTTGGGACACGGCGGGCTCGGGCAGCGATGTGGCTGAAATCACAGATGAGGTAGGGAACAAAAGGGAAAAGAGGATGAGGGATGTCACCGCGAGCTAAAGACGAAAAAAAAAAAAATTGGGTCGTCGCTATACTATATGTCACTATGGTACAGTAAGTTCTGACAATGAGAATGGCTCAAGGGCCAGACATAAAGTGGTGGGCTACTGGTAAGCTTTTAGATAAAAAAAATCCATTTGCGACTTCCGCGACAATGATTCAAAATCAAGGGAAATGATGCGATTACCTTCAGTGAAAACAAACAACAGTGCAACTGACATTTACTGCCTGCTTGGACTGCATGTTCTCTTCATTTGTTTCTGTCAGATATAACAGGATTGGAAAAACTGCCCCTCAGCCATCTCCACAACCTCGAAATGACACACACGCTGCATAACACGACGGTATTGCCAGACAGGTTCCTTCTATGTTCAGTGTGTGTGGTGCTTTTATTTCTAAGGATGCTGTAGCCTTCAAGAGACCAACTGGCAGCGATAAAAAACAGATATTACAAAAAAAGAATGACAAAAAGTATATAAGAGAAAAATGAAAAGTGCCCTCACCAAAATTATTCATTTCTTCGACCATTGTGGTTTTAGATACAATCCAGAGCAGTGAATCAACTGTAAGATTTGTGAAATAAATGATGCACCATCCTTTCATCCTTATTCTTATCATCCATCCATCCACCCCTTATCTGATCTGCTTCTCCTCACGAGGGTCGCGGGTGTGCTGGAGCCTATCCCAGATCACTTCAGGGCACAAAAAGACGAACAACCAGTCACACTCACAGTCACACCTGGGGGCAATTTACAGTGTCCAATCAAACTACGAGGCTTGTTTTTGGAATTTGGGAGGAAAAGCGGAGTACGAACCTTAGATCTCTGCACTGTGAAGCAGACGTGTCAACTAGTGACCCACCGCACCACCCGTATTCTTATTGATATGGTGTAATTTCACATGATGTGTCTCATGATCCTGCACAGTGCTGGATCAGCTTAGTTTGACATTTAAGCCTTGTGAGAGTGAATGAAAAATTTGGCCTATCAGGGAATTCCGCCTCAGACGTATGGACTCAAGTGGACGGGCATATGTGGATTCGTTTTATCATATTAACGCCGACTAATTCATTCAAGTGTTTCTTTTTTCGCTATAGCAGTTGAATTATGCCTAGCAACAAGTGCCCGAGCAAACGTAAGAAGCAAAAGGAATCAAAGCAATGATGTTGCTGAATTGCTGCGCCTGTGAAAAGGTAAACGTTTTCTTACAATGACAAAATAATAATTCAACATTTTTTTTTCCGTTGGTGTAATTGATATTACAGTATTTCCACTGGAAGATAAACTGGCATTTGAAAAGCACAACAGACAGTAAAAGTGTTGTAGTTTCCCTGGTATGTAGCCTATTTTAGTCTACTGTACTCAACGCATTTGGTTTCGGCCAAGGCAAAAATTTCAATCAAAATATTAATCTCTTGATTTGTGCCAAGTTTTATTTAGAGCAGGGGTGGGCAAACTTTTTGATTGGCGGGCCACAATGGGTTGTAAAATTTGACAGAGGGGCCGGACCAGGAGCAGAAGGATGGAGTGTTTTGGTAACCTCACCTCATCAGAGGAAAAAAAAATACATTTAATTTAAAATGAAAGTGAACAAAAGTATTCCAGCAATATATATGTATTTGACACACCACAGTATTTAGAAAATAAAACATTAACAAGGTTTCGTCATTTAATTATATTCAAGTTTGGCGGGCCAGATTAAAACGTTTAACGGGCTGCAGGTGGCCCCCGGGCCGTAGTTTGCCCACAACTGATTTAGAGCAAAATAAAAATGGTACCGGCAAAAAACATATTGCTCCCTCTTTTCTCCCCCTCAATCGCTTTTTCTGGGCTACTCATTTACCGCCGGGGGGCTGACGATACAGGGGTCATAAATCACAGTGGTTACTGGTGTGAATATGATGCTGGGCCTAATGGTGGTGACTGGGCTTGCTACTTTTCCAGTGCTTTCCAGCTCCTTGGATGGGCAATGGTCACAGTTCATTTCACTTGCCACTTTCCTCAGCTCAATTCAGCTATCTCGACTGAGCCTATTAGGTCGAGTAGAACTTTTAAGCTCATATGTTCTTAATGCCCTTCAAGGGTTTTCACTTTTCAGTTGCCATTGTTTGGCCCAATTGAGCTTGCCGCGTGACACGCTATGTTACGCTCACGTTGTCTTGGCCTTCTGCTTTGCTTCCGCTAACGTGTTGCTAATATTTAGATATAACCCTTGTTTTTCTATATATTCAGTGTCAACTTGTTGCATTTTTCTTCTCGGTTTGAAATACTGAGTGAATCTGCGGCAAATTGCTGACTGCTGATCCATGTAACACCTGTATGTACAGTACATCCTGTTTATTTCTGTTGAATCGTCGCACTCAAATTATTCTGATCCATTCAGGTGCACTTGTACTTTTTTTTCCTTCTTTTTTTTAATGAACAATAATATGCTGCAAAAATTATTTTCACTGTTTCTACAACCATGACAAATGAGTTGAATTTGTTTTATTCTATTTAATTCAATTAAAGTATACAAACATGAGGTGCAACTGCAGTCTTTGAAAGCAACGTTCTGTGTACATTCTCCTTCATGAGTTCTTCTCTTAACACCCCTTGTTGTGGTGGCTCCTTCTTTTGGAATAGGTAACGTCCAACAGAAAATAGCCTGACTTTCGGGTTTGTATGGTACTTACTTGTAGGCCTGCTTAGAAAACAAAACCTGTAACTACTGAATTTTTCACAAATCTTTGAATCGGATTTGCAAGGGTGATTTGAAATAGAAGCAAATGCAGCTGAGGAAAAAAAAAAAAAAACGTTCTTTGCACTACCTAAACAGCGAGGCTTCCAATGCTCTGCCAAGCATGTTTTGATGCTTCTTTGGGAGTTGAGGTCAAATGAAGTCTCTCTCAACATAGCTAAAGCGAAGGCCACGGAAATACCCCAACATCCCAGTTTCATCCCATTGTCCAATGGGAGAGAAGAGCCCAGCGCTCATGTGCCCATAGAGGCTTCTTTGGAAAAGGGATTGATTATCCATGGATGGAAGAAAAGCGTGACAGTCAGAGCCCAAAGAGGCTAGCTTAGGAAGCAGAACAATCTCCAGGGATGGGTGTGAAAACACCGGCAATTTTCCCTCTCTCCCTCCATCTTACTCTCTTTTATTCCCGAGGGGAATCAAACAGGCTGAAATGATCACATGAAATCCCTTAAGTGGCTTTTGCTCTGCTTCCAGTCACACGCTAAACGATGCACTCAATTTAACTTTGGGAGGGAGACAACGACGACCAATACGGTTTAGCGGCCGATCCGACTCATCTAACACATGAACACAGTTGCAGACAAAGAGAGGGTGTTGATCCTCAAGTCAGAAAACAAAATGACTCAATAACCTGCATAGGACGGCAGGTGCAACTCATGCAGGTTGGAAAAGGGTTCCTTCTATTGGTTGTTGCCGCTTTGACAAATGCATAAAAACAGCAGTCTGGTATATCATGAGCTTTTAATGGGAGCCAAAATCCTCCCATAAAAATTGCAAAATGTAGGAATAGTAGCAGAAGGTTTGCCAAGTTGCTTTAAGCAGAAGATGAGGAACAATTTTGATTTATTCCAGCGTGTCAAGCATTATCACACCAGGGGGTTGTTAAAGTCAATAAATTCGAATAAATAGCACTGGCAAAATTAAGATGCCTTTTTTTCCCCAACAACATTTCAGTAATGTGTAATTCCTGTGAACTACTGTAAATTCATGGAACACACCCACCTGAAAATCCCCAATACTTTGCAAGCCGACAGTTTTATAGCCTACATTCCGAATACAGCATGGAAATTTCCTAATCCTGCCCCATCAATGGATGACATGAGAGAGCGAGAGATGTGGGATGGTAATGGTGATGAATGCTGGAGATGCAGTGAGGGGATAAACAGACCTGCACACAATCCCAGGTGCTGAACTGTCAATTGCTCTTGTTTCTCACATCTGGCTTTTTTCAGCTCGCACTCATTGCTGTAACTTTTTCCGTCTGAGCCACAAACCTACCACAGAGAAGGACACAATCGATTATGAATGACAAATACTTTTGATGTTTACTATAACATTGTGGGAGGATGTTACAGAACCCCAACCAGCCCAAAAAATTGTAATAATGTATTTTTCATTTGGAATAATTATCATTTAATTCACAGCTAATGAGTGAGTGCTCAATCAATATTTAATATATTTAAAAAAAAAATAACAGTAAAATGAACTACATTAGACCACCTACATTTGAAAACTGACAATTCCTGTTCTGATTTTTTTAATCTAGTTTGACTGCCTTGCAAATGTGACTGGTAGGGTTTCGAATTTGTTTCACAATATATTCAAATTGATGCAATCATTACCTCGCTGTGAGGCACCGTGTGGCAAGTGAAGTCGCACACGCATCGGTCTTCTTCGGCATCTTCGTCCAACGAGCCTCCAAACATGCGACAGCGGTCCTGTTCGCAGCTCTCGGCACCAGAACCCGACCCTCCCGAGCCGCAGTCTGCAACAAAGTGTTCACAGGCGCATGTTAATTTGCAAAGGTGAGCTAGAAACCGATGTGTGTCTCATGCTGAAAGGATTTTTTGAGTTATATGGAAATGATGTGATAAAAATTGTCTCACTTTCAACATTTTTGAGACAATAAATGTACAGTTGTTAAAAGTTTTCTCGGAGCCTACATTCTACTCCCAAAGTGGATTAACAATCATTTTCCAGCAGGGAAATTAATTTCAAACAAATCAAGCCCCCTGCCACTGATTTCAGAGAAACAAGCTGGGCCTCCAACTGTGCCGAAAGAAATGGTGGGAAGGCGTGCTTTATGGCTGCTTGCTTTCAGATATGAGAATTGAACAAAATACAAGACTGAGGTAATTGAGTTCTTAATCTCTAATGAAATCTCAAAATATCCTTAAGAAAGTTGTCCCAGTAGGTCCTTCACAATGACCTTGGAAGAAATTTTATTGGTTCACTTCTATAAGTCAACGAGGTGCTCAGGTTGGCCATATGTTGAACAACGCCCCATAATTCAGACCATGACCGCGACCGGTGGGATCACAAAACTGCTGTTGCAGCTGCTGTATAAACTTTAGCACACGTCGATAAATCCAAGTCTTAAAACCGGCAACGAAGAGGGAAGAAAGAGAAGCTGCAGGATTGTTTGGGGACTCGTTTAGGGGAAACAACAAACCTAACGTAAAACTCCCGAGGGAAAATAGGTGAAAGCGTGTGAAGGCAGGGAATGAAAGCAGCCAGCTTGGGAAAGATGGAGGGAACGTCAGATGCAGAGAATATGCAAGACAAGCACCCATGGGGGACGAGAAAGTTCATTTGAAACATATTTGTTATTCAAAAAAAGAAGAGGAAGACATCCAACCAAATGCGCTCAATGCAGCAATCGAGGAATGCAAGTGTACCGTGCACCGTTTTGTTGAATGACCTTTGAGACAGAAATCCTTTGAATCACAATCAGAATGCCCTTTATTGTCATCGTAGTCAGTGAACAACAAGATTGTACAATTGGCAAGATTACACACAAAAGAAAATATACTAAAGTGATTGGCAAGAAACAAATTCACAGAAATTTCTGGAGACGCACTCCAAAATCGTTACCCGGATAAACTTAGCCAACCTTAACATAAGCTTACTTGTGTATTGCAAACCATGATGCAAGTTCGACCTTCTCAAGTTATACAACATTCTCCCAGGTACATTCTATAACAAATTAAATGAGCAGAAAGAGAATGGAATAACAGCAGAGAAATTCCAGGGTTCGCTGCATGCCCCTGCGATGGAGTCGGCGAGCTCAGCAGTACACAATAAAAGAGAAATGCAGACGAAGCCAATTGGTATTCCGCTCAAGCCTCCTTCCCCGAGACAAATAAATAGAAGAGATAAGACACAGGAATGGAATATAGAAAAGTGAAAAGTAAACGGGGGGAGTCCTAATTAGCTTTTGCTCTCTGATGTGCCCACCACGCAGCTGGAGAACCTTTCAATTAATGTGTGGCCGGCCAAGATGACTACATCAGCTCTCTGCATTGCCCATCCAGTCACCGATACTCAATCTCTTCAAAACCTTCCGTCTATTTAGCAAAGGGAGCTCTATTAAGATTCAGCGGTGAGCAGTGGGAGAGGAAAGAAATAGCACACAAAATACACAGAGGGGAGAACGAAATCATTTTGGGAGCATTTGACAATGTCAATAATAGAGGAGGATGTTTTTGTCTAAAATGTCTCCTTGAGGGGCGAAGCAATAGACAAGGAAATAATAGAGGCCAACGCGAATGTGACGACGTCTGCTCGCCCACGTTAGTCAGTCCAAAAAACAGTGGAATGTGTCTCGGCCGAGATAAACTCGGAGCACGTGCTTAAGCGGTGAGATGCGAATGCCTCTAATTGGTTGTTGTAGCGTCAACAAATTCTATTCAGATTTACCAGTCAACTGAAGCACGACGAGAGCTGAGTATATGTAGGTACCGTATATATTAAATTAGGGAGATACCTGTACTGCGCTCAGAAATTGGGGGAATATGCAAAACTCTCCATCTTGGTATCTACTCCGGTGTCCCACATGGCAGGCAATAAGGATATTCTCAACTATTCAAATAATGCCTCCACCAGGTATTGTTATGTCATAGTCTGACGTTAAGAATGTTGTTTTAATCTTCAATTAATGTCTTCTGTTGGAATTTAACGCAACAATCGCCTTTCAACCCCCCCACTGTACGTTATGCACGACTCTCACTTGCTACTTTTCCTGAGTGGTGAAAATACGCTAAAGCCAGGACAACCCAAGTGTGAAATTAAACAGGTGATAAATTCTCTGTAAGGTGGACAGAGGGGACACTGTCATTTTTCATTACTACTAAATTAAAGCTGAGAGAAAACACGGTGCAATTTATGCTAGCCGGCCTTGGTACTGTCAAGCAAGACTAAAGAGGAGTTGCAAAAAAAAAAAAAATCTGCCGTGGTCTTATCCTAGTTTTAAAGTATAAAAAGTGGGTACATTTGTCTTCGATGAGGAGTGTTGCTGTTGCCTGTAGCAGAGTGAGCAAATGTAGTCTCTGGACTTTTATTCTGTGATTGAGTGCTGGCGAACCCCATCCTGCAGCCAAATTAAGTGTTTTACTCTCATGTTTTCAACTATGTAGCGTTCAGACCTGCACCGAGTAAGTCGTTTTAGTACTTTTGTATGTTAGCATGCATCGGACCTAAAAAGATGACAAGACCGTCCTTTTGGGGTAACTGGAGTTCTGTGAAACTGATCATTTTAGCTGGCTAATGGTGTCAGAAGTCTTAGATACCGACAGAACATACACGCCATTAAGCACAATCCAAAGAAGATGGTCGACGTTAAATTTGTTTGTATCAGAAAATAATGTCTCCTGTAATAAATAATGTAATAATAAAAAAAAAACTTGCTTTGGAAAATACTGTACATCTTGATGTCTGGAGAACCCACTTTTATAAAAAACACAAAATTGAATCAGAGATGTTGTTTCTTGCCTCGACCTTTTTCAGGACAAATCCGCTCATAAGCCGTCATGATTCTAGGTGAGCAATGACAATTACGACAGTCGAAATTCTTAGTAAGGTAAGAGAACTTGTCTTTACAACAAAACATACCCGTGTCTGAAAACAAGAAATCCTGTGAAAGCGCTTTAAGCCATTCTTTTTAGACTTTTTTTCCCTTCAGGCAATTTTTTTCCATCAAAGAGAAAAATCACTTACAGCTTTTATGAAGGCTAAAACTGTCAGTAAGGTAAAACCTTTTTCCTTTACTAGAAAAAAAAAAACAATTGACATGAAGAAAATAAACTTACAACCTAACAAGAAACCCCAGTCTATCAAATGACTTTGTAGATAATACTTAAGAGGTAAATTGCGCGACTGAATAATACATTAATACATAGGGAACAAACTGCTTTAGAAGGAGGATTTAAAAAAAAAATCAAAACAGTGTACATTGCGATTGGCTGGCAACCAGTTCAGGATGTACGCCGCCTACTCCCCGATGATAGCTGGGATAGGCTCCAGCACACCCCACGAGGAAAAGCGGTACAGATAATGGATGGATGGAAAACAGTATACATGGGTGCGCGTTAATTAAGAGTTTCAGTGTAATATCTTTCTGTGTATAGACCAGTGGGGCCGATTATTTTTTTAGTTTTCAAATTATTTGTTGCATCTTAACAGTCCATCTCAATAGTCTGGAAATTACAGTGGTTCAAGTACAATTTTGACACTTTTAAGAGCCATGACATATCCTTGTAGATTTTATAGGCCTAAAAATATAACCACGCTCATCTTAGATGAGGAATAAGATGGGTATAATAGTCAGATTCTTCATTTCCTATTATTTTCATTGACTGTCACACAAGTGTTAAAGTAAGAAATTAATCCAACACTCTATGAACCAGTCAGCGACTAGCTAGCTAGCAGCTGATGTTAGCTGTCAACACCATTGCCAGTTTTTCAACATTACAATCTTCCCTATGCTCACTCATGGCTAACCAACCAAACAACGCACCAACCAATCAACACCCCAAAAAAATCTAAATTAGACTGTATGAGTTTAATCACCTTCAACGAAAATTCTAAGCTAACAATTTCAGAACATACACTCCCCGGACCGACTGAAAGAAACGTCTAGACTGCTCACACAGTCATCTAGTTCAAACTGTTGCTGACTGTCGAAACAAATCAAGGATAAGACAGATCTGTTAAATCTGAATGCTAATGCTAATACAATGCTAACAACAGTTGAGCTTCTCTCAACTGTGTGTTATCTGTGCAAGAAATTCATCTACCGATCATCAGAAGCTATTTTTTCCCTAGTTCCCACTGTGAACTGCCTGACTGATGATGCCTTCCAATGCTTGTAAATGACGCCGATTAAAATTTTTGAGGGCAGTGGAATTTTTTTTTTTTTTTTTGGAATAATGTACGCCCATCTAACTAACTGACTAAGTGAGTGATTGACAGAATGACTGACGAAGATCTAAACAAAGCTAATGATTATGATGAGTAACAATCCTACTGCATTTCTTACAGACAGGTTTGAACGACCAAACAAGAAAGCCAGGCCTCATGCTTCTCCCTGTAGAACTTAATCGATCACAGACAATTCAAGCGCTGTCTGTACCATTTTTCTTCCCGAGGGGCCTGATTTTTTTTTTTAATAGAAAATAGTGCAAAATGTAGAGAGACAAGGGTGGGCGACAAGCCAGGCAGCATCAGTGAGCGAACACAAAAAAGAGTCAAGATTCTATTGTGTAAGCCTCTGAATGAAAATGAGTAAGTGATGGAAAGTGGCGGATGCTCGGGGACAGTATGAACTAGAATGAAATAGAAAAACTAAACCATCAGGCAGCACGACCTCGTGTGGGGGCCCTCGGGGGAGGAGAAGTTTTGTCCGCCTGATGCAGGGCGACTACCAGACAATGTGGATGGAGCAGGAGATGAATGCCAGAGTGTGATGTGGGTTGGGGGAGGGAGACACTTGTGCATTTCTTCATGCTCTATATACAAAAAAGGTCACTCTCTCAGTCAATGAAATGATGTTAAATCTCCCACAAGAGGCTTTGGCATCATGTGTCGCCTCACAGGCCCCCGGCCAATGTGGTAGACAATGGCAATGAAGGAACCGAGGGTGTCGGAGAAAGAGTGAGAAAAAACGTGAAGAAATGAAACACCCGTGGCAAGCTGTAGAATGGAAGTGGATTCATCTCAAGTCTATTTGCACCATCCTCCACCTGCCCCCTCTTTTCTTCTCCGTAGCTACCACCCAACCCTCCTGCTGGCAGGAGTAATCTGCTCCCCTTCACACGTTGTCTGCTTGCTGTGATCACCCACAAGCCACGAGGGGGAACGGCGCGCCACCATCTGCATGACAGCCAGAGGACAGCTCGTCGCTCCCCGCAGAGTCGCGCTCGAGGAAGGGAATGTGATGTCGCTGCCTGGCTCTGTCAGCGCTGATCCAGATATGATTTGCTCACTGAGTTAGATCTAATTCATTGAAAATACAACACTACAGGAGAACGACTGACTGAGCTACAGGCCTAAGAACTCTCTAAGACGTACTTGGAAAGAGTAACTGGATAGCAGGGCTTCTAAAACGAGCCAGGGACAAGGGCCCACTTTATCAGTCAGAGCACAAACAAAATGACGGTCATCTACTATAAGAGCCAAAAGTGAAATTGGAAAGCAAATCAAGGGACAGCAGTTAAACCAAAAAAACAAAACAGTGATAATGATAGGTTCCACTTGAATATTTCAAAGATAACATTAAACTGTTATCCATTTCTTTATGATATTGCATATTTATACACCATATACCACAAAAGTTGTAAAATGGAACCCAATAATAAAGAACAGCAACCGTTTCCAAGCTCATTTGATTGTGTTGCTTTGTTTTCACATGCAGGGTGAACTAAAGGAAGGTACTCGATACACCTTTTGTAGGGATGGTCCAATTCGATCCATCGGAGTCCGATACAGGCAAAAATGAGGATAATTTTTATTAAAATGTGGCCGATCCAACCCATATGCCCACACTACATTATATATCCTACCCTCAACTTCGCTTTGACATGCTAGGAGTATGGGCTAGCGAGTGTCATACTGGAACCACAACTACTTCCTGCTTCTATATCTAAGAATTGTGGGAAATGTAGTCTTACTGGAATCTACTAGCAACTAGCACCTAGCGCAAGGTATGCGACACATTCAGCTTCCGATAACAAAATGGTTGTGAAATCCGGTGAGTGTATTGCCCTGTTTACAGGTGTTAAACTGTCATTTAGCATTGGTCACAGTATTAATACAATCTCCGGTCACCAGATTGACTAATGTTATTCAAACTTTTGTTTTTTTGTCTGTCGGAAGATCCCGTGCTCTTCTCCTTTCGGAGCAAACCACATGTAGATGTACGGTGAACAAAAGCAACAAGACACATGGCCTATCTGATATTTTGGGTCTAGTCTGAACCTAGCATAATCCCACTCCATCTAACAAATCTAGATGGTGCAATTAGAATAAACTATTTAACATACATGCTTCACAAAGATAATGTGCCTAATAACCCATTGCAGTGAACTTTTTTTATAATAGACCCGTTCATTTATGTTTAATTAAATTCAATTCAAAAGACTTTTATGTCCCCGAGAGGAAATTCTAAAGGCATAAGGAGCATCATTAAAAGAACAAGCAGAACACAAACAAACCAGCGCTGCAGTTAAAATATTCCAGATGGCGTCCAGTCCTGCACAAAATTACAAAGCTGCCCCCCAAATCATTCACAAAATTGTTCCGCAAAGAGAATTCTGTATTATATCAATTCTCAGACAGCCTAAAAAGCCTCTTTGTGGCAGTGAGCAGAACAGAGCAACGTCAGTTATTCGAGTCAATGCCAAGGTCACAATTCTATTCCTTGTATTCCTTATTCCTTTTTGCTGTCGTGCGGTTGAGAAAATATATTTAGTTTTATATTTGTTATATATTTCAACATATTTTTAGATGCAAACTAGCATCATGCATGTGCTTGGATCACCAAATTCACGCACAAAAGGAGTAAAGTGTGACAAAATTATTTCGACATGTCCACTTGACCTGCCCTTAATCAGCCAGAATGAATTGTGATTCCCCATGATGGGCTTTATTTATTGCCACACAGTTCCAGCTTATTCTCGCTCCTCCAGTTCATTAGCATGCGGCGGGTGGCATGTGAGCCCATTAGCAAAAAAAAAAAGACACAGATGACCGAATACTGTACGTCAGGTCAGCTGATTAAGATGATTACACAACTTCAACGGCCGGTTGGTTAACATAATGACGCTATTTCAAAGTCCATTTCCTACCTTCATCGCAGCTGCCGGCCTTAGCCACTTCCACTCTCTTCTTCTGAACGCACGATGACAGGCGGAGTTCACACTCATTTTCGTAGGTGGTGCCGTCACTTCCACACACCGGTGAGAATGCTTCACCGGAGCACGGTGGGCACTCGCACTTACTTTGGACACAGCGGGCGCCCCAGGCACACACGGTGTTGCCGCAGGTTTCTGAAGAAGACGCAAGAGAAGAGAGATTCATTGTCTGTGTAACTCAGCATTTTTAAGAGATTTCCGAGGCACGGAGAAAACCTTTTAACATTTGAAGATAATGAACATATTGTATCTACCGGACTGGTGACTCAATCGGGAAATATTATTTTCCTCAAGGACTCATGCACAATCAGTTCTCGGCTCGATCGAGTGAATAAAAAGCCTGCACTACTTACTGCACTCTCCCTGGCTGACCACTCGCAGGTGCATCTGTTTTTTGCAGGAGCGCACATGCAGCTCGCACTCGCTGGTGTAAGTCGTGCCATCGCTACCACATACGGGCTGGTGAGACTCCACACACTCTGTTGCGCAAACACACTCTCCACTTTGGGCGTCGCAGATTGCCCCGAAGGAACAGTTGGCGCAGGCCTCATCTACAAGGAAACAACATCAGATTCAGTGCAAGGCCGAGAATTTGTAATAAATTGTGTATTCTCAATGCAGCGGATAGAGAAATGTAGCGTTTCCACAGTGGTAGTAACACACAACCAGAGTCTACCCGAGGCAAGTTGTTGCTCATTTGAATAAGCACTTTAAAACAAAAACAAGTATGAATGACTGATATACTCTGGCTCTATTGAGATTCAGATCTGAGCACAAATCCTGAAAATTCCCAAAACCAGATTTGCCAGGACATTGAGGCTCAATAAACTCAGAAACAGGTAAAAGTTTTTGAATTTTCTCAGCAAAACAAGACCCATCCCATGAATCAATCTGAAGAGCCTTTTTAAGAATCGATTGGCCCTGTGCGTGATTTGATGATAGCTTGACAGAGCTAAACGAAGATAATGATATGACTGTCACTTGTTCTGAGTCTGATCAAGGTGTAAATGTGCAGCATGTTTGTAAGATCGTTTAAGCTTTGTGGAGCAGTGCAGTTTTCATCCTGGCCGGAAAGAATTTCTAGGTGCAGTCGACGGAGTTTGGTGGCTTTCATATTGCAGATGATGGTGGATTTGTTGGCTTCTTCAAGATGCAATCTCCAACTCTAACTGGTGTGGTGAGCAGACAAGTGTGAAACATTTGGGATAAAAATCCTCCAAATCTGATACGACGGTCTTCAGTCGGAAAAGGGTCGAGTGTCCCATCTAGGTTGGGGTGAGATCCTAGAGTGAGATTTGGTGGCTTGGGTATGTGATTGGGATGCTTCCTGGACACCTTCCTGGTGAGGTGCTGCTGCCATATCCCACCTCGAGATGTCCTGGGGACAACCCAGGACACGCTGTAGAGACCATGTCTTGTGACAGACCCGGGAACTTCTCGAGGTCCCTCTTGGAGAGCTAGATGGAGTTGGTGGGGAGAGGGACGTCTGGGCTTCCCTGCTTAAGACGCTGCCCTGACCCGACTCGACAGTAAATTTCAACTGGGAGTGCTAAATAGCTTGAAAGAAGCACGCCTTGGTTGGTTTTCTAAAAATATTGTGAGCAAGAGTCTTTTTGTTTCTTCAAAGTGATTTTATGCTTATAGTCTCACATGTCTTGACAGCGAGAGTGTATAGAAAGGCACTAAGGATTACTTTAAAAAGTGTGTTTTAATAAGATACTGTGTGTTTTAATGATCCCAGTATTTTTAAAGCGTCTGGGAAGGGTAAAACTATATGCTACTCTAGATCACAGGTTTTTACTCTTCTCCAGTGCGTCCTGAAAGTAACCCCGTGATAAACAGGGGTGTTCACTATAATGTTAGAAGCTGAAAGAAAAAATCTAAATAGAGCTGACTATCATCATAAGTACTCTCAGGTTAGTGCGATCATAAATTAGGAAGCGGTGGTGGTGAGTGTTGTCTGTTAGTCAGATGTGTATCCCGATAGCGGACTTGATCCTCAATGCAAAATGCATCACAAACAAATTGGCTTCATGAGAAGAGCAGTTAGACATGTTTTTCTGATTTTCATTGTGATTACTTGATCGTCAGGCCTATTTGAGCTTGTTGTTTTTGCTTATTTAGGAGCATTTGTCCAGAGTCCAGCCCCAGTTAAAAGAAAAAAATAAAAGTTACACAACAATAGAAGAACAACTACTGAAACAGCAGGACATTGTTTCACCAACAGAAACCGAACCCAGAGCAGCCTATTAAGTGGACTGATAGCCATCAACTATGTCATATCTCAGAAACAAAAACAGGAGAGAGATTGTATCCCATTTTTTTTAATCCATGTGGTGCAACATTAAAAAAAAAAAAAAAAACTTCATTGTCGGTTATTTATGTTGCATTTCGTTCGGAACTATTTTGTTTGTCTATGCCTAATGTTCATCAGCAGAAAATCAAGCAATTTGAGTTTTGATGTGTAATTGAAAATTTGACTGCTGCATGTAGATTTAAATCGACTTCCTAATATAACAGCAACAAATAAAGATGTTGGGTTTAATGACACAAAAAAAAAATCATGATAGCATCTGTAATTTTCATGCTGCATTTAACGCAGGTGTTCCCACAACGCTCATTTCCTTTAATACCCCCTAAAAGAGTTTATCAAGGTGCCCTCGAAAGTCCCTGGGCCTTGACTGGAAACCTCTGATGTTATTTATCCCACTCTGATTAATTCCTTTCTTCTATTTTGGTGGCAAAAGGTTTTAGCTTTGGATGGGTTGGTCGAAAAAGTGGCCTTCATTGCAACACGGATTAAACTAAATTCGTAAAAATAATACAAATACCCTCTTTGACTTTGTATTATTTCAATATGGAATGTAAAATCTCAGCCAAGGCTCAACCATTATCATACAATTTTGGTCATGCTGTTGGTGCAACTCATATACCACCCTCTTCTGTGTGCATCATTTGGAAAACCAGAATGGGGGGGACATATTAAGGTTGAAATATTAAGAAAAATAAATGTCATTCATATTGCTATAAGGTTGGACCCGAGCCAGGCTGATAACTCTTTTTTTTTTTTTAAACATCCCTCTTGGAGGGAAATACAATCATATTGAAGTTTAACGTGCGTACATAAACAAGCAGGAGGCCACACAAAACCTTACAGGAACGGTGGAGACTCTGGATTAGTATCTGATGAATTAAATACACTAACTGTATCGCAAACTATTATAAAAGATTTTGTTCCCTCAGTAATCACCATCAAATACTTGAAAAGATAATTGTTGCATATCAAATAAAGTTTCCCAAGATATCTTCTATAATTTATGATAATCTTATCAGAAAAACTGTAACCGAGATCTACCATTTTGTGACTCCCTTAGCGTAATTACATTTGGACCAAATCTAAGTGGTTTGAAACTGATTTAATTGGCTCTTGTTTTGCACAGGTGCCACATTTTAGAAAAAGAAATCTGGACTTTTCTCAACATCTCCTGTATATACAAATTAGAAAATTCTTCAATAATTACTAAAATCAGTTTCTTACTTTTGCTTCAAATTATTTCAACAGAATTAAAGACTGTGTCGATTGGAACCTCAGTTCAGAAATGTAATTTGTTCCGCCATCTCGGGACGGACATTGTGGAATGTGGCAGCCATTTTGGGCGATCTCAAGGGAAAAACGAGAAGACAAAACTTCACTAAACAAATCACTAGCAAGCAAAGGTGAAACCTAGGTAGACTTTCCCTTCTTTCAGTACGGTAAATACGAGCCAGCTAGGTAGTTGTCATTAGCTAGTCATTGCTAGCAGCTTCTCCTTCGGCGGTGGAAAGACTTCTTTGCTTGCCGAATACACCGTTTTTTTTGTTGTTGTTCTTTTTTTAAACATGCATTTATTATTCACTACCATAGCACAGATGACAGATTTAGCCAAACCAGACTGTGCAGAAACATCACCAACATGAACGCCATCACTTTGTTTCGCTAACAGTAATACTGTACATTTAAACTACTTGCACTATCGTTAACAGTGCTTGCCACTTTCTTGAGAGACATACTAAGTGATAATTGTGAGAACGACAATACATCTTAAATGTGTGACACACTTTGAGTACGTGCTGCGAAAAAAAAAAAAAACAACTGAGGCTTCTGTGTCTACACAGTTCATGAACCCAAATTAGCGTGTGAACAAAGAAAAAAAAATCTGTTCTGAAACTGAACTGTTTTTCAACAGGGAAGTTTGTAAACTGACATTTCACTGTATATTTAACTCAGCTTCTCCCTTTTTGCCTCATAAACATTGTTAGTCGAGGAAATAGCCAGTAATTATTAGCCGGGATTACACGGAATCACGTTATTGCGCTGAATGAAGTTATGCAAAACAGCCCAAAAATAACTCACATGAGCACAGCCAATGTTCCGCAGATGGCTAATTCTGGCAAATCAATGGCTGGACATTTTTTTTACAGCCATACTGCCAAAAAGCAAAGAACCAACCATCCACTGGGCTGTTGCTTTGTTGAATAAGCAATTACGGTATTCATTTGAGTGCAGACGCCTGCCGTTTACCTGTGGCGTGGCAACACATGTGTCAACCTGTTGGCCAATCACGGAGGGCTACTTTCTTTTCTTGTTGCCATGAAACCAAAGACATAAGATTCAATTTATAGCGAGACATCAATGGAATATGAGTGATGCTCTACACAGGCGGGCGTAGAAGCAGTAATACATGATAGACCTCGCCAACAAAATCCCTCGGTTATCTACTCAGTACAGGGAAACATCAAACCTGTCCTCATGTTGCAAAGCAGTCGAGTAATCACGCAAAGTAGTTCTAAATTTAAGGTGAATGTGAAAAGTGAGAATAATCCACCTGTATTGATCTCTTTGCCCTTTATAAGCCTTATTCTCCGCGATACTCTTCAAAATATGCAGAACAAAAATCCATCATAGTAAAATGCTGTGAACGGGATATTGAGTGTGGGTGGTGGGGCTGGAGGAAAAATAACTGCTGTACTTTAGCTCAGTGTGAGTGCGTGTGAGTGTGAAGTGAGAGCACCCCCCCCCAAAAAAAAAGAAGCAAGAAAAGAAAATACTCAATCACCAATGGAGCCTGTGGGATAATTGGCCTGCCAAGATGGCATCGAGAGTATTCACTGAGTGGCTTTAACAAGCTGTAAATCTCTTCTTGGGACCGTGTGTCTGCAAAGTGGATCTGTAGATATTTGCTCTACTTGAAACTCCATTGTCCCCTGTGTGCTAATGATTAGCTGATGCGCCGACACAGCCAGATAATGCCAAGTGACTCATGTAGCCAATTACACACAAGTATGCTCTGTGTTCTCTTTGATTGGGACTAAAGTGCAACACGCCACTTAAAGGTCAGAGGAAGAATTAAGTGTGTAGAAAGGCTGAGAGTCAAGAGTTCGGCCCGTGTTAAAGGACATGGTGTTTTTCTCCGCGATTGAGTCCATACCTTTGAAAGAGTTTGTTTTAATGCTACATGATCAGACTGCGGGGAAGTAGGAAATCATTTACATCTTGGCATGAGTAAGCATGCAGTGGCAATCGTGTTCATCGGGATTTGTTGCCATTTCCAGCTTTTGTTGGGTTGTAGCTGTGAGCCGGTGCTTTTTTTTTTTTTTTTTTTTTTTTAACATGGTTGGTTGCTACGGTTTGGTTCATTTGCTTTGAAATCGGGGCTACAATTTCACATTATTTTAACAATTGATTAATCTGTTGATTAAACTTTGTCAATTCATCAATGAACAAAACAAAACATGTTTTCCTTTCCATAAACAGGATGCCATTTCAAACCGACAATGTTGAAAATTCAAAAACATCAAGTAATTATGGTTCAGTCACTAGTTTGGTCCGAAACATGTCAGACAATAGCCCAAAAATGTTGATTGTTGTAAGCAGATGCTTGATTTTGATTCAACAGAAACATAATCTGCCTGCTTTTGTGGAGGACTATTTAACATATTTCCTGTTGAGAAGCTGAAATTTCGACGATTTGGACAATTTTTTCATGAAAAACGTATCTAAACGGTGAATTGATTTTGAAAAATAACTGTCCACTCATTTGATGATTGATTAGTGTTCCATTAATTAATTAATGGTTGCATCGTTAGCTTGAAATACAATCTTCCTCTTATCTTATCTTTACTTAGGATAACTTGTGTATTCACTGCAGATTGTGTCCATTCATTCACCGGGCAATTTTTAATATTGCTATGAATGTGAATTGATTCCACATCAGCTGCAAAGACAGTCAGCTTTGTGAACCACTACACAACCAAAAGCCCTTCATCATTAGAAAACTTCTAAATACCATACTTGTGATATTTTTAGGTGACATTTCACCGAAATGTTATGTAAGTTTAAGAAAAAGTAACAAGTTCAGCTGCCATTGCTAATTTTTGTATCTCTCTCTTTTGAAATGTTATATACCCTAAAATAGTACAGTATATCAATCAACTAACTAATTTTTCAAAATGTATCTAAATTATCTTCTGTAAAGTGACAGCATAATGTGTGAGTGTCTGAGCCTCTGAATGAGGTCCAAGCATGATTTTTAACAAGCAGATACTCACCACAGGGTCCTTTATGCTGGATGTGGATGGCTTTCTGTAGAGCGCAGCCCATCGCTCGCATCTCACAGGGGCTGCCGTAACTGCTGCCGTCAGAACCGCAAACCGGGTCTGACGTTTGCGGGCAGGCTTCCAGGCATTCACACACGGGCTCATCGTTTTTGACCACGCACACCGCGCCGTGATGGCACACCTTATCCAAGCAGGGGCTCGGCGTGTGGAGATCTGAAGGCCAACAATCCAAAAGACACAACGTTATTATGGAACGGTGATGCGGTTTGGTGAGTTCAGTCAGAGGTTGGAGAACGGTCTTGGTTGAGAACCGGCAAAGGGTGACAATTTGGAACTGGGGAAATGTGACTATGCAATACTACAGTTTTCTCTGGTGCTTCATGTTCCTGTCATTCCTTTTCTGCCTGCCCTGATATATCCTGAATCTTTGAGGAGTCTACTCAAACTGGTGGCATAGAGAACAGGCAAGCCCCCCCCCGCAAAAAAAATGCTGCCATTTGGCACAGAAGAGATGAAAAAGCCTCCAAACAATGATTGCGCAACCAAGTTAACGTCAGGATTAATTGACATTACCAGTGTGCCCCTTCAAAGACTGCCATTTGCATCTCAGCAAGAGCCATGGCTTCAGCCAAAGAGATTAAAACATATAGAGAACAGACAGAAATAAAAAAAAAAATAATAATAACGAGGAAAAGAAAGAAGAAAGAGGGCTCTGCTTAATAATTTAAAAACGGCAAGCTCCCGGGCAGAGGCAGATATGAAATGCGAACATCACAGGGACGTCTCTGCGCCAGTCTCTCCGCTCGCACTCCAGCACGGCTTCATTAAAACGAAGGCTGGATTCGGCACCGACAGTTCTTGGAAGATGGGTGTAGGCGGAGCAGACGCGACCTGAGTTGATCAGGAGAGCGGAAAAGCCGAACAGTCGTTTGAGCGGGGCCTTGCCGACCTGACTCAATCAATTCTTTAAAAGCTTACGAGTCAATGGAAGTATTAGATTGAGGTCTGACGGCGGGCTGGCGTGCACTTCTGCATCCAAAGTACGCGAGAGGCGACTTTCATCAGAGCCTTCAGCCATGAAGGATGGACCTCTCTGCCAAATGTGGAGTGTCTGCAGGTCAGAGCAGCAAATAAATCTTGATGAAAAATTGCCAGTGAAGCCACGGAGCGACTAAGGTCTTCATTTGAAGTCTATTTATTCTCCGCTGCTTTTGTTGGAGGGTAACATTGGCGTGACCATGAAGGGATTAAATAGCATCATTCTTGTAGCATGGTTGGAATCTTATGATTAATTTGTGTCACATTGGGAGTCTGCTAGCAACATTAAATTAACAACTGACAGACACAATGAGCATGCTATTCTCTTTTTAACGAAGAGTCTATGAAATAAACGTCAATGTCTCCAGACAATCTGTTTTTTTTGGGGGGGTGTTTCTGAGATGGCGTACTGGCTAACAAATTATGAGAGACCGAAGGTGCACATGAACACGCAAGCTGTTTAGCACAAGTTGAATTCAGGCTAGTTATGAAAAGGAATGACTGTTTCGCAAGCCTTTTCAAAGCGTGCAAGCTTAAGCTTAACTTGGGCCTGTGCAAAAGTTCAGCAGCCAAAGTCGCTAGCAACCGCAGCCTGCGATAACGCCTTTGTCTCTCATGTAAAAAAAAAAAAAGATAAAAAAGTATTTCTATCCCAAACTGTTTTTATCACACTACCACCTCCTAGGGGCAAGATTTTCGCCTGATTTATTAATGTGAGAGCGTGTAAGGGACAAAAAAAAAAATGAAAAAAAAAAGACGACGACTATTCCCAAGTGTAAAAAATTGGTGCTGCGCAGTCGGAAATTGAAGATTTATTTCCTTTTTCACTCGGATGGAAGCAGAAGCTTTGTGATTGTTCACAACATGGTCCTGTGGGATGGCAATTCTTAATATTTCCCCTCTTCCAAACCCTTAAATCCAACACCTCATCCATGTATGTGTGTTTCTGTTCCGGAATGAACCAAAGCAGCAAGTTATTTATTCATGAAAGTGACAGCTGAATGGGAACATCTGCACAGCCAAATACTTTGGCAGTTGAGCCAAGGCATTGTTGTTGCCGCTCCACAGGCTCAAGCATCGCTCCAACGTGACAGTGATGGAAAGCGAGGACATTGATAAAAACTTCTGGTCCACATTTAGCACCGCCACACAAGTTAAGGTCTTTACAATATATATGCGTCGCATTCATTTGAATCCAAAATGGCAAGTCAGTGAAGCCTCAAAATTCAGATGCTCGGGTTATATCATTTAAAAACTTCACGTGAGATGACAGACTAGTTTCACTGTATTTTCGCCATACTGCTGTTAACTTACGAACTTGCACACTTGCACGAGTGGCCAGCAAGGTTTTACGATGAAGACAACCTGACCTTGGAACTGCACTTGGGAAATTCCAGTTCTAAATAACTGCAAAGTGTGAACCCCACCATTCAAGTTCTAAAACCCGAAAACCAGGCAAGTGGGGATAGTGCAGTCCCATTAAACTCCTGTAACATGTCGGCAAATCGCTGGGGGAAATATTTAGGTGAGTGCTGCTCAATTCATGCATAGGTAATTGGAGTCCAACCTCAACCCTGAGGGTCCAGATGCAATTCAAATGGTTTCTGTTCGTATTAGGCAGTGCGTGGAATTGGCGCAGGCCAGGTGACGCTTGCGGCGGCCAACTGGCTGAGAGGAAGAACTTACAAGCACATTACAAGCCAGCGTTCCAACGGGACACAGCCAATCCACACCAAACGCCACCTTGTCTGTTTTTTTCTTTTAACTTGCCAGCCTTTCATCGAAATCCCTCGTCCCCTTTTTGCATTAAAAGACATTCGTGCGTGATATCAGTGGAGGAAAAGGCTCTATTAACATAAACGAGAAGACATACCCTGTGGGCTGTGTCTGTCGAACACTCCTGAATACTTATGAGGGGCAAGGGTGCCTCTCGACTAAGGCCATGGTGCATTTTGAGTTTAATAGAGAGTAGTTTCATAGGGAGAAGATTTTTAGATGGGCCAATAGAGCCGTTTTGATTTTGTCCAATGAATTCTGCCTGCACAGCAAAAATTGGAGTTAAAATTTTAGGGTTCAATTTTTGAAAGGTGATTTTAACTCCCGAAGAGTCATTTTAGTATTTAAATTGTGTCCAGCGTAGGAGTTATTTTACAGAGTTAAAACTAACACTGTCGAGATGTAATTAAACTCCGTCTTAACACTGGCACTTTTTTTATTTTGAGAGAGACGAGTCGGCATCATTTTTCTCCTCCTCTCTTGTCATAAGAAAGACTGACATTCATACAAAAGTTATTTGGGCCCACCAAGTCATTTTTACTCACAGATGAGACGAAGAGACTTCCCAGCAAAAACTGCTGTGTTAAAGTTTGGGTCTTATACATTTAAATTATTTTTACTTTAGTTTATTGTTTATTTCCGTCTTTGTATAATAGTACATTCCACAATGTATGCACTCCGACAGCCAATTGTCATATTGGGCGATGACAGAATGACACAGGCGGAAGTAAGACTTATTTATGACTAACCACTCCTGTTGTAGTTGATTTTTTTATTTATTTATTTTCTGGCCATGTTAATTAAATATATTCTGATCATCCAGTCTTGGGGTTGATTGGAGCAGTGACGAGGAACTAGGCACAGTGGCATGTTTCCCAACACCTGTCACACATTTCCTATAATTTGGAAAAGTTAAACCAGTCATTCAATTCTACTAGGCAAGTCTCACATTTGACTACGTAAAACAGCTTTTAAATAATGCTGCGGAGTACAGCATTGCGTACAGTGAAATGTGTCTGAGTTGAAAATTTCACAAAGAACATGCCGTGCAAGGGCAGTTAGTTATACAAAAAAAAAAAACATTCCGACAAGATAATATGCACGTAGGTGTAAAGTAGAAACGTTGAGGCTTGACCTACATTTTTCAGTTTTCACATCAACGGAGCCGCGAAAAACGTTTTGTGGTCACAGTTGGGTGTCAATTCAACGCGGGACTTTTTGCTGTGTGGTGACGAGGAAAACGCAATTCTTCTTATCTTTGCTTCTGTAATTCTTAGAAAATCACACAAACATTTTCACTTCAGTTGAGAAGTTTTATCATGAGTCACATCAAAATTGATGTCATTAATTGCCTTACCAACCAAAGTCGACAAAGTGTTCGGAGAAGAAAAGACTAAAAGTGCAATCAAATTAAACCAAATTTGCAAATGTGTGGCTTTGCTTGATTTCATCACAGCCCAGCGGCATGCAGCAACCTCAAATCAATTCTGGCACCCTGCTGACCCAAATAATCTCGACAATTTCTGCCTGCGGGGAATCGCCCGAAGCCCACGTTAAGTGGACTGACAGTCTGCCTGCTGTCAATCTGCTTCCCAGCGCACTTCCTCAAATTAACTTGATTAGGAAAAACAGCACTCAAGCTGATTTATGTACGCTCGCAAAGCTCAGCAATTGCTTGGGAGTCAAACCCTCAAGGGATGACTCTTGGTTACAAATGAAGACCATTTCATCAGGATTTGACATAGGTCACCTTCTAGATAGGCTGTGGCATAGCGGGTGCGAGCATCTCAAAACGGCAAACTTGCATGTAAAATACATTTTCTTCTCAGACACAATTTGAAATAAAAAAATAAATACAATTCTTGAAAAAACACTGGTCAGCCTCCAAGGTGCATTTTCCGCCCCCCCCCCTGGAGTACTTTACGGTTCGGCTTGCAGATTCCTCGACTGCAGATTTTCATTTGTGACCATAACTTCATCGATAGCAGTTTAAGCTCGCACTTTTGCGGGTTTCCTTGCTATTTTTCTTCCTTCTAAGTTGGACCAGTCAAGAAATTAACATTAAGGTATTGTTCTGGAATTCATTTTGTTGCCCGTACACTACTCTGACAGTGTGTGTTTAGAGAGCATTTCATTAATTCCCAAATGCCGCCAATACTCTAAACCAATCAGCAGCTCGTGCTTGAACTGATTCCATCTGGACTGCCTGATGGCACTGGCGCACCGTGTCCCCAGTTGGAGCACCTAGTGTGCGCACCGGCGCCCTGTTTTTATTGCGCTCTGAATAACCGAGCAACACTTTTAAACAACTTTCTTTTTAGAAACTCACAACGTTGTTCAAATGTGTGTGCCGTTTGGTTATTCAGAGTGCCCCCATAAAAGGAACCCGATGCAAGCCGGAAAGTAAACAACTGCACTGTGAAATTGTGAGCTCTGCCTCCGACAGCAAATAAGCATGAAAATAACTATCTTAAAATCTGTTTTACAATCCTGCCGGATTAACGTGCCTTTGAAAATTTGTGTTGTTGCTATTCTGTAAAGCCAAACTAAATTTGTCACCTTTAAAAGAAGAGAGAAGAGACGACAAAGAAGATGACGACAACGACGAACAAGAAGAACAACAAGATGACGAAGAACAAAAAGAACACGTCACCCGCAAAAAGTGAGGGAACGACGTTTCTTTGTTTACACTGCGAATTTATTCATCATGCATTCGTCAGAATGGAGGCAGCAGCAGCAGCAGCTCTAAATGCCAATGAAGGCATGTCTTTGACGCACAGTGACATGCTGCAGATCCAAATATCCTTCCCCCAAGCTGCGGGCGGTACAGACAAGAGCCAAAAAAAGCACATTAGGCAGAGTACATTGCACGCAGGTACAATGACACGTCGGGGACCCACTGAGCCATTTGGATTGTTAATGCCCGGTGCGCTGCGGGGACGTGGCCCACTTACTGGATCTTTTCTGCCAAATTCAGACACTCGTCATCTTCCATATTAACAGGCTGATGATGAAACATGTTGTCGATGAGCCGTTATTGAACTTATCTGGAATCAAAGATGACAAAACGTCTGCTTGTTTCGCATGCGTGTGAATGCTCTTGAGTAACCTCGCTAACGGATGTGAACTCGTCTATGAACCTCAAGCAGTTCGAATGCCGCAAGGCTTTATGGAGCATTCATAAATCATTTGACAATTCGTTGCAATACTTACAACGGATTGCAATGTGTAACGTGGACTGGCAGTCCAGCGGAATAGTGGTTAGAATGCGTGTCTCACTGTCGAGAGGTTTTCGGGATCTCGGCTTAGCGCGTCGGTATAGAGTTTGCTTCCTCTCACGTACCGTAAGTAACTTTACCCAGTCCAACTCCAACCACCTTTCACCTAAATCCTATTCAAACTTTGCAAGAAATGTCTTAAATCAATTTTTAAAAAAAATCCCTCAGAAATTTCCTGCCCCTCGGACATGGTGATATACTGAAAGGCAAAGAAAAATAAAGGTTGCGAGAACACATCTCGACGAGTAATTGGCCATCTAAGAACAGCTGAACAATTGTCACAATCCATCATTGTCTACTTTCCAGAACCAAGCTGTGCTGACATCGTAAGGACGGGAGTGGGGAAAAAAAAAAAGCATCTTTGTATTACCGCAGACTAACATTCATTTTTGTGTTCCGCACAGGGAAATGACTAGCAAAGCCATCTGTGAGGAATTACAATCCGTTATCCATAAATTAACCACAATAGATATGTCTCCCCTTCTAATGAGACGAACGAGGACGGAGGTTTTGTGGTTGGGATGCTTTAATCAATTGGACTTGGCTTGGTGTATTATTCGACTGCACTCTGGCAAAAGCTCAACATCAGCGTAGTCATTTTAACACGACAAATCACAGCGAAGGAGACGAAAGCAGAGTAGTTACGAAAGATCAAACACGTTGGAGAAGGCGTTTTGCAACAAGCCAATATTTTAAGACTCTGGGCCACATGGTTCTTTAAAAAAAATATTACAAGGGGTGCAAAATGTGGACTTCAAAGTGAAGTATCTTTTTTTATTCCGCAGACAAATAAACCGTGTGTATGAATTTGTAGTACATCAGATTAGCGTAAAGTGAAGCATCGTTTCAACCAAGCTTTCCCATTTGGCAATCAATTTATTGCAGACTCAAACCGACTTTACTTCGGCAATGGAATGAAGAATCGAATTTAGATATTCCTTGTCATATTTGTTGACCGCGCTAGAAAGAGTTTTGGACGTTTTCCTCAATTACATGAAGTTTAATGATGACTTGCTAAACTCATTATATGATAATATAATACAACATAATATATATATATATATATATATATACAATTATATCGCATATTTCACAACAGATGGAGCTGTAACAAAGTGCTTTCTATATGGTCTAACATAAATGAACAAGAAATTAGAAAACCAACTAAAACATATATACAATAGATGCCAGAAGAACAGCAGAACAGCGACAGCCTCATGTTGAGTCGAGCTAAAGAATAAAAATGTGTCTTCAAATGGGTTTTAAAAGTGGACAGAGAGGGGACTTGGCTAACATTCAATGGGAGCTCATTCCATAGGGAAGGACCGGCAACAGAAAAGGCACGATCCCACCGGAGGGACACGCTGTGCTTAGCTTTTGCTGTTGGGGAAGAAAGGGCTTCACTTTAGCCAGCTGCTGAGGCAGAAGCTGGATCGGACAACAGCACCGATTTGCCGATCTAATTGAAAATCACTGTCCAGTGTAAAACCCACGTTTGATGGCTTTAGATAAGATGTCAGGGGGCACTGGGACCGAACACCATAATTTCTGTCTTCTTTTCGTTGCGATTCAAGAAATTAAGCGACATCAGATTTTGACTTCCTCTAGACAGGACAAAAGTGTTCTCAAGGAGAAAGTGTCTTTTTTGGTTAAATTCCATTTTTTTCGTAAGATGGAACCTAGGTGAGCATTTTGGTAGAGAATTAACCAATTTAACAGCTTCAACGCAAGCATTGATCCTCATTTTATCCATTTCAGCAATTTTTCGTTTTCAATTTCATCCCTTGAACTAAACACTGTAAAATCAATTTGTTGTTCAGATATCACAAAAGCAATGGCCGAGCTGCCATTAATGTATTATGGTAACATAGCACAAATGTTAAAAAAAAAAAAACAACAACAACATTGCTTTCAAAAACTAATGAAATTGTTGAATGAAAATATCAATGTGAATTGATATTGACAAAAACACTTGAGTGACACGCATCCATCAGCAAGAGCAAATGCAGCTATCACCTAGTATGCATGCCAAACAAAGCCAAACGTTACCTCTTTGACATGAAACTCAGGCCTGGAGGCACTGATTGTGTTTGCGCACTAGGCTGACATTTGCTGACAGAGCTGCTGAACTGTCAAGACGCAAGCATCACAGAGGAAACCTCACATCGCATCGTGTCGCCGGCGCTCGTTGGGTTATGGATTGAGCGCGCACACACACACACACGAGGATCTTGAGCCTTTTCCAAGGCTGCTAATCCCTCCACTGTTTTTAAAGACACTAACCTAATCTGCTCTCAGTTCTATCAAGACCGAGACACAAAAAAAAGTGCAACTGTATATTGTGTGCAACTGTGCATACCGGCAGTCTGACGACGCTAACTGTCTCGGTGGGCTCCTACGCTCTTCTCTTTTGATGTTTAATTAAAAAACCGAATCAAGCTTTGACGTTTGTGGTGTTCTGTTTTGAATACTATGCAAATTTCAATAAGAACGCATTAAAGCGCACACACACACACACACAAACGAGCGGCACGATGCACTCGGGAAGAGGAGATATTGAGAGGGAAGTAGAGTAACGAGACAAAAATGTGGGTGGAGTTGTTGGAAGGCACAAAACAAAACACATCAGTGTTGGCCTTGTCATTCTTACTGTTTCATTAAAGCCAAACAACGAGGGACGCCGCCTGCTCATGCCGACTACCCGGGATCGACTTTGCTATTCAGTTCTGCTCTAACGCTGAACAGGAAGTATGTACATCTTAATGTATTCAACAAATAATCTGCTCCAATTTGGCCTTTGGTCCCGTGGGCTCGCAGGGTAGATGGATGAAATTTTCAGGAGAAAAAAGTGGGACAATATCTTGGAGTTAGAATTAATGTGACAGTACCTCATGAGAATCCACCGTCCTTGCTTTTTGAAGACACATATTCAAAAACAATGAGCAGCTTCAACAGTGGGTGTTTAAAGACTCTCTAACGTGAATTTTGAGATTCTTTTCGGGCTGGCAAGACCACTTGAGCGCGGCAAAGTCATAGAGAGAATGCAGAAGAGCAAGGGGAAAAAAAAAAAAAAAGAAAAGCCCAACATGGCCGCCTGCGTGTGGAAGAGTGAGGCCCTTTTTCGAGTGCCTCGTTGTCACAGGATAGAAAAGCTCATGGCTCAAACATGTAGTTGTGTGCAGGCATAATAAAAAGGCAAGATGAAGTAGAATCTATTTTCTGGGTCTATGTCGTCGTCTTTAGCAGTTTACAGCTGAGTGGGGCGTGGCTTCTGCACATTCAGCAGCCAATGAATTGCTTTTTGAAGCTTCTTTCATCATAAGAATATCTTCTTATGCAGAATCATAACAACGGAAAATAAATTTATTGGGTTATAGAGTGAAATGTACTGTAGTTCATACTAGTACTACAAAAACAATACCAAAATTGCACTGCAAAACAAATGTGTAGGTGAACTCAACATTTCAAGGCGACTTGGATAACAGGTTGTTTTTTGGGTTTTTTTTACGCAGTAGTTTCTCTCACATGACATTTTGTGGACTTTTGCATGCATTCCAAATCACATAAGAGGACATTTGGTAAATGAGTTTCATCCCTTTTTTCAACCATAAATTTAATAAATATTTCCAACTTGTATTGGAAATCATGCCTTTTTAATTGCAAATTGTAGCAATTTTAGAGCTGCAAAATTAACTGTGCACTTGAAAATGTTGTTTGGGAAAATGACGTGAGCTTTAGAAAAAAAAAATAAAGAAAAAACAAATCCGCTCAAATTCTTCCCCGGCTGATAACTCCTTTTGCCATTTTATCCCCGGCTAAGCTCAGTTTTATTAAATTCTGTGTTGCACTTGTATCTCCTTGGAATGAAAAGAGAATTTACTAGTTTGAAATTAAAGGGGGATTCATCCATAAAAAAGGAATGCGGCAGTGAAACCGCCTGTGATGGGCTTTCATTTTCAAAGGACTGCAGCTGCAAGGGTTTTTAATCAATATTTTTTTTTTTTTTTTGTAAAATGGGGAAAAGGCTTATTTGGATAATTTTGAGTTTTAGGGGCTGGCGTGCACTGCAGCATGCAGAACGAAAACTAAGAATTGGGTGGGTCGGTCTGGGAATAGAAGAGAAAAAGAGGCCGACTTCTCCAACCTCGTGGATCATATCAGTGCAGTAAGAGTGAAACAGGAAGAAGAGCAGTGGTACAAGACCCCTCCTGTTCGATCAGCTCGGAGCAAAGCGGAAGGCCTCACCCCCCAGCATCCATCTGATGAGGTCGCCCTTTGGGTGACCCCACTTTCCACCTGCAGCCAGACAGCCAGGACGACACAGCCAACATGGACAAAGACAGACAGACAGACTGACTGACGCACTGTAACAAGAAAGAACAGCTTTTTTTTTTTTTTTTTTTTTTTAGACAACACGCAACACGAGACAAAGACAGACTGAGTCGGACGTGGGTGAATGAGACATGCATGTCGTCGGAGATGGAGGGATGAGTGTCAAAGATGAACAAGTGAAGTGACGGCACAGGCTTGAGTTGCCCCTCCCCCTTTCCAACAGCATCATTAAACCATTTCGGACATTTGTGACTCAATCTTACGACGATAGGAAGTGAAAAGAACGACACTTTGTCCTCCTCCCTTCGGTCCACTCACCACAAGGCCCCGCATGCTTGACGGAGATGTGCGTCTTGCCCAGGCACTCGGCTTTGCGCCGCATGCAGTCGTTGGTGTACGTGTGTCCGTCCTTGCCGCAGACCGGCTTGTAGGTCCCGTCGCACTCGATGGGATCGCACGAGCAGCGAGTATTCAGCTGCTCTACCAGACACACGGCGTTGAAACGACACTCCTCCTTACATTCGTCTGCGACAAGGGAACAGGAATCCATAGTCCTTAGTAATCAGTCAGTCGAGTGACAGAGCTAGCATCGGAGATGGTTGCACAACAGAAATGTTGACATTTTATTTGGAACAAGTACACATGTATGGTATGGTATTGATATTGTTAATATTGATTAGAAAAAGGATACATACTTGCACATGTGCGTAAAATGTGCACAAATGCACATGCGGATGTCAATACTGTGAGGAGTTATGGGAAAAATGCTATGGTTTTAGCAATTAGTTTATACGTTCGAAAGACTTAAAGAAATACGACAAAGCCCATTCAAAAATGTTTACTCCATAATGGATGTTGCACGCATCCGTGGAAATGGATTTGATTGACAATTTACATTTTGTGTAAAGTTACACACTAAAAGTAGATGTATTACAGTATAGTTTTAGTAAAAAAAATATATATAATTTTTTTTCATATCACACTATTTTTGAGCACCCTCAAGTGAAAGTTCAACTACTTGTCAGCGGTAATTCTTACATTTAATTCATGTTTTTGTTTACATCCGTGCTGCTCAATTATTTTGTGTTATGCCCTCAGGAACAAGAACATAGTAAGCACCCCGCCAACTCGCCATCGCAACAATAAATAGCAACACTCGTCTATAAAATTGTCACACCTCTGCATAACACTGAATCCTTGTTAACATTAAAGTAATCCAAACAAGAAATCAAAATTTGCCAAATAACTTTAAAAACATTGTGCATACGCCCAGGGCACACGGTTGACAATTAGAGCACCACTGCCACCTACTGTAGGGGAAGTGAAATTACACTTTTTTTCTAGTACAGGAAAAGAAAAAAAAGGGGGTGTTCCATGAGGTCACATGTGCGCCTCACCAACAACTATTTGAGAAGTCTTGTTTATATACGTCTCCTCCTAGGTCATGTCGTCTTGTAGTCACGGATCCTCTAATGAAGAGCTTAATGTTAAACTTTACATCCCAAAAAAGTTTCATAACACTGTCAACTCTAATCTGTCTAAACTATTACACTCATTACTTTTCGACTCACTAAGCAGAACTTCTCTTGGAAAATGAAGAAAAAGATTAACTGGTCGTGTTAAATGGCAAATTTAGCGGTGAAGTGAGAAAATCCCATTTGAGGCCACTGTTCTCGCAACGCTCACGAGGCCTCAAAATTATTTCATTGCTGGTCCGTGGATCATATTTGTACAGCAATCCAATTCCTTTCCTCGCTTTCTTTAAAAGCATGTCATGCCACACTTAATTACATTGCTGCTCAATCTGAGCGAGAGGGCTACAAGGATGTGCAATAGCATGTCCAAATGGTCATTTTGATTAGTTACCAGCTTGTAATTTGCTAAGGGGTATGATTTCATGGTTTGCTTTTTCAAATTGAATTGTTCTTTCATTTGAAATAGGCATAGCATAAAGCGTTACAAGACAGGCATGAGTTGGCACACACATACTTGTACGCTACTCAGTGAATTCTGAAACATTAATTAGGTGAACAAACTAAAAAAAAGAAATTAATTAATCACAAAAACAAAACTTAACAGCATGCCGCGCTTTCTGTATCATTTCCTACTAAATTCACAGGGATCAAGTTGAACAATGAATGTTGCGGCGTTCAGTTTGTAGTCTCGACGTGTTTCTCAGCCTTTGACACAGTCAACTCTAAAAAGGAGACGGTCACTCTTTGTCTGTTCTTGTTTTTTGATGTTCAACACGCATTACAGTCTGCCCACGCCGTTGCCCGGAACTTACACCGCTGTTCCTGAGCTTGGCTCTGATGAAAACACAGCGGGGAAACTGGTTTTCTTCAAAGGGCTATCTGACAAACAGTACAAGCTGACAGATATTCGTTAACTATGGTTTCCTCCTCCTGTCCTACTTACACTGATAGTCAGCCTCAAGGCTCTTATCAGGCTGGAGGCGGCTAATGTTTGGATGGTACTGACCCGAAGGCCTCCGAACCATTTATCTCTACACCACTGAGAGGGGTTAGATTGGGGTGAGGTCTTAATGCTACCTCGTCAAATATTAAGCAGAAATAGATGTGTGAATGGCTGTGTGCATGAGACAGTTGTGAAGGGGAACGGCATCCTGGATCGGACTGGAGGAAGAGAAAGAGTGCAAGGTTAAGTGGGAGCTTACCCAGCCCTCTGCAGCGTCCCGCGTGAATCATCCTGAGTTTGATGCCTTTCCGCATGCCCGTTGCTCCCATGGCACACTCGCTAGGGTAGGTTTGACCGTCACTGGCGCATAACGGCTCGCTAGCCGGGGGGCACGACTCGGGCAGGCCGAAGACCAGCGGCTGGCGGGTGATGGCCTCGACTCGGCACATTGTGTTGACGCTGTTTTCACTGTCTTGACAAGGGTCTGTGGAGACACGCGTGCCTGGATGTTAACTTACGAGTGCAAGGTGGCAGGAAGAAAATACAGTGTTTGCAACGTGTCAAATATTGCAGATTCCACCGAGGTGAGGAGAAGTGCTGTTACCTGATGCGACCAATGAAGACAGACAGACTGATATCATGTTTTCAATAACATTTTACATTGGTGACTGGTAATGTCATCCTCATATTTCTTCATCCCTGTAAAACTGGTTGCAGTACATTGATTTGTTCCAAGGAAGGAATATGAGCTCTTGATTTGTGAACTAAAAACTCTGCTTCGGTAGCTCAGACTAAAAAATAAAAATAAAAATAAAAAAAAAAGCCCTTGTCATTTGGTGTTTCTGTCAAGTCAGCTACAATTCACTGGCAATGGAAGAAAATCAAGTTGAAAATATTGCAAAATTTGCTTCCAACGTGACAAGAGCATATCCCTGGGTGCAGGCGAGATGATTGGAAGAGGTGAAGAGTGGAGTTGAGCAAGTGGAGAATTGGAGAAAACTCTTCCATTACCGCCGCTCTACACATATATTATATTATCTTTAGCCTAGCAACCGTGAGCACCTCCGAGTGAGCTCTTGATCGTAAAGGAGACAAGGAAGGAGATAAAAGAGGCAGTCAGTTTGATTCGCTCCCCATTGCTGCTGCTTCTTCGCAGGCTATCCTGTTCGGCCTTATCGGCCCGGGATCATAATGGGATTGGTTTGTGGATGAGCAAGAGGAAGTTGTTACGCATCGAAACAAGACTCTGGGCTTTATCCTGCTCGACACATTTTTACAATGAGGCAAGACAAAGGATTTATGTTGCAGTGTGACATTAAAACGCAGCCGTGCCTCGCGCAAGACAGCAAATGCACCGAGTTGTATAATCCAGGAACGCCACAGGCAGGAAAATGAAAAAAGCAACAATGTTTGTTTATCATGTTTTTCATCACGCTATCATTTCTCACATATCTTCACCAAGCAATTAATTGGTTATAATACTCCCCCCCATTGAGTAAACAGCCCCGAAAAAGAAAAAAGGGCAAATGGTTCCCGAGTGACTGTTGGCAGCGATATGAAGAGCAGCAATGCAAAGAACGGAGCGGTGTGACTCGTGTGAGTCACTTTTCGAGCAGCACAATGCAGAGGCTTGAGAAGAAAAGCAAACAAGTCTTTTATTGCGTCGCACGTGGCGAGTCTGCATAACGCAGCGCCTCACTGCCAGCCAGGCCATTACTTGAGAGCAACACCATTACCTCGCATTAAGTGAGAAGAACAGCTTCCAGGTTCCCCGCTCTCCTCCAGCCGAGCAAGGAGGGTAATTACAAAAAGAATGGCCTGTTTGCTGCAGAAACTAGCGGCGCGGATAAATCGGGAAGCACCGATCCCTGTGGGCCGACTCGGGTTGGATTTATGCGACCAGCCTTCTGTCTGTAGACCTCCATATCCATCTTTCGCTGCCCACCACCAAGCTCTTCTCTGAGAGAGAAACTGCTGTGCTCTCTCTCCATCTGGCTCTTCACAACAAAAGGGGGGGGGGGGGGTGATGGGGGGGGTCGCCTTGGGAGTAAACCATTGCTAGATGAAAACAAGTATGTGTGTGTGTGGGGGGGGGGGGGCATTGCAGGCCGTGTGAAAATGACAAGTGCTACTTAGAGGAACAACAGTTTACACTACAGGAGTGCTGGTGTGAAACAAAAAAAACAAAAAAAAGGAATGAAAAATGAGAATTCGAAGGGGCACTTTGTAAGTACGGAAAAAATAATAGCCGGAGGTAGTAGATAAAGTGAAGAAAAGAAAGAACCAAAATGAGAGAAACACAAAACAATTCCTGCTCACAAGAAAATTCTATCATTCGTTTGAGGCTCGTGGAAATAAATAATAATAAAAAAAAGATTTCTTTGTGTGTTGTATGTATTTGTTTGTATATTTGTTCCACATATATCTTCAAGCTCTTTTCACAGTTTTATCCATTTCAATCATTCCACATCGCTAGCAAGTGACAAGTATGCCCCTGCATTGATTGCCCTAACCGCAGGTGTCAAACTCAAGGCCGGGGGGCCAGATCTGGCCTGCAACATCATTTTATGTGGCCCAGTTCTCCCGCAACCCTAATGAGGACCTTTGGTATGGAAAATGGATGGCTGGCTGTTGAAAAAACATAAATAAGAAAGTGTCATATCATTTTCCCCCTTCAGTCGAACTGCATTGAAAGATGACCAATCGGGCGCGAGGAGGGTGGCTTATGTTGAGTGTAATGTGACAAAGTCCAAACTCTTACCGCATCGACCTTGATGTTGCACCCTGATGTTCTTGTGGTGCTTGCAAGCATACTGATGCAGCTCACACTCGTTGCGGTAGTCCTTCCCATCGCTGCCACACACCGTCTGCTCCGGTTTGCCCTCACAGCCCAGCGGGCACATGCATTTAGCCGACAAGCCGTCAGTGGACTGGACACAGGTGCTGCCGTAGCTGCAGGTCACCTCAGTGCACGGGTCTTTGAGAACTGAAGGTGGAGAAAGACAGGGGGAAATAACAGTTTAAGGCCAAAACTGTATGATTATCACTCGCACTGCTGCCGAACAGTTGGACTTGAGGGCACTCGCTGTTACTGTAACAATGGACTGTTTCATAGCAAACGGTCCATCGTATTTAAGTGGCGGCGAGTGCACTTCGGAAGGCCCATTTCAGTCATTCAGAATGTCACGAAGCACTTGACATCCCTCGGAGGGGACGTACTGTCTCAGCTTTGTGTTTCATTCTGATTTAGGAGCTTTGAATTCCAAACATGCTTTTCTGCCATGCTCCAGCGCGCTTTAATCGCTCCGGCCGAGAAGGGACCCATTGAATATTTACCTTGCCACAAATGAGTCCAAGAGCAAGAAGAGAAAAATGGGAAAGGTATTCTCCCGGAGGACTTTGTTTTCACCCTAATTAAACCGTGTGCCACTTGTCGCCGAGTGATTCACTGGTGCAACTTTTAATTCTGCCGATGCTTGCTGCCACCAACGGGCGCCGTTCGAGGGGCTCATGAGCTCCCCATGAGGAAATGGAACACAATTGTCACCCCGCAGAGCAATTCATATTAATGAATGTCACTTTTGACAGAATGTACTCTCATTAAAAGTAATGCCGGTAGCACTCCCCGTTTCCAAAACCTTATGAAATTCTCCGTATTGCAACAAACCTAGCTGGAATTTATACACGGTGTTGAGAATTCACATGTACGCATGCACACCTACACACGTGTGTGGGCACGTGCGCTTCCTTAAATTGCAGCCTCCCCTTGAATAGAGACCACCTTCATTAACTCATTTACTACCATTGACGGCTAAAGACGTCAACGATCCGTTTTTTTTACTCGGCTGGTGGTGAATGAGTTTATTAGTTGGGTCATCCACGTGAACAAACAGATGGGGGAAGAAAATAAACCAGTGGTGCCTCTAAATGGCTGTAATTACGGAGAACACCATGCATTGTCTTTAAAGCTGAAGTTTAGGTTGGAGTTAAAAAATATTTAACGATGACACCAGTCATATTTATCCATGCACATAAATACCCCCCACTTCCATAAGATGAGGAGGGAGTAGTCTTGTCCCTCCTGTTTAAAAAAAAAAAGAGCTTCTTTTTGAAAACATGATCCCCTGCCTCTTGCCTACGGGATGAAATGACACCACTGTCTTTTTAATAAGAGCCGGAGATGTGAGCAGAGATACTTTATGGATGTGTAAGAAGAAAGAGCTTCTATGAAGACTGCTCTTAATCAAAGCATATCCCCACTCGTTCTCTCTCGCTCTCCTCATACTCAAGACACATTTTCCTCCCTTTTATTTTCTGCTCCTGTCAAGTCCTTTGGAGGTTTAGAGAGCACTAAGACTTGCGAACGAACACTTTCGCCTCATTTTTTTTTTTTGTATTTATATTCCCGCAGCATTTCAAAAGGAACTCTAGACCTAATTTAAAACTATTCAAAAGCAACTTTCAAATCAAGCATTAAATAGCAACTCTGACTTTGGAAGACTGATGAAAATCATATAGTCATTGTGAGGCATCAGCAGCGGCCGCTTGATGGCAGCCACTGTAAAACTCTCATTAGGTCGGAACAATGAAGCACTGATGATCCTCGGTTCCTGAAGTAATGACCTCGCTGAAGCTAGCGGAGCAGCGCAAAAGGTCATTGTAAGCCTCAGCAGTAAACAGTACATGCAAAACAAGATTTCCACCATGTTTCAGAACATTTTTTCATTGGGTCGCCAAAGTTGAGGAAACCCTGGTTTTAATGAAATATATTGGAACTCAAATCGCCTAGCCACATATAAGAAAATATAGAGGGAGGAAATTGAGGGGCAATTTTGAAGGAGCAAAATGAGATGATCCATGCTGCCAATTAAATGAGCCGCTATCACCGGGGAAAATCTCAGCGCGTTGAAACTGCGAAGGTAATGACAAAACTGAAGATAAGGAGACTGACAGATAGACTGCCGAGATAAAGATGCAAAGCAATGACATTTGAGCACAATTGAGGTGAGGCAACATCTCCAAAGTCAGGATGAAAGGTATCGTTTGAGATTGGTTGGTCTAAGGCAGGTGTGGGCAAACTATGGCCAGGGGGCCACATGCGGCCCGTTAAAACGTTTGAATCCGACCTGCCGAACTTGAAAAAATTTAAATGAATAAACCTTGTTAATGTTTTATTTTCTAAATACTGTGGTGTGCCAACGACAGCTATTTTGTTGCAATGTTTTTGTTCATTTTCATTTAAAATTAAATGTATTTTTTTTCTCCGATGAGGTGACGTTACCAAAGCACTCCATTCATCTGCTCCTGCTCCGGCCCCCGCTGTCAAATTTTAGTATCCATTGTTGCCCACCAATCAAAAAGTTTGCCCACCCCTGGTCTCAGGGCTGAAATGCACGAGCAAGTTTTTATTTTTTAATTTTTTTGGCTATCATTGTAAATATGATGACAAATTGTATTTGTTCTTAGTATCTCAGTGAATAATGAATGAATTGAGAATGACAAAATTAATACATATAGAGGATTTGGGCATCTTTGAATTCTGTGATCCAAATTATGATTAAATATACTTTTACAAACAGGTTCTGTTTTAGTGGTTGCCAGCCGTCCAGCGAGAGCAAGCAGCCTTTGTCAAATTTCCATTGCCGTTCGACTGATTCTTGGATTGACATTATTCTGATGTTTTCTGTTCGATAAACGATTTCCCAATCTCGTCTAATGAAGTGATTGTGAGCATTTACATGGAAATAATTCGGTAATGTTGTCACTCAGCGGGTTTAAATCACGTAAATCAGAGAGCCCACATTTTCACTCAGTGGCATCAATGGTGATTGCAAGATTTCTAGACGTGACGTTCACCAAATGCCAAAGTCGTATGACCACAATTCAATGAGATCCAATAAAACAGTTGTTACAAAAGCCTTCTTAAAATCTCCTTTGGTTAACTTTACAAAACGATATGAGGTCATAATTGTCAACTTTTGAATTTTTTTGTAATCATTGGTGAGATGTGTCCCTTTGTGGGAGTGCAGTGTGTCTGACAAGCCACACCCCCTGTCATTCTGCACTAAAGAAATAGACACATTTTTGGGGGCGATGACGTCATTCACTCACGCAAACCATCACGCACGCTAAATATATATTTCCCCGTCTGGAAGCGAGCAAGATTTGCCCTCCGCCACGCCAAATAAATCCCCTTTATCAAGTAGATTGTAGCGATACTGAAGCGTCACACTTCCGAGCATGCTTTGGTTGAGCGTGAAGGGGAGGACATATCGGTCCGCCACCGGTCGTATCGTCCAACCTCAAGCCGACACGGACATAGAGAGGTCCGTCTTGTCCCACTGAAATGAGTCATGCTGGAAGGTGACCGGCTATGCCATAGTTACTATGTATATAATAATAATTTCATAAGGGTAAACATAGCAACAGCTTGCAGCTAAAATATAGCAAACATTCAAATAATGAATTTGATCCCAGTTGTTCGCTTTGTTCTGTTTCTATCATTTGTGGATGACTTCATCTTACTCATATGACAGTTAAGAAAGTTAAAATGTCCCTTAAAACATAGCATGGAAAAGAATCTCATCACAATCCCATCATATTATCTTCATATGATATTGTTCTGATGATGTGTCATCAAATCGCTATACAGCGCTGTCACGATGAGTGGGAAATTGTGTCAAAATTGGAACAAATTGGAGAAGTGTTCTGGAACAGATTGTGACCCACCTCAGAGATTTAATTTAAATGACACACATCGGTGCTACTTTGAACATATTTTCATCAAAAGTACTGTATGTTCAAGTTTTCAAACATCATTTTGGATGAGGTGAGAAAATACACTTCAAAGCTTTTCACAGTGATGGTTTATGCGACTTACTTACAAGATGACTGGCAACTGAGAAGAACCAAGAGCAAGGAGAGGATAATGTCTTCCTCAAAAGTGGGGCAGAAGGGCTTTGGAATATGGGGGCGATTACTGTGATCCTCTCCTCTCCTCTCTACTCTCATCCAACCCCGGGCATCCAGGAGGCAGGTGGGTGGGGGTATTAGGGTGGGCTCAGCTCTGATCCACTGTTTGCCACTGCTACTTTATTAATGCTTCATTAGGGAGAGGAAGTTGTCAGCAACATGCTGGTGTGAGCTGGCTCCCTGCCGACACGGCCTCAACATCAGTCTGTGCGTGTGTGTATGAGTGTGTTTGTTTGTGTGTCAATGTGGAGACCGAGTGGCATTGCATGTGCCGGTGCACGTTTAAAGGTGTGTGAAGAGAGTTTGCAATGCGCATAAATGTGTCTTGTGCATGCATGCGAATGAGTGGGCTGCTTCCTGTAGTGCAGGCAGTGATGACAATGGGGGAGTGGGGGGGTTACTGAAAGGGGGGGGGGGGGCTGGAGCTAATCAAATGCAATGATGCGATGTGGGAGAACTTGGCAGTGTGAGTTCTAATCAAGAACCCCCAACCTCCCAACAGCAGGAGAAGAAGGGAAACGTGGCAACAAAGGTGACAGTGACATGAAAGAGACAAAGTCATTTGCGAAACATGGCGGGAAAGGAAAGTGAAAATTCACAGTTGTAGAATGACAACCTATAATATTAGGTAGACCTGCACATCTAATAATAGATCTACAAGTGGATAAAACATTCACAATTTCGGTAAATGACACTGTCATGTTTTTAATCAGGGATCATGGTCTGTTTGGATTTAGAAACACAAAAGTAACCGCCCCAAAAAACATCAACAAAATAAAAGATTTATTAGCTGAAAATTTATATTAAAAACAGTTTACTTTTGCTCATGAAAAAAAAATTAACAAATGTTCATATTTAAATTTAAAAAAACATGACAGTCATAAATGAAACGACAAATGGCAAAGGTGTAATGAGACACCATGTCAACAATGTCAAACAAAAGAACTGTTTTCTTTTGCTATCAAGTAATGACATGAATTATGATGTTGAATTCTTACTTGAATTTATTTGCTTCAGCCTTCCTTAACACTACTTATTGAGGCTGCTTTTTCTTTTAGAATAAGTACCATACAAAAAAAGAAAAGAAAAAGAAAAATACAAGCCCAGAGTTTATGCTTTAATGCTGTACAGAGATATGATATATATATTTTTTAATATTATTTATATTTATGGATAGATATTTTTTTTTTTTTACCCAGGTCATTTTTTTGGGATCTCACTAGTTTGTGCTGGTGGTCTTAATGAGCCTGGTCGGCCTACATTCATTTTTAAATATATAAAAATATATAAATAAGTATAAAATGTGCAAAAGTACTTTTCCCCTCAGGCTGAACTTTTCCCTTTTCTGGAAACTTTTTTATTTCTTGCTTATAATCTTACATTTTGGATTGCTCCCATTAAGTAGAAACGAGGTTGAAAGAGCACATACAAGAAAGTACAAATGCTGTTTGATTCGCCATTCATAGATTCTACTTACCGGTAGATTCTAGTACTTGTTTAGGTTTGGTTGTTTAATCAATAAAATGTGCTTTCCATATACTCTTGTTGTGGTCAGTTATTCTTTTATCATGGAAACATGAATACTTTAACCATTCAAATGCAACGGTGTGATTCAAATGAAAGCATTTACGAATGGACTGTATTTAATGAAAGTATTCTATAATTTATATTTTTATTGGACACATATTGCTCTGGAAACTGCAAACCAGAGACAGTCATTCAGTAAATTCAATCAAATTTAAATGAATAAAGTGAGACAAAAGAGAATGTAAAATGATGTCAGAGTTTGGGATGAAGCGAGAAAAGTAAATGTTAAGTCTGAAGGAGGAAAAGTGGAGAAAGGATGAAGAGCAATGCAAGCGGTAATAAGACTGAAAGGTGCAGAAGCGAGATAAGGGAAAGGGTCAGGGTGGTGTTGAAGTGGACAAACTCGGAGGAAATAAACAAAATTAATGTGGAAAAAAAGTAAATAAGGACGATGACATGAATCCAAAAGGGAGAATTGGGAGTAGGCTGAAATGACGAGAAGGCCAAAGTGTTAATATTGCTTCATCCTTCTCAACGTAAAGTCCACTAGAGGATAATTCTCCATGTTTGATGTCGTTCTTCAAACAGTCCCACTGAACTGGCACCCTTTTATTTTTTTGTTTTGTTTTTTAATCTCACTTTGCTGGCTTGCTCTTGAGAATGCCGAGGGAACCTTTGAATCTTCCTATGATTCATTTTATCTCCAACTAAGCAAGCTGGCGTATGTGTCTCCAACTTAATTTCGCTCACTACTTGAAATTTTGATTTACGTCTATTTAGGATTAGGTTTTGGGATGAACTTTATTGCTGTTATTGGACATGGAACGTTTATAACAGATGAAAGGATGGGATTAAGGTTTTTCCATATGATACTTTTGACACTAAATTTGAAAATAAATAAATAAATAAAACACTATTTGGTAAGATAACATATACATATTTTTTTAAGTTATGAGCCAACATACGACGTTAGCATCATTGCTACTAGCAAACATGCCTTTTTCAAATTATTAGTTATTAGCGGCTAAACGGCTAATATCTACGTGGGCAGACTGTGAAAACTGCAACATGTTTTCAAGCTTTTCAAGTCATCGCTTGGGTGCACTTGTTCAAATTATTGAACAGTTTTGTTGTATTGTCTTGTTTTTGACGGCATACCTTGCACAGCTTCTTTCACGTTGCTCTGGGGATAGCACCACACGAACCCCGGAGAAGGAACTTTGCTTGCTAGCTTAGCTTCATTTACAGAAGATTACGCCAAACCATAGCTGCCCAGCATCTGCGCGATTAGCGGCACTTCCGGTCATTTGTGACTAATACTTTCTGTTTCCAGCTTCTTCTTTCATTTATTGGCAGATTCTGTTTACTCCGATTTGCAAGTTAGAAAAGCTGTGCGGCCTTTTATCAAATGAGCAGTGGACTGGCAATGGTTGGGGAGCCACTGACATGGGGGACAGAAATCTTCTGCAGGGTGGCTTCCCATTAGACAGTACATAATCTTCGCAAATAATTAATATAAATTTATGACAAGAACTACATTAATCCCATTCTCTGCGATTACACGTAATGTACTCAATATGAATGCATTACAGGCTATGCTTTGAGTCTAATCAGCAGCACTTTGCTTCCATTTGCTCCGCAAGAATCCTCATTGAATCAACATTGATTCATCATCTGTGATAACACACAGGCAAACCATTTGCCATTTTATTCAAGCCGCTTTAAACATAATACACAGCACCTTTCTGACCTGAAAAATTGTAATCGTCTTTTCACGTTTTTTTTTTCCCTCACATTGGATGAAAAAAAAAAATATATATAAAGCGCAACAGAGTACGTAATTACTAATTTCTCCAGTCGTCAAGAGAGTGGCTACACAATGGCATCTTGTAAAAAAAAAATCATAAAAAAAAATCAATACAATGTAACTTTACACACGCACATACACCCCCACCGCCCTATACACGTACACACACATACACAACAACGTGGATAACCGTCTCGCCGACGGAACTCCTGCATTGCGTTTTGCCTCCATCTCACAACAAATAAAGTCGGCACGTAATCGGGGAAAAATTATAGTTAACTCGGCCATGTTAACTCTATGCCCTCTTTTTCTATTGTCTGCATCCGTTGTCAACATCCCGACCCAAACAGATACAGAATAATTCACCCTGACTTTTGCAAAATCAGTCAGTTTGCACATGTTCATGAAGTTGCAACTGGCACAGAGAGTTTTAAAGTAGTGCACATATGAGTTCATCGCATTTTGCTTATACACAGAATACATTAACGCAAAAAACTGCCCTCGCAGAGCCGAACATTTACAGTCTGTACCGTACTGTCTCAGACCAAGAAATACTGCCACAATTTCAAGCTTTCGTCTCTTTCTATGCTGGTAAGATAGTTGCTATGTCTTACCGCAATCTGTAGAGTGTAGATTGTTTAGGACGTTGGACCTTAAACAAGAATGTATCTTTAATCTGTGAGTGCGTGTCCACACGCATAAGGGTAAGACTCGTGTATTCATTCCATATATATTCCATCGACACACGCGCACACGGACAGACACACACACTGTTAGTCTGGCCATGATCTGGTTATGAATACCAAGTGAAAATCAACACCTTTGGGAAATGAGAGCGGGGAAATGGAGTTATATACCATGACCCCGTGCCCTCTTTGTGTTAGTGTGAGCATGCATAAATGTGTTAAATAATCCCCCAAGAGAAATATGATTAGCCTTGTTTGTGTATATCGCTGCATGCACGTTAGCGCTTGCGACAGCACGAGTAAGACATGAGGAGATGGTATCTTTAAGAAGCAAATGAGGAGGATGGGAGAGAAGAAAGTGGATCAGACGGCCGAGCGCTAATCTGCATGGCTAATTTCTGCTATCAAGATTTTTCGGGAGTGTTGCTCACTTTTCGGTCGCAGGGTACAGACTGACCTTTTCAAGACCTTTTGCTAGGGTGCTAACATTGCCTTGTTTTATAATAAGGAGAAGCTTATCAGTTATTGCCATGTCGGATGATTTACTTACTTTATGTAGCGACGACGTCTGTGATTAGAATTCTAGTTACCACTGTCTTTTTTTTGTTTTTGTCTCTCTCCATTTATTTGCACGTCATACTGACTCCAGCTGCAGTTTGCGCAATTACTTATTTATTTTTCTCATGAAAACACATCATATTCCCGTAATCCAAAAATTAATCGGTCGCCTCCCAATTTTTTTGATATCATCATTTTTTTTTTTTTTAATCTCTATATGCGTTAATCTTGCAACCAGAAGTTAGCATTCCAAAGTACGGAAACGCGGAAATGGTGCGACCATCTTAGGCAAAAGACAATGTGAAGACAATACCATGTTTGTCAGAAGGTCAGGAATAAAAATAAAAATGGGCGAGATGAAAGACATCAAATGGTGAAAGAAGGAGAATGGACGACTAATGGCGCGAGACAAAGAGGGACAGAGAAAGAAAGGCAATAAATACGAGGCATACTGTGCAAGGAAAGGAAAATAAGACAATGATGCATCTCCACCATCTAGCAGGGGGTGTTACCAAACCAATATCACAAGTGGGGAGACGGGGGATGAAAAAGAAAGGACTCATGGAAGATACAAGGCTCAGAGATACTTTTGCTTGGAGGTTTCCTGACCTTCGCCGTAGCCAGTTTAGAAGGGCATTCGAAGGGGGGGTAAAGCTGCTCTTTATACAACCCAGTTAAAAAAAAAATAAAATTCGATCCAAACCATAAAAACAAGAAAAGCAGCCGAGGTAACAACTGCTTGATTGAAGGTGTCTTCACTTGATTGGTTCAGGATCTTGGAAGAATTTGCCGTCTTTGGGGGACTCCGATTAAATGTATCCGTTTGTTTGGCTGCATTAGTGGAGATGGTGTTGTTCTCAAATCTTCCATCAAATGTGGAATAGGAACAGTAAGGAAAGCGGTATCTTTGGACTTGAGCACTCGACGCAACACAAGTTAACTGAAGTGTCGCCCGATGTTTGTGTTTCTGCAACTCGTTTGAATGAAAGGCCATCCTTTGGGAATTAGTTTTGCTACGATTCAAAATTTGAATAGCAGGTCACATCTGGTGTTGTAATGACCCAGATAGAACGTCCAATCACACAATTCACAACAGAAATGACATCCAGCTGGCGACTGGCAAGCTGTATCAATACAATTCATACATTGATGTATATTCATATGCACCGGAAGCAAGCGTCGCTGGATAGTTTAGTCGCATTCGATCGCATGACTCGCTGCACAGCGGGCACAAATTGTCGGCTAGAATTGGGGCCACCTTTTGATTACCCGCAACCTGAGCAGTAGTCATAATGTAATACATTAAGAGTTCCAAGTGGAAGTGAATCAACGCATAGCAATGTTGATGATGTGACATCAGCATAACAATGTAGGTCACATGAGGCCGACAGATTTGTGCATACTGCGGGTCAAACATCTTGCTGTGTGCAGAGTGGCATGCAGTCGCCGCAAGCGGAGTGTCATGCGCTGTCTCGAAAAAAGAAGCTTATTTCAATGACGGTGACACCAAAGTACGACATGTGGAGGATGACATGTGACTGCTTATCTGCTTCTTGGTCATGTGACACCGGCACAGTGCTATTGCTAGTTGTTCACGAAATATGATTCAGTCAACTAAAACTTTTTTTTTTAAAGGTATTTTTCATGCTTTTCAATGTTATTTGTCCCTTCAGTCACAGTACGTTTTATGTCATCTGAACAATAGCAAAATGAGAAAGAAAAGATATGAAAAGCAAAGTAAGGAGCGGCGCATTCAACCCGCCTCCAGCAGGGTAGCCTGGTTTATTATTTTTATGTTTCACTTTTGCAGCGGTCAACTTGATCATTTTTAATAAAACATGCCTGAGCTGCAACGCATTAAACCTTTTGTCACTCATCATCGTAACAAGAGCCATGTCCACCATGAGCTAATATAAAACTATTATACATCGTTTCAAAGTTTTGCAAATTAGCTTTCTGAGATGAACAAAGATATATCCATCCATCCATTATCTATACCGCTTCTCCCCACTAGGGTCGCGGGGGGTGCTGGAGCCTATCCCAGCTATCTTCAGGCAGTAGGCGGGGGACACCCTGAACGGGTTGCCAGCCAATCACAGGGCACACAAAGACGAACAACCATCCACGCTCCCACTCACACATAGGGACAATTTCGAGTGTCCAAACAACCTGCCATGCATGTTTTTGGAATGTGGCAGGAAACCGGGTTACCCGGAGAAAACCCACGCAAGCACGGGGAGAACATGCAAACTCCACACATGATGGCCGGAGCCGGAATCGATCCCATGACCCCTGCACTGTGAGGCCATCGTGCTAACCAGTCGTCCACCGTGCCGCCAACAAAGATATATGCAAGCGTTTATTCACAAGTCCACCATTATCGAATTTAAGTTTTCTCCTGTTCCTTATTTGAATGTGTTAGTGTTCAGCTATTGTCATGAATCAAATTTTGGGTACTATAAGATTTTCTGCTCATGTACAGTATTTATCCAATATATCTTATCATTCTTATTTCATATATCGGTTATCGAATGACATATCGGTAACTGCTTATCAGTATTGCTGGCCATTCAACATTTCTACCATTTTCCTACTATCCCTTGCTAATATCTCAAGTTGACAAGAAATAGACCACGCTTCTGTCTGGGCTGCAAGCAGTATGTGAGCAGATCGAGGAAGAGGTGAAGGACCCAGATGTCTTTCTCCACTCACAATGTGGACATATACAATAAAAGTGCTGCTCCAGGCGAGATATAACTATCTACAACTCATTGAGTGAGAGAGCATGCACTCATCGAGTGGAAGGTAGCAGAAGAGCAGAAGGCTTGTATGCACGAACGCTCTCACGCGCACACGCACACACAAAATCCCAATGCCATCTTCAGTCCAATTCATCCACATGCACACTTGTATTCGGCACGACCTGCTGTGCTTACACAAAGTAAAAGTAAGGCCGAATGCAAAGTCCTTGTTCCACAACAGTGACTGCACAAGATGAGTTCTCCAAGAATTCACGGCACGTGCGATGTGGGAGGGTGTACACTGTACTGTATATTTTTGGTGGCCAAATCAGCCCCGTTTTCCCAAGAATGAAAACCCGCATTACATAAATGGCATGGCTGTAAAGAAAGAAGAGGGAGTTTACAAAAGGAGCGATCGTTTTGACAACTTTACAGTCCCATCTAGAGACAAGCTAAAAAAAAAAAAATAATACGAGCAACATTAACTCCTGCTTTAAAAAAAAAAAAAAAAACATTTGCATTGACATAAAAATTTTCAAGTTGAGATATGGCTGCAAATATTCCACCAAGGTCGTTGTAATTCTACATGAGAAAAGAGCGACCTGGCGGTGCTGGGTTACTCTTTGACAACAACGTTATGCATTGACAGCTTTTTAACATTTCATCAACAGGAAGCACTTATTTTATTCTAATTCTGGGAAGGGGTTGCCTATAACATCTAAGTTCAATAAAGTACAAATTATTGTTTTGTGCTTTTTTCCCCCCTTTTCCTAAAAAAATCCCCGTACAGTACAAAATGATTGTATTTGTAAAAAAATATCCGACAAATAATTGAAAAGTTTTAAAGTAGATCCAAACTGTGTAGTGTAAACCAGCAATCAATATGAATAGGTAAATACAACATATCCACATGCATTACTTGTGATGGGAAAGTCGGACCCTGCCAACATGGCCGCAGCCGGACAAACATGACCAGTCTCTGTCTGTTGTTGCCGTCACTGCACATTAAACAGCCAATTACGGTCAAGTGCGGCCAGTTCTGGAAGTAACGGACTTCCATAGGCACTGTACAAAGGGGCGTTATAAATGAAATTGGAAATTTAGTTTTGATGCCGTATCACCCCACCCTAACACAAAAGTAGCTAATTTCACTTTTGTTTCTCTTTTCATCATTGCAGTCATGGTGGATCTACTGAGGAGCAATTGTGTCTATCTAACATTTTAATGTCATCTGGATCTATGAATGAGGAAAATATCAAATAATTACAGGACATATATCCTTATTTTGAAATTTTATAATATGGGCAGTACTTTTCCAGAAAATAATACAACATCTAGGGCATTTCATTTCTGATGTTTCTTTTCCTTTTTATTTTATTTTTTTCCAACTTGGCCGTTTCCAGCGCTCTACAGAGAGCGTTTCTGGTTTATCGTCGTTATCAGGCGCTCACTTTAAACATGGCCTCTCCTTTTAATTTTGATCATATCTGATGCCATTGTCTTTTTATTGCGTGGCCGTCAAGAAATGGAAACCAGATGATTTTGAATCATCCATTATAAACCAAATGAGGATAATGAAGAAGCCTGCCCAGTGCTGGCCAGAGCCATTAAGAAGCGGGCGATGTAAATATTACCTGGCTAAGTGAGGGCAAAGAGAAGCCTTCATCTCAACAATACGTGGCCCTCAGGAGAGGACTAACATTATTACCTGGACACGTTAAATGTTCTAATAGCCTCTTTGCTGAGATGAGTGAATGTGATTGTGACGATTTGTCCACTAGTCAGCTTAAGGGCATTGTGCAGTCAGAGCACCCATGTTGCCATGACAGTGATGATGTGAGGTCCAAACCAAGCACAAGTAGTGATGCACGGATGCCTTTCTAAGGGCGGAGGTAGATCTGTGAGGTCTGTATAAGGGGATCAGTAGCTTGGTAGTAGAGAGGGGGGAAAAAAAATCCAGCATGCACTCAAAATAGCTTCCTTGCATATTCAAATTCCTCCCAAGGCTTGTCATACTTTTTTCCTCATTTGACTTTATTCAGATTTCAGTCATGATTTGACTTGCTGATTATTTTAATTGCTGTATAAAAATAATGACAAAACAACAATATCGATAAATTAAGTAGTAATGCCATCAGACCAAAAAAAAAAAAACACAAAATGATGATTAAATATATTTGTTTAAAAACTGCAAAAATGTTGCCATCATTTCAGAAATTTTGGTTAGCTGTTCAAGGAGAGATTGCGATGTTAAGAATGGGGGATATTATTTCGGGCTGCTACTAATGGTTATTTTAACAATCGATTAATCTGTTGATTATTTTGTCGATTAGTTGATTAATCTGATTTAATACACCTTAATACCCTTATTCAAAAACTTAAATCAAATTATATTATGTCTAATGGGCATATCAGAAAATGCACAAACTAAGTATGATTCAGTCAGAAAAATGGCAAAAATGTTGATCATTGTTTTACAAGGCCCAAAAAAAGCATATGTTTTCAAAAGTTACATTAAAAAAAAAATACAAAGAAAATCAATCTGCTTCTGTAGAGGACTGCATATATCGGAGAATATTTGGACGATTTTAAATTAATGTCTGTTAATGATTAATGGATTATCAAAATACCGTTGGGTTCATTTAGGAATATATTGCTGGTTAATCCATTATCATATTATGTGTAATAATTGTGCAGTTTTGTGGAAAATGAAGAAGCCGAGTGAGATAGCGATAAAGGCAGCCTACAGATGCGCTGCTTCCAAATGGAAAGGTGACAATATGAGGAAAAATGTGCATCTTCTTTGGTAACTGCACTGCAGACAGGATTGACTCGTTGATTTGAATCAGACATGACAGCTTCTCAAAAATCTTGCCACTTCATTTACCTCCATGAAAAGCTGCCAGTCACTTTCAAAGCGGCGAATGAGGCCATTTGCAAGATAATCCAACTGACAGGCTACTTGGAATAGACCCCAGTCCGTCAGATTGTTCACCTTGTGCATGCTCTGTATTTTACAATCCTGATCTACGCTGATACGGCCAGAAAGTCTATAATCTCCGGCAGTGTGACCCGCCCAGACCTCTCAATGCTGTTTGAATTTTCAAAGAGAATAAGAAACACTTGACTTCACATGACCTCCAAGCGTCACATATTTTCCGCTCACACAAAAATATACAATGACACACACTTACAGTAGGCCGATTGTTGAATTCGAGGGAAATTATATTGATGCCAACTGATCGGCAAATTACGGAGTACAACTCAAGTCAAGCACACTGTGTTCCAGGAAGTGCATTTTCGATATTCAAAATCCATTTCCCTTTCAGAAGCCATTTAAATACAACGTGTCCATTCCATCATTGTCTGTGTTCGCATAACTTATTGAATGTGGCATAGAATAAATAGTTCAGCAAAAGGATGGATGGATGTATTAAAGGGGAAATCAACCCCAAAAATTATCGACAAGAATATGTTCTATGCAGGCTCACTAGTCTCGATATGACATTCTGATTAATATTACATTTGTGGAGTCTGATTTAAACAGCAAATTCCACCCGTTTTTGTCCATCTCAGAGGGCGGCCATTTTGCCCATTGTTGATGACTGAAAATGACATCAGAGTTGCTCAAGGCTCAGCTAACGAGCAAGCATAGCTCAGCTTCAGAAAACAGGTGAGCCGTGATTACTTGAGCCCCGAGCAACTGTGATGTCATGTTTATCAAGCATTAAAAAAATGTTCATGCATTTCTTTTTTCCAGGTGGAGTTGTGCAGGTGACGTCAGGCAACCTCGGCTAGATCTCAATGACTTGGACGCACATGCATCCAGTCAAAATTCTTCACCATGTCGATAAGCGACTTTCGCAACGTATAATTATGAACCATGTCTTTGGAAACTTTTAGCGCAATTGACTCCATAATTGACATCCACTGAGCTTTTATGTTGTCATCCACAAAAGAATGAGAAAATGATTCAGCTCATGTTGTCTGTGTCTTCGGCGAAATTAATGTCGCTTAAAAAATGGCTTTTGAACCTCAGCTCTCACCGTGGAGAGTACTTCATAGTACCGGTCTACAATTAATAAAATAACTGTGTCAATATTATGGTCACCTCCCTCACAACTTTATTTAATGGAAACGAAAAAGGAGTATCTATCCATGTTTTACATTCAATGTCTTCAAAGCCCCACTTGAGTACTGCGAGCCTGAGGGGGCTTTGAAGCGTTTGGTGCGGTTTGTTTTCCCCGCGGTCTAATTGCGACCTTTTTAAAAACAAGCATTTTAATCCCCAAATAAAATTCAGCAAGCCAGCCATCATCGTTATCATCATTAGGATTGTTGTGCTTGTTGTGCGTTGTTTTTCGCAGTGACCACATGCTGTTGTTGCCTGCAGTGATTGTTCTGCTTCTACTGCACATCGGACAGATTTGGCTCCCAAGATTTATTTTTTATTTTTTTTTGGTGGTTCCTCAATCATTGGCCGTCTTTTTCATCTCCATCTCCAGTGAATGTTTCAGCTGATGCCCGTTTCAATGTTATTGCTACCCTCCCTCGTCAGCGGCCTGGTTTCTCTTGCCGCCACTTTCATCTTCGACGTCTCTTCTCCGCCTGCGGTGAGCACTCACCGAGCTTGTTATTAGTAGCAGAAGCCAACCTGCAATGTAATCCCACCCTTGGAATAAGCAGTGGAACCACACTGGCTGGAATATGTGAGGCTGACAAAATGTTGGAATGGAAGACTTGGTTGGTGAGGGTACATGTGGCGTTTCAAATTTGGCTTTGTCGTCATAGTGGCAAAATATATGAAAAAGAGATTGGACATAATTGAGAAGTTGTTATGGAAGAAAGACCAAATTGCAACTGCGCTGGGTCAGGATAGCACGCAATGGGAATTCATTAGGACAACAATAACAAATCAAAAGCACCACTCATGGACCTGCAGTGCGGAGGAAAGAACAAAATGCCTTCGACATCAAAAATGCCACTACTAAACATCAAGATTTTTACTCTCTGGAATGATGCTATTAAATTTGACTGCCTTAATGTTATTTAAGTGCTAAAATGCTAGCATGTTCTCAGATTTTGGGGAAACTGTAACCACAACAAACATAGTTAAATTAAAACTAACCTTTTTGAAAAGGCAGAATTTCTCGTACAGTTCTTACATACGAGACCATTTAATTTACAAGCATAATTTTGTGGACTGTAGGAATTCATACAGTCAATTTTTGAAAAGAAATAAATACAGTAGGTGGCCCGTAATCTCAGGAGACTAGCAATTCGATTATTGCCATTGCAATCTTGCAACACCTCATTAATTCAAATATTAGTGGACCTCCCAAGTTGCGCACCACAAAATGACTTGTGTTCCATTAAATGTCAACTTTTTGGTTTGTCTATTTGTTTATTGGTACTTACAGCACGGCCCCTTCCGCAGAACCTTGATGCGTCGCTGGGTCTGGCACTGGGCTTTTTCCAGCTCGCACTCGTTGGTGTAGGTGGACGAATCGGAACCGCACACGGGCGCCACCAAGGATGGGCATTCACCTCGCTTGCACACGCACTCTGCGTTGGCCGGATCGTTCGGGTCTCGCTCGCACACGGCGCCAAAGCCGCACAGCTTCCCTCGACAGCCTGAAATGGAGACAATTAAGAAGGTCTTAGGTGTAATTTGGTTGGTTACAACAATGCAACACTTTGTCCTTAGTTTCATGGCCGGATAAAAATATGACACATGGCTGCAAACCGGCAGAATATAACACGTGCATGCGCTAGTCTTTCTATGTAGTGCGACCATAAAACACCAAGTTAGAAACTAATTGACCCGTGTAGTGGCAGCTCCAGCTGGTGCCTTGCTGCACTCACTTTGAGGGCCGCTTGCCAGCCAGCTGGCGATCCATCCTTGCAAAAAAAAAGAAAACAAATACTCTCAAAGGTACCCGACCTGATCATAACTCAGTGGACGTATTCACACTCACGAGAGTCTTCAAAACCAAAACATGAAACATGTCACATTAACGCACACTTGCACACACACAGCCACGTCTTATCACTGGCTCTCAGGCTGAGACTTGAAGCAGTCCAGCATGTCCACTTGGACCGGCTGCTGGGTTTTGCTCAAGTAGAGCGACTGTTTGATACATATCGCACATACCCACAAACACAGAGAGGGTGTGTGTGTGTAACCAGTGCAACTTCTCCCCAAGGTATCTTATTCTATCCACAGAGTGAGTTCCGTGTGTTTGTGGGGGTGTGTGGGTGTGCGTGTGCGTGTGTGTGTGTTGAGACATGTCCACCTATTCCCTGTGGGTTAATGCCTGACAGCTACCGGAGCTCACATGCTTTTGTATCTCGGGAAAAGATATATGTGTGTTTATGTGTGTGTGCGTGTCGGGGTGAGTGTGTGTGTGGTATGCATACGTGTGTCTTTGTGTTTCATTCACACACTCACACAGACCGATGGTGAGAGATTGACTGCCAAACAAACAACTCTGCGGCTGACTTCACTTTACACCACATAGGGGTGTGTGTGTGTGTGTGTGTGTGTGTGTGTGTGTGTGTGGCACAAAGTGTTAACTCAAACTCTGGCACGTTTGAGTGAGAGTGTAAGAGAACACAAAGAGAGTTTAAGATCGTGGTGGGGATACAAGTGCAGTGCAAAAGCCATGAACAGGTTGTATGCGGTTGACAACCGTAATGACAATTCTGACTTTTTAACATGAGATTCTCAGCATTCTTGTTCTTGGTGCAAAATCGAGCTAATATCAGACAAAAGTAGAAATGTGGTAAACTTTGCGACTGAAGAACAACAATACTGTTTGTGTATGTTTCAGTGGTGTGCAGTCAAGGCTTAATACTTAACACAGTCAGATGCACTGACCTACATTTACGACTTACGTGAAATTGCTTTATTTCATTTCCAACAACCTATTATTTTCAATTAGTAGAATGTGTCTTGGGCAGCTTCCCGCTGTGTGTTTGTTAGACTTGTTTTTTTTTCCTTTCAATCTGAGTTCAGCTTCTGTGTTGCCATGTCAAATGTCATCTGCCGACCTTGAACAATGGCTGTTTTTTTTTTTTTACCAATCACAATTAAGTGAGATTCATAATTACGCGCAGGTACATCAAGTAGACGAATATTGGACACTAATAAAAATTCAAGGGGGAATTTCAAGAAAAACGTAAGGGAGAGAAGCCGGTGATTTTTCAAAATGAAATATTTTTCAGCCTTGAATATTAAATAAACCGGAAGTGCTACAATCTTTTTTCTTCTTTTCCTCGGTGTGGCCCGCCACGGCCTTGTCCAAAGTGGCCCGCGGACCGGCACCAGGCCGCGGCCCGGTGGTTGAGGACCACTGATTTTAAGGACTTATGTCAAGATATCTCGGGTGCCTTCTTAACCCGCCTATCTCACTTTTGACTAAATTATAAGACTCTAAATGTGATCAGCACACAAACAACACTGCAGTATACGGACGATGAATCCAAAGAGGAATACAACAATGCTCATCTTACATGAGCATTGCCTAAAAAAAAAAAAAAGACTGCTTTCTTTTGACAGTTGACACACCACCTGGAGAGAAAAAAAAGACCAAGAATGACGTTTTGCAACCAAATCTCCTCTGCAGTGTTTTGCTGTGAATTCTGACTGTCGCCTCGAGCTGAGCTGAGTGAAGAAAGACTGACATTGAAGTTGCGGGCACGGTCAAAGCGAAGGCACAGTATCAGGTGCATTCAACGGGCTGAATGTACAAACTGAATACTTATGTCGTTCTTTCCAAGGTAGACCAAGTATTTGATGATTACGTTTCCTTCAGATCGAAAACACACAAGATACTTAGCTGCAACACCACATCTGAACAACAAGAGCCCCCGAAACTTTGTCAACAATAAATAAGAAATGTGCTTGCTCCGACCCAGTCAGATTGACAGGGGTGATCTTCTGTAACGTGTAAAGAATGTGAACAAAATAGAACAGGTCGACTTATTCAGGAGGAAGAAAGTTTCAGTTTACAAACATCCATCCATCGATTCATGTTCTACCGCTTATCCTGTTCAGGTTTACGGGTGAGCTGGGGCGAGGTGGAGTGAGAAGTGGAATATGGTAAATGTAACTGACAGAGAACACAAGCAAAGTCATATGTGTTATTTTTCACTTAGCAAATGAATGCTATACTAATAAAATACAAAATCAGGACATTTTTATCTGAATATTTTCCAGCACTGAATTTTCACACCTGTATGAAAATATTTTCTGTCTAAAATTGAGGATTTTGGCAGAGCGGTCGTCTGGACTCTACCCAATAGCCATATTTGCCATAAGTAGATAGTGCGTAAGGGCTTATCAATATGAATAAAAATGCTTTCCATCATAATGATTACATTTATTTCAAATAAATGTTCTATTCGACTTATTGCAATGTACTTTGAGGAGATGATACTACTAAATGTTCATGTGAACAGGCTTAACAAGAATGGTTACTCATGCCATGCATAATTTATAAAAGCTCTACAGCGTTTTCTACTTCTACAACAATTCTACTTGATTGATGATTCCCCAAAGTCTAAGAGCCTTGATCATTCAACCAACAAAAATCACAATGTTTTTTTCATTTTAAGCTTAAGGTCCTTGGAGGATGGATGCAATCATGCACCCCAGTGGACAAGATGACCAAGTACAATCCTGAAACAAGTAAAAGTGAGTATTGAACATAAAGGCGAAATATTTTTTCTTGGGGTTACTACCAGATGCGCTGGTTTAAAAGGGACAGTCCCCATTTTGAGCCTTGTGTCCCGAATCCTAGCAGATTTTTGTTTTATTACACTTTTATGCAGGGCTGGTCCCAGAATTTTTTTAAGCCCTGCTAGCAAGCCAATTATTTTGGCCATGTGTAGGTCAATGACACATTTCTCATAGTAACTGACACAATAAAATAATTATTACTTTCACATTCACATTTGCATTCCCTTTCTCAACCGCATTTTATGGATTACAGTCGTAATTTCACCATACCGGAAATAGAATTGTTTCTAAGAATCATGGGAAATGGAGTTCTAATAGCCGAATGCTGTGATCGTCTTTCGAGCGTCTAATGTTACGAAGCGGGACCCGCACGAGGTAAACGGCACAGCCAGCTTCCAATATCTGCCGGGAACAAGCAAAAAAGTTTGGATAATGCTGACTGCATTATCGTGTCAATGCATCGTGTCACGGATGCATTGACTTGTTTAGCACTGTTGAGCTGTCACCCAACACAGCATTTAGCATTAGCTAAAGTGATAACACCCGTCACCCGCTTGACTTGTGATTAAATGTGTTAGAAATAGCGAGTGAGTGAGAATTTATTGTATGTTTGATTTTCAATGTCCTGAGCTAAAGGAGAAAACGTGAACTATCTTTAAGTATATGTTAGTTATAACTAACGAGTAACCCTCCCTTGTTGTACGTGGTAATAGTGCACATGCAAACAACACACGCGTCCAAACGTACATGGATTCAGATAGCCAAATTTTATGCAAAGTTGACAGAATTAGCTGTGCTTGGATTTTCAATGTATGTTTGGTTGTGTGTGTGTGTTGGTGACGACAGAGTCTGCTGTGACTGGATGGCTGGACCATGCCGGGTTTACACTTTGCTCACTATTGATTAATAATACAAACTCGTACCCTTTCCGATGTGAATACAAGCTTTGCAAGTCTTTGTCCAAAGGTCTTACAGAGCGAAAATGAATGTGCGTATGCATGTTTGCTCTTCCATGCACTCACAGGGTGTAAGGTAATCTCCCTTGAGCCCTGCAGCGTTACAAGCTTCACTTCCATGCTGCTATTTTTTTTTCTTTTCTATTGGAGGCTGAGGTAGAAAATCCCATTGCAGAGAAAGACAGCATGTCCAGTTTGTACTTGTTAGAGCAAACATCTTTTGCAGGTGTTGAGGCTCATCCATGAAACATGATGGCTCAACGGCGCCTTAAGTATCGACAGAATGAGTCATGAAAGCAAAGGGATAGTACTGTTGTGATTTAAAACATGCCGCACAAGTGGCAAGATGTGCTATGATTTAATATCATAGCTGCAGCCAGTGTTGATTTAGTATTTTACAAACTTAAAAGCAAACATTTCCGGCTCAAATGGCACCGTAAAATACAGTGATTTATTTTTGATGGAAATTTGATGAACGGCTTCTATATTGCAGAGTGAAAATATACTTTTCAACACATATGTGCTCTATATTGCACAATTGGAAGTTGGATTTTGCATGACATGGCAGTGTGTGATTTATCTCCCGACATTATTTCATTCATTTTTCAACTTCAGACTTTTGTTGTGCTCTCAATTGTTGTTTTTGTAAATTTCAATTGTCATATTAGGATGTAGCTCTACTTTTCAATTTGTTTATTATTCCTTAATTAACCACTGTGTGCCTTTTGCTGAACTGAATTTATTTTGCTTCCAATTTGTTTAAATGATCTATGGCTCCAGGATTACAGTGCCACCTGCGTTTTGGAAGCCAGCGAACATGTGGCATATGGTGTTTTTTTTTTATTTAATCAAGGTGGACAACACTTTAAAAAACAAATAAATAAATGATTGAAATTATGTAAGCCACTCTGCCTGATCCCAGTCGAATAAAATTATTTTGGTCATGTGAAAACTTCAAAAGTCTGGTCAGAATTTACTTAATTTTGCATACAGTGTCAAGAAACATTTTGAGGAAGGTCATGACAAGAAAACATTTTCAATCTTTATCGCGATTAAATGCAGCAAGCAGTTTGTCCTAATTCCAACATTGGTTCTTCTAAGAATGCCTTCCATACAAAAGTAAAATTGCTACGGCGTTTACTTAGACAATCACGATATCTCGTTGCCTGAAATCATGATCCCGACCCATCCCTAAATGATACATCGTTCAGTATGCAGCTCTATGCCTTTTCTGACTTAAGCACACGGCGGGATATGCCCAATTGTGTGTTCATGCACAAGTGCATGCACTGAATAAAAATGAAATGCCTTTTAATGGACATACATGGCGGCCAGTCGTCTGGAATAATCGTTAGACATGTATTTACTGTATTTAACATCAGAAAGCCGGTACATGCTAGCTGGTGCAACCGCTGCCGCGTATGATTCTATAAAGCTCGGAAGGTTGGCCCTTAAATGTCTTAATCTAAGTGGGGCATTCTAGGTATTTGAAAGATTCCATAGTTTTATGTCAGACTTCAAACTGAATCAGAAAAGGAGTTGAGAAGACCAAAAGGAAGCAAGTGACGGTCATAAATAATTGAACGTCACGAACTGAGAGATGACAGGAGCCAAATATCTAAGAAGCACATGGGCAGCGATGCACAAATGGCAAATGAGTTGACGTCAATGTGAACCCCCATATTTGATGAGTGACACGTACACTGATGAACAACCTGCCAAAAGACAGGCGATCACAGAATGAAATTGGATGTTGTTTGAGTGGGAGACACAGCTCAGTGGCATCCAAGTGACGTCGCATCAATGTTGAATGAGTGTAAATTCATTACACTCCAGCACTCCTGAGGGACATCTACTTACTGCCCAATAAATGGAGCCACTCTTTTTCCCCCCAGCTGATGCTAAGTAATACAGAGGGGCTCTTTTAATGCTTCTTGTCTTGGCTCTTCTATTTATAAGCAGCGCTCCTATTAGTGGCGGTGCCTGAAAACTTGAGGCATTGGGGGGCGGGGGGGAGATTGCCATGACGACGGCCGGTGATGCAATTAGAGCCGCTTGCATCATACAGTCGGCGAAGCAATACTCTCGGTGGTGCACACAGGTGGTTTAGGTTTAAAATCACAAAACTGACAGTCACGTTCTGACTCCTTCTAATGCTTTATGGAGATGTAGACGGTTCATTGCAGCAATATTCATTATCTCGGCGTTTGTAAATTAAATTGACTCACAACTTTGGTGTAAAACTGAGATTTTTAAAATTTAATCCAGCCATGGTTGTTCTAAGTTTGTAGTGGCTTTAGAGGGAACAAAAATTTGCAGAGAAACTACATACATACGTCAATTCTGATTCAACTTTCTACATGATGCTCGTTCAGATTGACAAAAGAAAGAATCAGAATGAAATTTCATTCCGATTCGGCCTTTTTATTCCCAATGAGATGTTTAGATGGAGCCATTTCATTCCGCGAGGACATTCGGATTCATACACAACTCCTTATAAACCCGGCTCGTGTAGCCTCAAGAAATGTTCTGAATCAATTACAAACATGGTTTGATTTGATGAAAACTGAAAACAAAATCAGGCTTGATCTCTTGCGATCAAATTATATGAGATTTTTTTTTTTTCAATTATTTTTTATTTTGGACATTTGTCATTTATTTATTTGCAGTCGTGTAAAAAAGATCCAACAGAGTTTCCAATGAAAATTAAAGCGTGCATTAATCCACTTCATGATCTCAGGGACAAATAGGGGGTGGTAATAAATCTGCTGGGTGCCGTATACGCCTTCTGCCAGTTGCTGCAAGCGGTGACACCCATGAAGCCTCCATTGCCTATTACTGGCTGACTGCTCAACATGAGGCAGTAAATTAAAGATAAACACTTTATGATACATTTATTTAAGAAATTAGAGTATCTATGTATCACTCGGTCAAAAATATAATAAAATGGCCAATGGGAACGTAAGAAATTCCCGTGCATTTTTTTTTTTATCCAATTATGTGAACATTTGTTTTAAAGGTTTTGTGGCAAGATAAATTTAAAATGCAATCTTGTTTTTTTTTGGGGGGTGGGGGGGTGATAATATCATGGTTTATAGAATATTTAGGTTGCAACTTTTAACATAGTCAATGACTCACATTTTTTTCACTATGCAGATTGAGGTTCGGCATTCATAATGGTTCCACTTAAACAATTTCACCTGACTACAACACCCACTCTCACAAATGAGCCATCTGTTTCTCACTCAGCTAACGCGCAGGTTGAACACATTTACCAAACAATAGACCCTATACGCCGCACACATGGGCTAGATTGGACCACTGCAGTCAGTAAGGCAATTTCGGAAAAACAGAAGTAATCTCGGCGAAGGGGGAGAGGGAGGAATGGACTTTAGCTTCATTAGGAGTATTAGGAGAACATCACATGTAGGGAAAAAGAATTCGTGGATAAGAAAATTAGTTTGCAACAAGGAAGTCGACTTCAACTTTGAAAAGCGGCTCGTTGCTGACGTTCACTGTGCCAGAATATAATTCTGAGCATCAATACAATTAGAACATCTCTAGAATACATATCGTAGTATTGTGCTTATTAGGATACAGTGTATCTTTAAAAACAAACCCAGATTTGTCATTCCCCTACGCTAATGTTGTTTCCTATTGTTGCTGCTCAGGGATCCAGTCATTTCTATTTGTAGACTCCCTCGGCTAATGCTACTTCGTTCCTTTAATTATGTCCCACTGGCATGGAGTGCAGCTGAACACACCAAACAAAGAAACAAGGAGCATATGAAAACCTGCGGCGCATAATTATGTCTAAAGGCAACGGCATTAGAAGAAACATTCACACTATAAAAAGTTGAGGCTGAGCGCTTTGCAGTAAAGGGATGATCTTCTTCTAAATACATGTTAATAATCACAACATTGCTATAAAAATATTTGATGTGGAGACTGACAACCATGTAGCATTCTATTGTGGGGATATAGCGTTAAACATAGTCGGCTAGATGGGCTGCGTTTAGAGTGCCTCATTGTTGGCCACGAATGCACACAGAGAAAGGTGGCGCGCAGCATAACAGCTAAATGCTGCTTCGCCATGTTTGCTTTGAAACTCAACCCATTATTTGTGGTTTCTGGATCAGTTCATTTGTATTTTCAAGATTTCCTAATGCAAAAATTGTTTACGGAATGGATGATGGCGAGAATAAATAGACGGAGAGGAGACATCATTTATAGTCTAGTACCTCGCCGAAAACATGAGAAATAAAATAGTTACCTAAGCAAATGACCGGCATCAATCTCTTTCCTCATTTGTTGTTCTTCTAGTCTTGGAAGCAAGCAGATGCTGCGTCTTCATAAATCATCGGTGAAATATGACAGTGGTTGACAGCAAATAACATCTGCCTAATCACGCTTGTTATGGAAGAAAAAAAAAATGAAGGCTAAGACACACAGCTATATGTCTTTGATGAGCAACAGAGAATGACAACTGCGTCACATCGTATGGATTGCAATTATTAAAGTGTAGTAATCCACATGAACAATGTGTCGGTCTTCTTCCTATGGAATCCTGATAGTACAAAAAAATGAAAGAAAATAATACGTTATTATATTATTCCCACCTAGTGTAGGATGAGGATAAAAAAATATAAAATGTTCAGAGATCGCTTAAAATGATGAATTCATACAATCATAAGTTTTCACTGCATTGTATAATCATGATGACTGTCATTATAGAATCAAACTAAAATGAAATATAATTGTATATCACATGGACAATTCATCTAATTACCGACTAGAGTTGACCTGATATGATCATGCGATTTTCAGCTGATCGGTATTGGCTAAAAAAGATTGGCTTTTCACATTTTTTTTAATTTTTTTATTTCAAAGTCAAGAATAAAATATTTTATTTATTTACATGATTGGAACCCCTGCTTACTCACAGACGAGTAACAGTTACAAAATTGGGATAACTTAATTCAAATTAAAAAAAAAAAAAAGATAAAGACCATTGCTCTCTTTGCGCTCTTTTTTTTCTTTTTTTTGTGATGCATTACCAAGGCATCAGATCGAGACGCGATATCAACAGATACTTCAAAGCAAATGATGGTCTTGGGTGCAAAAAAAAAAAATTGTGATCGGTACATCGCTATTACAGACCAATTAGAACTTCGGATATTAAAATTTGGGTATTTGTAGTTGTGCCCTTTACTGGTGCTAGTTAATATGATGGAGCAGTTTGAAGTGAGTTGCAAAACTTGTTTTCAACTATATTGTCTTCCTGCTCTCCCGCGTCTTTTTTCTGAACGTTATCAATAATGCAGCCATGGATGACAGAACCCGATTCCGTCACCTCCTATCTCCTGCTCCAACTCAGCAGCAGTTAGCCACAGAACTGATTTCTGCGGCTCTGCAATATGCATGAAGGAAGCCAGCACTGCTGCCAGCACACTGCTGGATGCAATTATTCAGCCAAGCTGCTATTATGAGGAGAAAGAGTGCCTCTTTGTTCACATCACTGAGTGGGACATCACTTCACAAAGACCTCTGATGGTCGAAAATATTTTCTTGTCTCTTGCCTTGGGTATTTTTATTTTTTTATTTTTTTTACCCTTTCCAATAACAAGCAAGGCATTGTGAGCGAGTGTGAGGGACACTTTTTAATGAGGAACAACATACTTAAAGACATGCAGCAAATAGATGCAAAGATGCAGACATCAGACCAAAATTGAATCTGAATCAATTTCAAACTCCGTAACATGAAAAGAGTTGCTGCTGCGTGGTTTTTAAATATTTAAACAACTTTGAATCGAGCTTTGGAAGAGTTCCCCCTAGTGACTTCTGTCCAGTCGACGCTTGGCAGAGGGAAGCCGTGCCATCAGAACTCTCCTTGTAAAAGGAGCTGGACGGGAATCTAGACTCCCGCATTGGGCATATCAGGGCTCTCTTTTTATATATAAATATATATTATTTCCCTGGAAGTTTGGAGGCAGCCCAAATCAATAGCAGATGGCAGCAGGATGCAACTCACAGGAAACCCGGGGAGGGCTTTGGATGGCGAGCCAGGAAGCGTCCGTGTTCCTAGATGAGAGAGGCAAGCCTCCTCCATATGGTCCTCATCGCAATGCCTCAGCACAGCAAAGTGCACGCAGACTCATTAACACTCAGGATAGCTTGGAGAGGAAATGCTTCTAACTTGTGCATTAGTGCCACCATATGGGAAAAGCGGAATTAGGACAGGAGTTGCTTTCTGATGGCTCCATTACGAAGACAGTTTGAGATCCTGCAGGTAATGGACATTGTCTTGCATAAAATGTTTCCACCAAGTGGGACAATTCAGTAGGCTAAACCTCGTGTATGGTATGCTAACACGCAGACGCCCAAACGCTGTCAAGGGGAAAATTAGTAAGCCATGAAAGATGTGCTGTGTCCGGTTTTACTTAATTAATCTGAAAATGATTAAATATATACTCTAAATGCGCTCCATCTTTGTTTGTGGGCGTCGTCGACAGGGCTTACAAGTGGGGCACCAATTTTACCATCCATAGAACAATTGAATACCTTTCGGCGTTATTTTATTCCGAGTGGACTTTGAATGCATCGCAAACAGTCTGCGCGCACATGCACAAGATCAACCAGCAGATGAGACACATATGCTTGTCATGGCAGAGCTGACAAAATATTCAGCACACCAGCCTGCAAGAGGCGAAAAAAAACTTGCATGCATTCTTACAACAAAGATGGCATGACTCCTTCTTGTGACGGACTCCAAATCAGCCCTTAGATCCTTCAGAAGCACTGTTGCTGACAAGACTATATGTCGGGATAACGGTTGTTCAGTCAGCGTGATTCGTATTAGGTTTGACACATTATGTGGGCTAAATTGATTAATTTGCATAAGCTCCTCCCACAACACGCATAATTAGGTGTGCATCAATTTAGCAGATCAGATTCCACATCAGTTTGCATATGCAATCAAATGAGTTCCCCAGACTTCTAATTAATAGCTACGCACCTGTCTCTGGGGGTGCCTGATAGTGTCATGGTACAGATTACTACTTCGTTAACTCAACTTTATTCCGACAAAGGAAAATGCGATTCATTTTAATTGCCGCTGTCAAAAGGGTAAAGGCCACATTAGGATGCGTATTCATGCGTAAAATGTAGTCATCTCATCGGCAGTGCGCCAAAATAGTACTTCTGGAACTTTTACGATGAAATCACAATCTACCAAACGATTATTAAGTAATAAGGGGGACTCAATAGGTACACAGAAAGCTCGTTCACTTATGCATCAAGGGAACGTGACAAAAACGGTTATGTTAAGATCAGGTCTGGATGACCTGTGGCTGGCCTAGTTGTGGAGGCACCTCCAATGAGACCCATAATTCACCTCCCTTCTGTGCACCACCTCATTCAATTGCTTTAGCTCTCTGATCAATAGCCCCAACCAATGTGGCTACAAATCACTTCATTTTGTTCACCGCCTCCCTCTCTTTCATCAGCTTCTCTGCAGGGAAAATAAAAAGAGCCACCAGGGGGACGCAGATGGGAAAGATTGACCTTTTCTTTAAAGCCAGTTCAACTGGAGGACTCCAAAGAGAGCAATAGAGAGAATTAGAAGTGATTTTCATAGGAGCGAAGCCTCACTGTAGATCCCGTCACTGTTTGTAAACTTTTATCTCAGACTATCTCTCTGTTAATAGCCCTGAAAGTTGAATGTGGCATATAATTGCATCCTCCCAAAAATCAAAATGCGACATTGCCTTGATAACCATCACACTGAACTTATTTTCTGAGGTACCTTGAGGGCCTTCAGCGCACATAATTTACAAAAACACACATTTGGGGAGGATTGGTAACCGTAAGGGACAGAGAATGGGTGTGGATTTGAATTTATTGGCAGTATACAGCACACGCACTGCTGCCTTTCAGCGTAATATTGGAGCGATGTGAGACGCCACCAGCGGTCGCTGCGGAATTAATTGAGGAAGACACAAAAGTATCTCAAAAAATGGCTACACATTTATGCATTTCATTAGCAAGCTAGAAGTGTTTGTCGCGATATTTTCTCTGTGGGAAAAATGCAAAACGGGAGACAACTAGAGTTAGTGTGTAGTTTGGAATGTGGCACCAAATATGAGAGAGAGTGTTCAGCACCACTCAGATCATTTGTCTTCATTTTCTCTCTTATGAGCACTTAGCTCATCCTGACCCGCAACATTATGCCACCGCTATGTTAACTGCTGTGTGCGCGCACATGCACTTAAACTCTTGAACACACACTTGCAAGGACTAAGGAGCAATCAGATTCAACAAATAGGTACATAGTCACAATTGGAGCCACATCGGAGTAGCTAGCTAGCTAGCTAGCTAGCTAGCTAGCAATTAAGGACAATACTGCTACACCGTCTAATGAGATTCAACAGTGATGGAAACTTAGGTCTTATAATAATTAGTTAATAATGCAAGCCCTTTATAGACACTGTCAGAATGTTATGGAATCAATAAAATCTCAAAATTCTGAAACAAACAAGCTAACCACTAGTTTATTTTGTCACCCTAAACCATTAAGCATTAGTCTGACAAATGGGTACAAATCCAGTTCTTTAGTTCAGATCCAGATTAGGAAAAAAAAATCATCCTTTCCTTATATTGAAGCCACAACTATGTATTTCATCCAAATCCATTCCCAACAAATAAATAAACATGCAAGGCATAAAGAACAACGTGAGTTCTTGTCTGTTTTATTCACACCATAAAGAGCACTAGTAACCGCACAATATTAAACAATACCGGCAGATTTTTAAACGTATTTCTCTTTGCTCAACCTCCCTCGAAAATTGCTCCTTTCGCTGAGCGCTTCTGCTCACTAGGAAATAATAAAAAAAAATAAGAGACAAAGTGCTTTTTACTCTCGCACAGAAACTCATTTTCAATAGTGCCAATCAGAATAGATTGTCTTTCAGAAGTGCTGTTTGGTTACCCTGGGCAAAAAGATTTTTTTTTTTTTTAGCTCACGCATGCGTAGCGTTGCCATTAGACACTGCCATTTGTCTTTGAATGTGTCTCTGAGCTTGTGCTTGTTAATTATCCACTCCCAATATGTGCTCCATACTACGGAATTCTTGAACACATGGCTCGTCTGCTGTTTTCAAATAATTCAACAAACAGATTCTTCTTCGGTGCTTTCTCGGACCAGGCCGTCATTGGATGAAGCCAACGGATTTTTGTTCACATTGAATTTTATTGTTATATAAGGTTCAGCTAAGAACATTTTTGTTTGATACAAAATTTGGAAGCAAAAATGAACGTGGATATTTGTTTTTTTAACTAGAATTTATAACATATTACGTACAAATACATTATAAAATTTAGTACTAATATTATAAGCATTTATTGTTATTTTTCTTTTTTTTTGTGATCTACTCGGCGTATGCAACAGTTGCTTTAAATCTCAACTTCCCGGCCATTAAAAATGTACAAGTAAACATACCAGCGTGAAATAGAGACTGGCTCATTTAGCGGGTGCCTTTCTTTCCCACACCGCTCGTTTTGCTTCAGAGCTTATCTATCATACCTTACGTTGAGCAATTTATATGGAAAATACTTTTAATGTGCAGCAAAGTAGCACGTCGCCGGCAAACGAGACATCCGTTTAAAATACATGTCAGCAATGTTTCATCTATTAGAGGCTTTTTGGCTCCTCACCTCCCGATGTTCAACATATGGCGATGCAGATAAATGGCGCTCATTGTCTCTACAGCACCACGCTCGCTCGCTATGGCCGTCTCTTGCATAAAGGGGAATCTCGTAGAACGGGAACGTAGTCATTTATAGATTAGCAATTCCCCAGGAAGGTGCGCTCACCATCCATAGCACCAATGACACATCCTTGAGGCTGATTACGACAGCGCATCCTCTCAGCAAATCAACCGGGATCACGTCAGGCTGAATTAGTTCACCTGCAATTAGGTAGTTGCAACATATGCACAGGCCTCGTGGGACACTTTGGACTCCGCCTGAACTTTACCGTGCAATATCCAATTCCTAAGCCCACGTTTTGTGTGGAAGTCATAAAAACGGAACGCCACGCCTACCTCTGTGCGAACCTTTTGTTTCTTTCACACATACACAGCTTCTCTGAACAATTTGAACTGGCAAGCGCCTCTTAAGCGTCACCTTCCGAGTTCAAACTGTGAACATAGCCTATTCATTTTGTTTTGAATAGAGCAGCTAAATGGATGTGGCATACAACAAAAGGCAGTTGTGAAAGTGGGCAAGCTACTTAGTGCTGAAGCAACACAACAGAGACAAAAATACAAATGCAACATTGTTGTTTTGACTGCCACTTTCCATAAATTAAAGTTAAAAATGTCCTAAAAGCAAACAAAAGGCGTACGATCTATCGTTCAAGTAATTGTCACTTGAAACTTGTAATACTGAGCGCTATAGTAATTTGCAATACGTTGACAAATGTTGTTGGACAATGTTTACAATGCCAATGAAGTATTTTATATATTTGTTTTAATCAACTAGAATAGTAAACCCGAAAAAATGTGTCCCTCTCTAGCGCAAAATTGGAGAGTTTGGACGGCCATCATGCTCATCCCAAGACCTGAACACAGTCAGTCTGAAAGGATCAATTTTGGTCTTTGCTTTGCTTTTTATTTGGCTTTTGGGGGGGAAAGGAACAGCCTAGAGATAAGAGAAAAAGAAAAATATGCATAAGAAATTAACAGTAACCAGGCTCTCTGTCAAATAGAACTGCAGCATCAACAAGACGATGCATATTTTGTGTTATACTTAAAGGGTAATGAGATTTTATTTACACAATTAAGCATGGTATAAAATCAAACATTTGAGGTACACATGAGTCATGCATTATGATTTCGATTTCATTGAAGTTCTAAAAGCTCTGGCAAACTTTTGTGTAACAGTTAAGACTGGCAAAACAGTTTCTATTAATTCCTACGGGAAAACTTTTAAAATCAAAGAAATCACGGACATGAGAGGTTGCCTGGCACGACTAAAGGCTCATCTATTTGGACCAATATATTAATGGCATAATAGTTGAATTTAAGAGATGATCGAGACACATTCCAAAGGTTTTCACGATAATAACCAAAATCAGTGGTTCGGAAAAAATTCCATGAGAGTGAGTAGAGTAGACAGACAAAATCATACAATTCTAAATATACACAAAGGCAAGAAGGTCATACTCACCTTCCTTTGCTAAACAGTTTTGATCAGATAAAAAGCCAACTTATATATATAGGAGGACAAATGTCATCCGTTAATGAGGCTACCTCGTAAAAAGCCTTGGAGGTAAAATAAGGGGACAGCAGTAAGTGGTTTACTGATGCTTGTGCATTGAGTGTTTGTCATCGCACGGCGAGGCGGAGTGGCCTTCAAGTAAAGATTGCATCAGATTCACTTTGCATTTAATGGAGTGCCATAATGCATTAAGTACAATCTTTACCTTCTAAATATAGGCCGACTCATATGCTGAGCTGCGTTGGTTGTGGATATATGAATATCGGTGTCGTAAAGAAATGAGCGGCAATAACAGCCTATGTTGAAGAAGAACAAGTGAGCACGCAATTGTGCATGTCCTCCGTTTGCTGTGCTGCAGAACATAACCGTCAAACAATCCATTCATTGCGCAAACAAACCAACGAAGCATTCAACCGTACACCCCGAGCCATCAATCCATCACATCGGCTTTGTCCACCGTATCGATGAAATCAATCTTGTCATTTTATGTTATACATTTATTCATTCATCCTGCGATCATACTTCTATTTATCCAATGTGACGGATTGATTTTGTGGTCATGGTGAAGGATGGGGGGAGGATAGAGCTAAAAAAAAGGCATTTATTTAAACAAAAAACAAAAAGGCAAACAAGGCCCGGGGACTGCTCAAAATATAAAATAACAAGAGTCCAACAAATAAAAATTCTAAATAGCAAAGAAACTCAAGGAAAATAAAACAGTCACCGTGAAAGGTAAACATGACAATTGACAGCAAAGGAACATCAACAGGGAACCGACAATGAAAGAAACTCAAACTAGTCGGATTGTCCTGGTTTCGATCTCAAAGCCTTCGAGTCAAATGTAAACAACAAAAATGGCTGATTCTGATCAATTGTTTGCTGGTCTGGCTCATCACAACTCATTTTGACCTTCAGCAAACCTGACTCAGGTAACATCATATCTTCACAGTCAGTACAAATCATGCTAAATATTTGTTCAGAATCTTCTAAATCATGTTTTGCCCTCATAGTCTCTGTCTCCATGGTGTCGCCATTGTCAAGTGACGTCACATTAACGTTGGTCACTGAACTTCTTTTTTTCCCGACTTTGCAAAACAGACTCCCCCGTTTGTTCGACTGCACTTTTCCTAGTCGGAAGTTGGAAAAGTCCGACTTCCCACTTTCCTTGAATACAGCATAAATCCAAGCAAACTGACGAGACAACAAGGAACCTCGACAAGACATGAGTGGCTGGAGGGAGTTGATTGACACGAAGGACCCGGATGATGAGAACAGGTGGACTGAAAACGTGACAATGTGAGGCAAGGTAGCTTCATTTGTAGAGCACTTTTCATACACAAGGCAACTCAATGTGCGTCACAAATTATCAACATGACATCCAGTGCCCACCAAATACATTCATGAAGGCATCATTCATCAACAACCCAAAACTTGCATACATTACCCAGGAACCTCCCCTGACCTTGAATCCCCAAGATGACCAGGCTGCAATGAATGTGGAGTGGGCAACATTTAACACAATCTGGTGTTACACAATATTAGTTACAATTATTTAAGAGTCCATCCATCCATCCATCACAGCCTGTAAGATCTATACATCAAATCAATCAATGATGACTCAATCCATGAAACCCAACCATTCACGACTCCTCTCAATCTTCCCGTCCACCCATTAACCGTGCCTTCACCCGCCAGAAATTCATCACGCACCCACCACCCACTGACAATCGATGCAAATTCATCCAACCTAACCTTCTCCCACCTTTGCATCCATCACCGGAAGCACGTTTCATTCTGGCTTCTTTGCACTCACTCACTGCTGCGTACACATACTGTACGCAAACACATTAAACGGCAAGTGCAGGTGCAGGTGGGAGCTGTGGCTGGACCAGTCCATGAGGCTTTTCCTTGGGTGTGTGTGTGTGTGTGTGTGCGTGTGTGCGGGTATAATAGCAGCAGGGCCGATGGAAAGGGCATCATGAATAGTGCATTAGGATGGGTAGGGTCAGACTCTTCAACGTCTGTAACCTCTCAGCTGATGATCTCCAGCTGGTTTGGGAGGGGGGGTCTTGACTGGTCAGACATTAGTGCGTGTGTGCGTGTGTGTTTTTGCACGCCTGTGTGTCGTCTTTTTCTCCAAGAACTGTTCCATATTCATTTTTCACCCATAACCGGAGTATTGAGTGCCACATGAGGCCATTTACATCCTGAAAATTGGGCTGGAAATTATAGGGGTGAAATCGGGGGGTGGGAATGCGACCTTTGAACCTTGCTATGTATGTGAGCATTAGTGCGGAGGATTTGTTGAGTGTAAATTGAGGCTTTGCTCGATAACACAAACACTAACAAAGATTGTTTTAATAAAGCCCTCCTGGATCACGTTTCAATCTTCGGTCCGTCCGCTGATGAAAAGATGAATGGACACATATCACTCTCTTTTGTGAGTCTGATCTATTTCTCTTCTAATATTATTGTGTTCCACACTGAATAGTGTTTAATAACAGTCCAGGCAGGCAGGTAAACAGCTTCGACCGATCTGTTCCGTCTCAGAAATGAGAACAATCTGAAGCGGGTCAGAGTTGATGCCTTAGCTCGTGCTGGAAAATATACGCAGGAAATTACACCAATGGATGAAATACAAGAAAATTATAAAATTGCCATCCACAAATGGGGCTCAGGCTGCTTGCATTGTATGAATACTAAACGACAAGCAATTGTTTTATATTAGGTTATTTTTTTGAACCCAGAAGTTTTAAAATGACTTTGGGCGAGAGACCAACCAACGGCGGGGCACAAAGAACCATCCAACACTGACGTGCACATCAAAGGACAACTTCTAGTCTTAAACAAACCTATGCCTAAACCTCATAGATAACTCCTAGATAATCCAGACAATCATAAAACGAACATACAAAAAAAGCCAGCGCCCAGATTCGAACCACCAACCTCAGAAATGTGAGGCGCATGTGCCTTCTTTCAGTTTTGTATCTGCAACCTCATCCAGGTTCTTCGAGCCAGCTTGCTAAAAAGTTTCACGAGAATCGTTTCCAGTGTAATCTTCCTAACCAAAGAGTTATTTCTTTGCGCATGCTAAAAGTGAAATATAGCATGACCGTTTCACAGCACTGTATGTAATGATACTCCCTCATGCACAAACACACCCAAAGAGTTCTTTCTTCACTTTTCTTTGACACCTCAGTGTTTTATTATTCATCTTTCCACGGATCCTCTCTGCACTCAGAACTCTTCCAGTCTCCAACTCTAAACAGACTCACACACTCACGTACACACTCCGCCTTCAATAATTGATACATTTCCCAGCTCTCTCACTAAAAATAGCCTGATCATCTTTGCGTTATTCAGGATGCTTGCCTCTCCACAAAGTACCAAATTCAGACTGCATGGACTGAAATAATGCACAACCACATTTATGAGCAACACACACACACACAAACACACAATGTGAGAGATACAAGTCCTGAGGACAGGAATACTAATAACAAAATGTTTCCCAAGCACATCGAGCTCCTGTTGAGCCCTCGGGCAGGAGCACAAGAACGCAGCAACCCACCCAAACACTCACAAGCAGCCAATCAGACGCAATATTGTCTTATGCAACGCACGGGCAATCCTTCATAATCCATCACTATCCTTGAGTCTCTGTCCAGAGAGCTTTAATAATTACTGGCATAAAGATGGACTTGTAGTTCCAAAACTGCAAAATGTATTCAGAATTTGTATTCAGCCGGTTCAGCTCGGAGCCAGGCTGAAAAACATTTGGGAATATATTAGAGGACGCACTTTTGTTTTCCAATTAGTGAAGGTGAGAGGTGCTTTTTTTGGGGGGGGGGATAGATTTGTGTTGGTGGCTTTGTTAGTGAGCAAGATCATGCAAATAAATAGCGATAAATACGTTTTCTGAAAAACTTTGTGATGACGTTGCCCTTGAATTTGGGTGTAAATATATTTAAAAATCCAAAGGGAATAATTACTTGAACAGTTTCCCCTCCCCAGAACTGCAATCTTATGACTCCAACATTTTTTTTGAGGTTTTCATCATGACATTAGAAATGCTACTAGCCCGGGATGGGAAATAAATCTGTTGGTGATGTGTTCCTTTTTGGCATGCTACCTCTTTTTTATGGCTTTTGACATAGCAACTCTGTCTTTTTTTTTTTTAAACCCAAAACCAATATTTACAGCTTGATGAAAAGCAAACTTGCCAAAACTATCTTCCGATAATTTGTGCTTTGTCCATTAGTGGAATTGGACCATTATAGTCTAAGGAACCATATTTGGTGACTTCAACTCTTGTCAAATTGTACACCACATGCCTCACTACATTTCATTTGCTCCAGCCAATCAGCAAAGAAAACTAAGCATAACTATGAAAAAGTTGTACTGAATTATAACACAATGTATATTTGAAATTATATACATTTTTATGTGTAATCTAAGCATATTGGGTGCTGGAAAAAGCATCCAACTGTCTTCCATAAATGTACGAACATTATTACTGGTAGTATTAGTTGTAGTTGTGCTGGGAGTAGGCGCAGCAAAAGCGTTTGAAAAGTTCCAGAAAGAAATTTACCATATTACAAAAAAAAAAATAGTCTGTGTTGTGCAAATAAATAAAGTGATGAAAAGTAGACAGTAGGTCGTTAACAAGTATTTCAACTTGCAGGAAGAATCAATCTAACCAGCAAGGCAAATATATCGTGACAATCTGTGAATCTTCCAAAATGACTTTTATCTTCCCCCAGTCTGTATTTATGCTGCGTTCTTATCTCCGATGCGTCTCAGCAGTACTACAACGACGCATATTCATCCTATCTGATCCAAATGCATCGCGTTCTCCCCAACAACAATATCCCGGGCAAAGGTACACCGGTCACATCCAAGTGTATCTTGGCAAAACCTCCTGATATTTATTTTATTTTTTTATGTACGATGTGCACTTGAATCTAAAATTTGCTTGAATAAGCATGTCGAAATGTACTCTGAGTCAAATCCCCTCTCATGCACCTAATGGGCTGCATGTCATCTTGACAAGTGTCTCCGCTGACTTCTCTCTTCTCCTTGCTCATTAAAACTCAATGAAACTAAAATACTCCTTCAAAAAAAAAACGGCGGCGTTTTGACGGCAGCTCTGACCTTTACCACTGTATCTTTTCACCCTTTAGTAGATGGAGGACAATTAAATGAAACCTGTGCATGGTATCAACCTGCCACATAACTAGTACTGAGTATTGACTAGTAGCTTTAGTAGCTGTTTAAAAGAGGCAAATATTTTCTGTCTCTCAAGTGGAACTTGGTACTTGTAATGTGCCATTCCTTGCAGAGTTGCAGAGAAATTAATTAAGTAGCATTTGTGGCAGCATTTTGTGTGTGCGTGTGTGTGTGTGTGTTGCATTCTCCACTAATATATTGAATTAGAAAACACACACCCTCTACACTAGTGGTCATTCACATGCAAAACACACCTAATAGGGTATGTGCGGCGCAGATGAGTATGTCGATTGTTGCGCTTCTGTGTGGAAATATGGTGCCTTCAGCGTAAGCTAGATAAAAACATTTATGTTTATTAAATCTGATTGTTTATTGTAATACTAATTAATTTAGAGCAGGGGTGGGCATACTTTTTGATTGGTGGGCCACAATGGGTTGTAAAATTTGACAGAGGGGCCGGACCAGGAGCAGATGGATGGAGTGTTTTGGTAACCTCACCTCTTCGGAGAAAAAAAACAAACATTTAATTTTAAATGAAAATGAATGAAAACATTTCAACTAAATATCTGTGTTTGACACACCAGAGTATTTAGAAAATAAAACATGAACAAGGTTTATTAATTTTATTTTTTTCAAGTTTGGCGGGCCGGATTAAAACGTTTCACGGGCCGCATGTGGCCCCCGGGCCGTAGTTTGCCCACGCCAGATTGAGAGTATTGTTAGTGTTTCTTAAAAACTACACAGTGCATAGTTTGCCTTGCATTACGACAGTCGAGGTAATGAGAAGGCCCGAGGATTCAGACTTGCATGAACGTGAGAAATGCTCACGTACCCTTCTACCACAGCTGATTTAACTCTGACGTATTCAATTAATACCCAATATCAAATCATCGCATGTAAGTATCACTTGCAATCACACCCTCATCAAATTGAAAAAAATAAATAAACCGTGCGATGATTAAAATTAAATGGGGGGGAAAACTCAAACTCAGACCTCAAAATAATAAACTCGTTACTGGCGTTAAGGCGATGTGCTGACAGGAAGCAGCTGTTGCAAAATTGGAGCCTCCTGACACCAGTGGCTAATGTCACAGCTAATAAATCACACATTGAAGCACTCACACTGTTATTCCGCAAATTGTATGTGTGAGCATGTGCGCGCCTGTGCGAATCAGCTGTCCGGGAAGTCCGAGCAACGGCAATCTAGAAACACCACCTGGTCAAGCGCAGACCTCTGCCAAGGCTGCTCCAGCAATATTGCAGACTACAAATGTATCTGAACTGGGGTCACCATGGCAACAACACAGATACATTGCTTTTCTTATTACCAGCCTGGACAGCATCAACACCGTGCCAAAGCTGTTATTCTGCTGTCAAGTTATTACCGACCGTAGATTTCAAGTTACAGTACATATATATTTATATCTCCTTTAAGGTAGTAGTGCCGCTCCAACACAAGATGTGCTCTATCGCTATAATGAGCTTGGAGCAAATATCCATTTTCAGTAAGTGTAGCTGCTTCCTCTTCTTTCAAAGAGCACAGATACACAGACGGCACTTGCACTGCTGACACTAACTCCTAATTATAAAGACAGAGGGGGGGAGGCTTAAACTGGAAGAGTTTAGCACTACCAGCGTGCCTGCTCGCTGACTGTATGCGGGGAGCTTTCTATTTCTCAGGACTTGTTTTTATGCCTGTCACATTATGACCATGAGCAGCTAACTCTTCACAGAGTGAAGCGCAGTTTAAATGAGTTTGTTGGTGTTACAGCGCGGCTGTTTCATAGGGCGTACTTAGTAGCTCCATCAGCAGAGCTGTTTTTTCTTTTTCTTTTTTATTGCGTTTGGAGCGACGGCGGCTGTGTTTCCAACAACATTGGAGAAAGATCGCTGACATCGACTTCTGTTCCTTCTTAATTTTTTTGGAACATTGGCAACCGCTTTGTAATGTGCATTACCAAATGATGTATGTCTCGCCTATTCTCCGCACATTCAGCAATTTGTCAGTCTTCAGTGGCAAAAACTAACCACATGATAGCTGTGACGCTCACGAGCGGATTCAAGCCGAGCTTGAAACGCAACTCCAAATCCATATCAGTTTTAGGGGAACATCATTTTAGAGTACAGGTTTGTAACACACAGTAAGGTGCCATGAGTTCCACGCGTCCAGAGTAAACAAGCCCCAGGGATGTTTATTAAAGCCATTTTAGGCATGGACAAGCGGGTAAACAACATAATGTGTCTTGATCGTCGCCTTCGCTTCAGGCTGGCTGTCACGTGACAGCACACAATATGTTGCCCCTCTGCACAAATAGCAAATATATTATTTCCTTATTGACGTCTTTCTGTACACTCAAATGTGAAAAGAAAATGTGTAGCAGAAGCATTAGCATAATTGTGATTTAGCAGCGTTCTTTCCTTGACTTGCTCTTGCTTTTTTTGCTGCCATAAATATTGTTAGAGAGGGCAACAAGCAGCATATACTGGAGTGTGAGTGTGTTTGTGCTGTGGACGGGTTGAACGTAAATGGCGACAGTCACATGCCGCTGTGTTGTAATGGTGAGAGGCAGAACACATTGCGGTTGTCACGTTAGCCTCTGTGAAAATAATACAGTTCATCACACGAAAGGAAAGAAAATGATCATTGCGCCGTGAACAATTTCATTAATAAAGACAAAAGAGTAACTGCCATGTACGGTAGCAATCACAAAAAAATATATAAGTATAGATAAGGAGGATGAACAACCATGCCTGACTGCGTACGTCCTGAGACTTAACATAGCTTTAGCGTAGCTAAATGTTCAGAAAACTACAACCGGTCGCCATTAATGCTCTTGTCCACTTGAGATTTTCTTCAGTAACTGAAGAAGCTACTGACATGGTGTTTTTGATTTTGAGAACATGATTATGCTTTTTGCTCACATGAGCTCATGTTTCATCCAAAATATTGTGCAGAACACTTTTCATACTTTCACAGGTTGAAGTGGACAAGATTAGGAATGTTCATTTGAATTTTGGGAGGGGGGGGATCAGTCGCTGTTTCGGACAACAGAAGTGACAACCAAGTAACATTCCAATGCTTATTAATTCCCACCCTGCTGTGACGTGGACAGCTGAGAAGAAAATTACCAGCCGCGATCCAAAAAGAGCTTCGTGCCAATTCGTCTTAAATCTTATCCCCCCCAAAAAGCCCTTAAATCAGAGAATACACGCGCAGCTAGTTTTCACAAGGGACACGCTCATTTTAACGTCGCTCCAAGTAGTACATTGTGTACATTTCATGAAGGTGCCGAAATGACACAGTTAAATTGATGCGAGAATGTGTGCAGTCCAAAAAACTGTGCAGCAGCACACAATTTGAGACTTAAGCACCCGGGAGAATATGCCAACGATGTTTGTTGTTGACCTGAAGGGTTTTGTTGCTCATTCTGCTAGTTCAGATAATAATAATAAATATATTTTGGGAAGTAAACACCGGAGGATTATTTTAAATATTATACTGAGGTCTGAGTATGTACTACAGTTCTATGTATCCCCAAACTTGTATATAATCTCCGCCTATTTATAAACAAACCTCTTTACTTTCATTGTAACTATTAACAGAGAGCATTGAACTGCAGAGCTCTGTCTTTATCGCAAGACCCAAACCTTCAGGACTGTGCGTGCGTGAGTGTGTGAGATGAGTTTTCTTTTTTCCCCCACCGCTCTAAACGCTTAAATAACTTCACACTGCCTCATTATGGAAGACATTGACTGTGATGGAGGACTCCGTTAACAACAGGAAATCAGAGTACGATATATTGTTCAGCAACATGGTGACATGGCAAGACATTTCCTTCAATCTAATTATCATATCTTACCCTAATTAACATATTAACAATGACATTCGTCATTCTCTGCTTTTTTTTTTTTTTAACCACGTCTGTCAACACGACCCAGCAATTTAATTAGAGCCATCGCTGCCCGAACAACTCTCATTTGAATGTAATCAACTAATTATGATTAGTAAGGAGGAACGAGAGGAGTCGAGATCGCAACATGAATGAAAGAAAACTGCCCGAGAATATTAGCACTTGTTAAATTTGCTAACAACATATATATCAAGGTAAAATGGTTACTTTCACCGTGAACCACCATGTTGAGTGATAGAAGCTTTAATAAGCAGGTAGGAATATTTAAATATCCCACCCTTACAACTTTTGTTATTTTTCTTTAATATATAAATATATTTATGAACTAAATGATGAACAGTTCTATAGTTACCACAAAACTTCCAGGCTTCTGCAAATGTCAGGAGAAGACTACTAGAACAGCTAAAAATTAGTTTGGTGTTAATCATTTCACCTATAAGAGCGTGAGGACACATCTCACTAGTTTTTTTAACTTTACCTTTTGATTTTTTTAATTAAGTCATATCGGTGATATAGGCAACAATACCTTAAACCGTTTTGATTGGCGAGCCACAATGGGTTCTAAAATTTGACAGAGGGGCCGGACCAGAAGCAGATGGATAGAGTGTTTTGGTAACCTCACCTCATCGGAGAAAAAAATACATTTAATTTGAAATAAAATGAACAAAGAAATTACAACAAAATATCTGTGTTTGACACCCCAGAGTATTTAGAAAATAAAACATGAACGAGGTTCATTCATTTCACGTTTGGCGGGCCGGATTAAGATCTTTAACAGGCCACATGTGGCCCCCGGGCCGTAGTTTGCCCACGCCTGCCTTAAACTATATAGGTTGTATAAAAATATTCATCCGGACAATTAGCAGTGTTTTTCCTTTCTTATTGCACTTGCAGTATTTTGCCAGCGGATCTTAGTGAAACTCAGGAGAATGGACGACTAAAGCGATCAAAACATTTGTAGACATGTTTTGACATGCGAGGTTAATTCATTTGAAACTGACCGCTACTTCGACTCTAGTGAATGAACCTCAAAACATGACGCCTAGGATGGGGTCATGAAATGAAACAGATCAGCCCGACCAAGAGTTTTGTGTACTTTCAGAGGGCATTCAACTTTGTTTTAGTGGAGTCAAGGCCTCCACGGGGGTCAGACGTGAAAAGACTTTTGTGAATTTGTATTTGTGGTGGCACAGCATACGTTTGCCAACTTAATGTGAGACTTTCTCAGCCAGTAAACCCAGCCTGCCTCTGAGATGCAGAAGATATTTTGTCTCTGTTGTGAGAAATCTATGATGTGAAAAGATTTAATTAAGATAGGCTGAGGAGTCATAATTAATTCCGCTCCTCTGTGAATCTCGCGTATTGCCAAGAACATAGGAAAGACTCAAGCAGAATAAATTGCAATTTTGTGTACGTGTGTTTAAATGTGTGCCCGACCTCCTCCCGTCTGTGCTTTCTCATGATGCGTTTAGGTTTTTGTATTGCCCCTGAGCTGACAAAATTGGCGATAGTGTCGTGTTCAAAGTGCAAGCAAGCATGCAGGTACATTTTTTTTTTTTTGCAGGTGTCCCACCGACTTTGATCAAATCTAATTTCAGTCCTACAGGGTATACTTTGCCCGTCAGTCAGAAATAACCACTGCTGTTATACACCAAAACTGACTGCTGTCAGGAGAGCTGTTTGCAAAAGTTTGCAGAGCTCCAACTATAGATTTGTCATCCGAGAAATTAAAGAGTGATCGATCCATGAGTGAGATCGGCTGATCAAAATTCTCTTACCGATTAGATGCATGTTTAAATTTCAGAGCTTCAATAATAAAAGATGATTAATCTGTCAATTCTTTTTTTTTTTTATTAATTGATACAAATTTGATCCAAATTTTCCATTACTTTTTTAATGCAGAAATATTAGTTCAAATTGACAAAGCAGTGAATGCACAAACATTTATTATGATTCCGTTACTGGTTTGGTCTGGAACATGTGCAGTGCGACGGAAAGCGTGAAGGAACATTCTTTTCCACGGAAAGCACTTCGAATATAAAGTCTAAAATTAACCGATTCACTGCTAACCAACTTTCTTGGTGGCTTTTCCAGAAAAAAAGGATAATCTTGCATAAAACAACCAAAAATATTGATCTGCTTTGTACCAAACAACTTGAGAAGGCGGGGCAAACTGACCTAATTAGTGGATCGGTCACTTTTTCACCCAAATTGGGTTCTTGTGTTTTTAGATTGTATTATTGAATAAAGCTTTGCCTATTATAAACGATTCTTTCTTAATGTTCGATTCTTTATAACGTCAGCAATGTGTTTTACCAAAATGAAATTTAAAAAAAAATCCTTGAAAGAAAATAACCCCTAATCAAAACTAATCCAAATACTTTATCAAAAGCTGCAGGCAGGAAGTTGCACAAGTGCTGCACCCTGGAGGTTATTTCCACAGAACCACTTGCACCAAAATTAAGAAGCGAGCTCATTTGTTGTCGTCCATAAAGAACTTTCTAAAGTACACTTCTAATACCCCAAACTGGCTTTTAGCGGAGCTTTCTATCTTTGGCCAAACATCTAACAACTGTCTTATCATTAAAAGACAACAGGCAGTAAAGAACATAGCTGAGCCGAGCTAATTAAATGCTGTTTTGTGACTTTTATCATTGTTGGGACTGGTGATTATAGGTCATTCATCTGGCAGGGAGGGAGACTTCACATTCATCTGTGGGTGGTGCGCAGCATAAATATCGAAGAGCTGGAGTCATTTGTCCCCCAAGACCAAAGATTCTCGCGCTGTAATTCGCAAAAGAATTCCTTTATAATCTGTGAGGCGAAAAGGACGTCTCCGTTCCAAAACAAACTGGGCTGTTAAAAATGCACGCTCCCTGGTATCCTCATCTTTGATTTTATGTAATTAAGAAGCAAGGAGTGGAGTGTCCTTGGCGTGAGGACAGATTCTGCGGAAGCCCTGCTTGTGCTCTTTGGACCAGATTTGACTAATGGCATGGTTATATTAGCCGTTGGATGCTGGGGAGCGTCTTCTAAATCACCCCTCCACGACTACTAAACCTCCAAATAGTGGCCAACTCTTCTATTGAGGCAGACTGTAATTGTCTCACTAATCTCCCCAGCGTTAAATGACCCACAGAAACAGCGTCCCGCCGGACAGGCTTAATCCACTGATTGGAGGCTGGCCTTTTTGTTTTCCTTGGGATATTAAAAAAAAAAAAAAAAAAAACATAGGCTGCTGATGGAAAGCCTACAGAACTATTGGAAAGGTAATTAAGAGCTAGCAGCAGTTTTTAAACACTTGACTTGTGCAGAAACAAACGGTGCCCCCAGACACGGAAAATACATGGCGAACGCTGGGCTCGGTCCATCAGCGGGATTTGATTTCTTTTGTGCGGGTAAAATTAGATCAGTACAAGGCAGGCTTCCCAACTGAGACTCACATTCTGTCACAATATTTGCTTTTCAAAACGTGTGCAACTGTTTGATGTCATTAAAATGTAAATAAATGACGTTTGGCGCACAACATCTCAATAAGCAGAGCTAGGCGGAAGGCAAAGTCAAGAAATGATCAACTGATCTACTTGAGCTATCTCTCCAGAAGGTGAGCGGCCCATTAGCGCAAAGAGGACAACATCCTCTGATGGACAGCGTTCTGTCACGAAAATAAACTGGCCTGCGTTGGGCAGGATGGAGCACTTAATGTATCAAAGCAGCATTCAGCAGCATCAACTATCTGGCTGGAATCATTATACTCGTTCGCCCTTTAGGCCGCCAGCTTTGGTGCCTACCAATAAGCAGGATGATCCATTACCTTTAGAGCTTGCAAAAGCCCAGCCCAAGGCGTTGAAAAACTACACAACGAAAATCTATCAAGCACTAGCACACTGTGCTACAGCTGATAAATATTCATGCCAAGGCTTGCAATAAAGATGTGTTGGCTTATGTTAAACGTTGAAAAAAAAATGCAGAAAACAACTGCAAGAACACTATAAAATGGGATGAAATATATGCATGATGACCCTAAAAGTGGACAAATGCTGTATTATGCTCATATTATACGCGAGTATAGAAACAAGGCCCTGTTGACAAGTATTAAACAGAAGTCCAACTTGCAAAGCAGATCCCATTCATTTGATCTGAGATCCATTTAGTGACTTCAAGAAAAATGTCCAGATCATTTCCATTTGTTAGCACATTTACGTTTACAGCAAATATATCTAACTCACATTACCATGAAATGAAGGAGAAGGCAAAGAGCAATGAGGACGTAAGGTAATGAGATTGATCCATGCTCATGTACATTACAATGACTGCAGACAACTTTCTGGGCAGAGTTATCTGTAATATCTGCAAAAAAAATAAAAAATAGTGGTCAACAATGCGACTTACCATCAGGAGGCTGAGCAGGTGTAAAGTGAGGAGGCTTGTCTGAAAGAGATAAGAACAAAAATTACTTTTTTGAAACCGTGCAGCAAAGATTGTGTAAGTAAGACACATTTTGTCAACAAATGACTGTTAAGGTTTTTGTAAATGATATACTGGATCGGTGTTTTCGGGTTACAGGGCATGGGTTTATTTGATTGATGTGTCACAAAATGTTTTATTTTGGGGTTAAAAAGTAACATTTGAGAGATCCGCTTGTATTTTTCAGAATTGAACACAAAGAAGATGAAGAAAATGAAGAAGAAGCCTTTACAGCCACAATATGTCTGACTTCAGACACCAGACAAGGTCAGCATATCATGAATGTTTAAAGGACATTTGTCATTGCACAATTAATAAAGTTTGCCAACAATTTGACTCTAAAACATTTTTTCCATTATTTTCAATGATAAAAAAAACTGTTTGGAAATACAAATGAACCTGAGGCCGACCACAAGACACCAGCATGAATTATGTTCAACCTCGGAGGCATAATGGATCGAAACGTCGCGAAACAAAAAAACACGTGGCGTGCCCCTCAATGATGCATGGTTTAAAGAGCACCAGCTAGCTGGAGTGCAGAACTCAATAAATCCCCCATCAACACTCGGATGTCTGTCTCACTAAATAGAGCCCCCTAGTGGTCCGGGCTGCCATTGCAACACATTTCACACCCTGACACCCGTCTGCACTGTGAGGGTTAGCGAGGACGATAAAACACATCAATTAAACCACCAACATGACACATTTATGCTGGGATGCCCGGACTTTCCAAGAATCCTGAGACGGGGCCGACTTTTAAATGGAGACTGACTGAGAATTGCTTGTCAACAGCTGGGGGCTTCTGGGGAAGAAAGAGAGCGGGAACAACAAGAGGAGAGTGGAAAGACGATGCCGGGGCTTGAAGTGAATAATGAAGTGTCTGCTGAAGTCGTGTCCCAGTCACTCATGACGGGAGCCTATTCCATTGGGGTGGGGGACGCTTTCGAGAGAGGCAGACAGCGCTGTGAGATGGCGCGCTTATGGAAAGGGTCGGGTCAAAAGTCTTGGGACACACTTCTTTAGTAATTAAGCAAAGTTTGGTTACAATTCCCCTGAACACACTCCATTGTCACTCCATCTTTCCTTTCCTCGGGTTTTACCTGTTTGACAATTGTGCTGATATTCCAAAATCACATGACCACAGAAGATACACACAGACGTTGAACACTTTGAGCACACAAACACTCAGCGAGAAAGGCGACGTACAGTAAGAAGCAAGGAAAAGGGAGTAGAAGCAAGTGTTTTCAAAAACATATTAGACGTCGTACTTTCTTGACACAGTGGCTGCCCGTGTGAATGTCACCGCATGAACATCATTCGGCCAATACCGCTCGTGAATCAATACGTGTCTGAGTGTGACATTTAGCCAGTGAAGGGAACACGTTTGTTGATGTTTTTGTGTGCTTCACGTTCTCCTTTGAGGTGTAGCGAAACACGTTGACAGCGTGCGTGTGTGTACGGCAACAGACAGTACCGTAGTAGAATCAGTACAATCCAGGACACATTTTCAACCTCCAAACACACACACACACACACACACACACACACCGATGTGTTCATTTAAGAAGTGCCAACTGTGTGAGAAATTCTGTCTGTCTTGAAATGAGGTCATACATTATTCGCCCTATCCCAGTTAACCCCCCCCCCACCCATAAAATAATTTAAAAAAAAATGCAACATGAGGAGCTAAGCCTAGCACGGATTAAACAGCATAGAAACAAAGTTCGACTGACAGAGACAACTGTTTTTTGGCCAGCTCAAAAACTTGTCTCCATCTCGCAATAACATGAATCGTCTTCTAGATGCTTTGACAAAGCAGAAAATTGAGTAGACGCTGAACTGGAAAAAATTACTTTTAAGTGAAGGTTTTGAAATATAGGCATGGTAGCTGAGTTATTATTGTAGAAACTAGAGAAATGGGAAATGCTGTGATAAAAGAACCAATGTCTTCATTTATTATTTGAAGTCTCACTAATTTTTCTGTTCCCATTCCAGTGGTCACTTTCTGGAGCCCAATCAAGATTGTGTCAAGATCCACCATCCTCCCTCCTATTGGTGTCAAACTACTGCATGAGGTGCTTCAACAAAAGGGTGCGATAAAATAACAGTTTAAAGCGTCCTCAGTTGCGCCCCTTAGTCAACTGAAGGCAACTGTACTGCTGTGCAAATGAAGTTTTTCCGCTTGCGTTTTAGGTGCAACAAGTAAAAAAAAGAAAAACGGAGTAATCAGGCGAATGCGGGATTCAAAATGGTATAAACCTACAGTTGTTGAGGAAGAGGAGCACGGCGAATCCCAGCGTGGACGTGGCCAGCAGGATCAGGCAGATATTGCAGGGGATCATGAAGTAGCGCACCACCAGAGACACCTTGTGATGGTACCTCCGGTCCCGCTCCGGCGGTGTTGGCGAAGGATAATGGCACCCGGCCATGGTCCACTCCATTGACCCCCGTCCCTCCAGGGCGGCCGAGGAGACAACGGGGCGAGGAGGGCGTCGAGAGGCGCCCAAAGTCCCGTTGGAGAAAATGATGGCGGTTGAGTAAACGATGCCCAGTGAAGAAAGATCACCAAAAATGGAACTGTAATGGTCCGGTTTTCAGGGGCGTCTCCGGCTGTCAACTCTGACGGGAACGCAGTGATTGTTTGTGGCTGAGAATTGTGGCTGCAATCTTTCAGCTGTATCCAGGCAATGCATTTTTAAACACAATAACATCCACGTGAGGGGAGAAGGCTGGACAGAGGAGGACTTGTTGGAGTCAGCCCACCACCTGTCCATACTACCTCGTACTACCTACATCCTGTCGTGGCCGCTTGGGAAAATCCTTTCACTGTGGAATATGTATGAGTGGAGAGAATGTGTTAATACTTACAGTGAATATAAAAGTAGGACAGAAGTGAGTGGAGATAATGAGGTTGTAAATATGCGTATGACAGTGTTACACTGCTATGTCTCTGAGTTATTGAGAAAAAAATGGTTTCAATTGTAATATATCCACACGGAAAACTTCACCTCCGATGGGAATCCTCTCGCGTCCTTAAAGTGACCCTGACTGCTGATTTGTTGGTTGATCAGGGGGATTCCCTTTTCCAAAAAAGCCCTCTGCCTCCGTTTCAAAAACCCTTAGAAACGGAGCCAAGGTCTGGTGTTCACCAGAATTTCCCTAAGAGCCAGGGATGTTATTCCAACCTCTCCACGGAATTTCGGAAGGTCTCGCTGTGCTCATGAACAACAATTTGCTCCTCTAACTCGGCGCAGCTGTTTCATTGTATCCCGCGGACGAGCTGGTCACGGTGAAGTGATATACAAGCGTGGCACATGAGAACCTGACACCAGCGCTGGCGCGTGTTTGTTGCAGCCGATTAGCAGCTGGATGCCTTAAAAATCAAAAAAAGGAAGAACATATGCTATGGCTTGTTATTCTTCCTCTTCTGCACCTCTCCACATCTTAAGAAGTGTTCAAAAGCGAGAAAAGTTGAGGAGGAGAAACAAGTTCAACGCCCGGAAGAAGAAGAAAAGTGAAGCACGGTTAGAGGTGGAGATTTGTGGTGCTTCCCGACAGCATATTACTACCCCCAACTAAAAATCACAGCAATCAAAAAGAGAGGAAAAGACTCTCATTGCACCCTGATCCGATTAATCGTCGTGTTGGGCGAAGGCTCCTCACAGGAAATAACTTCTTCACTCTCTGCCCGCTTTCATCAGTTTATTGTCAGCTGTTTTTTTACGCTTCCCTGAGCATCCATTCCTTTGGATTGTCTGGGTCAATGCCTGGTGTCTTGCCCCACGTGGAACGATGTATCCCTTCTCTACGGTGGATCCTCACAGCGGTCAGCAGCCAAAGCGACAAAGCAGACTCTGGGTGTTCATAGCAGGCTTAATCCCGCGGCAGCAGGTAGCGGTCCCAGTGTCAACACCCTCAGTCGGCTGAGGCAGCCGCGAGTGAGCCAAGTCGGCGCACAGATGTGGCAAGAGAGAGAGCGTGAGTGAGAGATGGAGGGGTGGGAAGTAAACGATAGGGGAGGAGGAGTGTTGCCAAAAAGCAAAAAAAAAAGGGGGGGAAAAAAGCTCCTCACACTTTAGTCCGCTGTATCAATTTCTTCCCCAAGAAAAACAAGAGCAGCGTGTTGCTGGTTTCCCAAACACGCTCTTCCTGGGCGCACAAGCCCTGAGCCGGTGGAATGAATGAGTCCAGAGAGAGAGAGAGAGGGGACGTTGGACGAGAGGCTGTCTTAACAAAAGGGAGACGGGAGGAGGGGTCGGGAATCGAACGAGCAAGAATAAAGGCTTGCAGAATAGCGCTGTCGTCCTACGGGAGGGGAGGGCGGCAACAGTGTAGCGGCTAAACAAAAGCGATTCGAGGTCTTGGGAGATGTCAGCCAACTCCATTTGTTTGGAGTCTAATCAAAAGAATCTCTTGTACAAAGGTGTTTTGACAAACCATTAGAGCGAGGTTCGCCAATTGATTTTGATTAGCTCACTGACAGGTCAAAGCATCGGAAAATAAAGTCTGTCTTTTTTTTATATGCAGTAACATTCAACTCAGACGGACCTTAATTTATGACAAATAACCAAAAAATGCATTACATTTCACAGGAATTGTGCTAATTGTAACAAATTTGTGATTGTTTAAGAAAATGAAGACACCAGCTACCAACTTTCAATTTCGGTGCCATTTTGCCATCTTGGTACTATTCGCATTTGAGAAAGCTCACTTGGGTTTGTCTGACATTTATCTGCTAAGTCCGAAATTAATAATCATGCATAACATTCAACCATTAAAAAAATATTCATTTCCATCCTAGATAATAATAATAATAATCTTCATCAAGAAGCACAACAAGTTATCAGCATCAGGCTGATCCCAGCATTATTTGAATGTATCAGGTACTAGCGGAGGCAGCTGATACCAGCCATCGATACTCAATGCAAAAAAAAAAAAATATGCAATTTGCCCCTGGTTATGGGGCATGCATCAAACGGTATTCAATTTCTTTGGAGAACACAAACAAGCAAAGCACTCGACAGGCTCATCTGATTGCCATTCGGGGGTTCCGCAGAGGTGTGCATGAACCAACTTGTCAGCAACGAAATCAACAGCGCCTCTGCTGTTTGCAGCTAAGCAGTGCACTCCGTTTTGCCTCAACGCAAACAACAGTCAACAATTCTGCCTCGCCCTGATACAAATATTCCCAAATCATCAGGCTTCTCCTATTTACGTCTCGAGCTAAATACAAGAAGTGTGGAGGCATTTGCATCCATAACATAGCGTTAAATTTTTAAAAAGGTATTTTTAAAAAGCCATTCCTCACTGCTCGCCTAATGCGATAATGAGGTCATGCTATGTTTCGTCTTGGAATAAACTCAACGACAGCAGGCGGCAGATGCGAGGCGGGATCCAGCATCAATTATTTATGTTTCTTCACTCTCTCATGTTCTGTGTCTTCTCCAGCTCCATCTCTGCCTCCATCTTCATTCCTGCCATTCGCATCCCCGCCACACATCCCAATATACCCCCTCATCATCGAAATCCCTCACCTAAAGGTGTCTCAGCAGCCTCTTTGCTCCTTAACAGCCTAAACAAATAAAATGGGGGTGAATGAAAAAGAAAAAAAAAGGTCATTATTGTAGTTTGTTAATTGACTTCTTCACTTTTACAACTGTTGATATGCACGAAAAAAAAAAGGGGGAGCGACCGCATCCGGTCAATGAAATGCTTCATCCTCCCAGTAGAGGGTGACAAGGATCTGGCGGGAGCCCTCGTCCACATCAAAGCGGAGCCGCTTTGATCCATTTTTAATGCCACCAGCACCGCACAAGGTTAACATCTCTTTCATGAAGCCTTTGAAATTACAAATACTATTAAAGGAGCCAAAGGAGCTGCTCTCCCCCGGTTAATGATGAACATGAAGATGATGACGGTGAGAGGGGGCGAAGAAAAAGTTGCGCGCGTGTTCCAGTTTGAGCGCCAAGAGAGACATTTGTCGAGTTCAATAAGTGATTGGCAGTGATGGGTCAATAAGGCGCGTGGGCTGTGTGCGTGTGTGTGTGTGTGTGTTTGTGTGAGTGTGCGCTTTGTGTGTCAAGGCTGCTGCCGCTGCTTTACGACGCTCACAACAGCTGGCCGTGCTGCATGATGATTTCTTCAGCGAAATGTTGCAAGGCTTATCAGCAGTGGAAGCAAAACTGGCCTTTCAGAATCATTTTAAAGAAGACAATGACAGATGAGAGACCCCTAACGTCATTTGGATGACGTTAAACGCCCCCCGGTGCAAGTCATTCCATTGTGAGTTTCATCATCATCGTCGTCGTCATGATTCTCTGGGGGCACTCTGTTTTTGTTTTTTCGAAGGCAACGCAAGGAGGAAATCTCCGAGAATGAATGTTGTTCAATAAAATGATGTTTATCCGTTGCGGGTGTATATTTTCAACTTTAACGCATCAACAGTAGATTTTTAAACCTCCCCTAAATCGTATGAGAGGCGCCAAGGCATCGTTACGCGTTGATTTCCTCATGGTCAAACCAAATATTTGCAGGACTTGCAAAGCTGCACCCTGAAAGCGAGGATTTTTAAAGTAGAAAAATAAGTACATGAAGATGACTAAGCACACGAGGGATGTATTTCTTAAGAAGCAGCATTAATTTTCTGGGTTAGACCGGGTCAAAGCTCTTCCGAAAGTATGGAGTCAAACTCGTTTTGACGGGTCTACAGGCTTGCTTGTGGAAGATTCCATTTCGTCTGAGGTTCTGTGACTGTTCCGAAGCTTGCTAAGTTAGTTAATGCTACAACATCAATCCACCTCTCATCTTTCAATCAAGACCTCTAAGCCACAAATGATGCTTTTGGGGTCATTAGTTTGACATGTGCTGAATCCCTCGTGTGTATTCATTCCAATCATCGTTAATCTGTCCTACGACACAGCTTTAACCTCTGCTCAACTACACTTTGCTTTAGCCTATTTGAAGGCCTTTTACACACACGCACGCACTTAGCCATGATCGCTCATCTGTGTTAACTCTGCTCCATATACATTTTAGCCCGTTTATGTGTGGCAGCACTTCTGCTGCATCACCGCAACTTTTCCCACGTTGGATGATTTCTCATCCTTATGTTAAGTTCTTATGAGCAAGGTGGCTGTTGCCGAGGTTCACTGGGCAGAGGCGTAATCATATTAATCACGAAGGGATGTAAATTGCATGTGACTGTTCTCCCGTGCATGACTGGAAATTTGGAGGGAATATTTGTCGTTTTGTTCAATTATATTGTGCAAGGTGGTTTCTGATGGTAAAAACTAATTCAAAATCAAATTAATTTGCATATTGTTAAAAGGTTATTCTATTTGATTTGATTAAAACAAATTGTTCAAGGAGTGTTCAGACAAAACTTTGCCAGCATAGTGGCCAGACCCGCTTGCAACATGACCTCAATGGAATGTATTGGAATGAGTTTTGTAAACCGTAGAAATCTGATCCAAAAGACATTTTCTTAGTGAATGGGGCACAGCATGAAATTCCACACTAGGACTTTGTATGGCCGTGTGCATTTATCATCTTGCTTTCATTTGCACTTTTTGTGAACTGATCATGAACTCAAATTTAACATACTAAGTACAATCCTCAAAAGCATGAAACATGCTTAAAGAATAATACTCATGACGCAATAAATAATTTGGAAGTGCTCAGCATTAGAGCCGAGTAACGGTAAAAATAGAAATAACCACTGACAACATTTTAGCATCTCCCACTCATTAAAATGCATTAAATTTCATATACAAAACAAGCTAATGTCAGAAAAGAAGACAATAGCTGATATGACAAAGGAAGAGATGACACAAATAAAATGAGTTAACGGCGTATAAAACAAATTAATGAGGGCGACTGAATAACATTGAGTTTGAGAGACAGAAAGGTGGGGGAGGGGAGACTGATTGGCTGCAACAATAGCGAATGTTGACACTTGCGACTGGCATGTGATTGTAGAATAACTTTAGGAAGCTTCCAAGCTGGGAAACTAAAAAGGCTGGAAGGTCAGCACTGAAAAAGGAGGCTGAAGGACGACACAGAGGCCGGTTCTCGGAAATCAGTCAACGGCGATCTGGCACGACGTTGAATCCATTGAGACGACCAGTCATTCAAAACTGGAAGCTGACCTTCCAAGAACGAAGCAGCTAGTTTATCCATGACGGTTTAATACATCTGCTCTCGTCAATATTTATAAAAACACAGAAGGTGGTACCGTGTGAATTAGCTTGATTAAGCAATCTGTGGCAATTGTACTAGTACAATAATTGTAAGAAAAAGTGCTGGCCCCTGATTGGTAGACAAAGAACGCACCTTCCACGAAACAACAGGAATGGAAAGTAAAAAACACAAATTGCACCATGAAATGAATTCAGATGGATTCAAATCAGTGTTGACGTAATCTAGCACCTGATCAAAGTACCCAAAGCAGGCTAGCTAGACAGTTTAGCTCACTAATCACAATTATTCACTTCAACGAGCCGACAAGTCTCATCTTGTGTTCTAGTGTAGCGTGTTTTAAGATGGGAGATCAGAGCTATGCTCCCAAAATAGATCAAGCATTTCTTTGTGTCACGGATTCTCTCACTAGTTATTTAGGGATATACTTGTATAATTTCAAAGTGACCATGCCACCAGTCTCATTTTTGTTCAAACATTTTCACACGTTTGTAGCGCAATGCTAGCTGTATGCAGTCGTGTGACCGTTATGTCACAGTGTCGTAGAGTGACACAAGTGTGATGTTGGTTTCTTCTACGATGAATAAAGATCCTTAGCACTTGGAGTTTTTGCCCTCGCTAAATGACAATTTTAAGATGTGAATGGCTTAGTTTAATTGACATCAAAATGCCCACTGGGAAGCTAGCATGGCTAACCGCGATTCTCATTAACAACCAGCTTATTTTCGTACCCTTGGATATCTGAAGTCTGTCGATGCTCTACAGACCGTTCAAGTCGAAAGTCCTCTGTAAATTGGCCAATTAGCTATCAGTCAATTTAGACCTTTAAACATAAATGTGTGGTAGGGGAACTGTATAGTTCGTCTACCTGTTTGACAAATCAATTCAACCCGAACATCCTTAACTAGAAACGTACCGGATCGATCCATAAAATAATCACATTTACTGAATCTACGCCAACTTAAAGCTTCATATACCACCATGTGGACTTGAGGAGTTGGAGTCTTCATTATATACATACCGTGAGTCACCTGTCCTCTTAAGCCAAAACTGCTTTGGCCAAAGGAGTGTGCTTCTATTCACAGATGACAATCAGTGTGGATGCACAAAGTGAACAATTCTTTCATGCACAGCTCCTGTTTTATTTTAATGAGTGTCACGCCTGGCAAAATATTCTATTTTCCATTCCAATTCCATCAAAAGCCCTTATGTGCAACACCCCCCCCCCCCACACTCTTGCTCGTCAGTGTTGGTGCTTTCTCATTGTTTGCATGCCTGGATCTTTCTCTGAACATACACATGTAACACAACCATGCTGTATCGCTGATCATCGTTGTCCTATTGAAACTGACAGCGAGAAGCGCTTTCGTAGCAGTACCCATTCATTTGCATGTAGAGAACAGAGTCGCTCTAGTTTCCCCCACCCCGTGGTTGCTTGCTGCCTGTCGAGTTGGATCTTCTCAGATAGAGAGAGAGGAGCTATATTAATTGGCCAGCTATGTTGAGATTCAGTCTATAAATGAAACTGCCATAAATTTGACTTGCATATGCTCATGTTGCTCTTTCAAACGGGACCAGTCACTGTAGTTTCTGCGCTCATCTCTTTCACCCTCATAATTCCAGTTCTTTCTAATAGCGGTGCCGTCTGGCAGCATGCTGGAATTGTGCCTAAATGGGGAAATGGCAATTATTGTTGCGGCAATCGCAGAGACGGCAAATGAATGGCTTGTTTAGCTGCATTTATTCAAGCTTAACAAGCGTTGGGAAGGGTTAAATTGAAGCAATAACAGATACAGTACAAAAAGTGAAATACAGTGACCATTTGCGACTTGGTGTGAAACTGGAAATGGATTTTTCACATTTTACAAGAATCATTAGAAAACATGAAAATAAATAGACCATTTTTCCTCCATGCACAACGCATGCACTCGGTCAAAGTGTTCTCACAGGAATTTGCAGTGGGAAATCAGTGTTTTGCCCCTAAAAGCGCCCTTTTTTGATATCATCTAAAAAGCATTAGTGGTTAACCGACGGCGGTTCGAGCGTTATGGTTATGACATTAAACCACTTGCTTCATAAATATTGACTGAAGACGTTTATGTATTCAACTGTAGAGAAGCCAAGTTGTCCACTTGGAGGAGGATTGGATTTGTTCAAATGCACTTTGATATAATTCTAAACATTATGATAATAATAATAATTAAAGCAATATAAAAACTATAGTACCCACACAAAGCATCCGGAGCACTTTGTGTTTGAGTATTGTTTTGAAAGCAAGAGACATTTTTGGCATTGTATTTGTCCATATTTCTGTCTTACAGGGTGTAAGAGTTCCTCACATGAGCGAGCCATTCTTTTTTTTTTTTTTTTAGGCTAAAGAAATTCCTAAATTCTGACCCTTTGGTAAAGAAAAGCACAAAGCAAAGTAATTCATTGGTCAAAGGGACTTGCATTGGCTTAAATGTTGACATGTTGGTCAATAAAGGGAAATGTGATGTTTGACGTTTATTTATTCATTTCATTATTAAACTAGATGAAAGCATGTTCTGGAGAAATTGCGTGCGAATGCTGAAGTAGAAATTATGGAAGCATGTTGACTCATCTGGAATGCTTTGGAATCATGAAATAAGAAGAAACTAATATTGAATGATCTGGAAGGATATTGAACAATGTGGAATCGTGGAGATATATGGATTAAAAATGGAATTAGGTGAAATGGTATTGAACAATTCTGAATGATATGGAATGTTTTGGAATATTATGTCATAACGTTGAATGATCTGAACAGTTTAAAATTGGTCATAAATTGTGAAAATAGGAGGGGGAAGAAAATTACATTTTTGTTTTTAATTTTGAATTTTTGAAGAAAAAAAAAAAAGGCAGTTGGACTAAGATGAACAGTTCAAATTGGTTGGTTGTTGATCATGTCAGGCGAGCATGACAGTCACTACTGGATCTTTTTTTTTTTTTCAATAAGTCTCCACGTCTGCTGGCAACAGAGCAACCAATAATGGCGGCGAGAGACACTTGTGTTTGTGGACAACACAAGACTCTGTCATATATGAAAAGCAATCATAAAATCTTTACTTTAACTCAAATGTTACGCAGTTTTTAAAAAAAATATTTTATGTTACATGTAGAGGTGTCGCAGTTTTTTTTTTAATTAGTTTATTTATTTGATGTAGTAAATCAAAATATACAAATAAAACAAGCGGAGATATAAAACCAATGCAAAGAAATATATCTCAGAAATATCTGATTAAAGCGTGTCGTCACCAGCAGGCGCGCAGGCCCCTGATACAATCTTCCAGCCCGATCACAGAAAGAAAGAGGCCCCCATGCAGCCAACACACTCACATAATCCAGAGTAGTTCTTTAAGAGTGGCGACGTACTCTGAACATCACACAACAAAACACACAATGACTTTGCATTCACCAGAGAACAGAGAAACATCAACCGGCATGTCCCTCTTGTTATTCTACGAGGTGTTACGAGGTACACGATGAAGAGAAATGTACTGGGGGCAAAACTACAACAGGGCTGAAACGCATTTGATACAATGGGTGCTTTTCATGGTTTTCTCCGGGTACTCCGGTTTCCTCCCACATTCTAAAAAAAATGCACGGTAGGTTGATTGAACACTAAATTGACCCTCGCTGCGAGTGTGAGAACGGATGGTTGTTTTGTCTTTGTGTGACCTGCGATTGGCTGGCAACCTGATGCAAATTAGTCAAGCTGTAACATGCCAAGGAGTAAATATGGAAGACCCTCAATCCCCTGACTTGTTAATATTTGTTAACATGCCCTGCTCCAACAGATAGAGTATATGTCAAGTCTTTCATGGCATATTTTTGTAGTAGACTCCCTGCTACTGTGTAGTGGAAAAAAAGCCACGAGTCAATTCCGCATCCCCGACCTTGAAAAAGTTATTCGGTCATGCAGCTGAACTCAATATGAATTATTGATTTAGAACTTGGGTTCATTAAGACAATTATTGTTATGACCTCTAGTTTGTCCAACACACAACACTACTGTTGAATATGTGCAATATTTGGGGTGAAACTGTTTATTGATAAACCACGCTACAAATTCAAACGGTATAAATTAGCCACTCATATTAAGTACACAACACAGGAGCAAAAATATGGATGAAAAACTGAAATAATGGCGACAACACCGTAGAAGAAACAGAGGAAGAAGTCAAACATGTTTGTTACGGGGCTCGGAAACATCAAAGTGAAAACCGAAAAAGTGAGGACATTTGTCTTTTGTAATTGTAATTTTTCTTTTTTTTTTTTTAAATTCAACATAATTATCCTGCGTGTTGTCATTATTCTTGTGTCTAGCATAGTTTAGTTGTGTAAAGTAAGTACTTTGATGTGTAAAGCGTATTTCTCTGCATGGTTTCCAGGTCCATTGTGACCATGGGTGATTCTTCAAGTGTGATATCTGTTGAAAGCAATTTTTGAAAGAAAAAAAAAAAAGGTTCAACACATTAGTGTTGAATGAGCAGCAATTTGTAGCATATGTCCCTCTCTAGAAGCTGACAGAAGCTTTATGTGCACAATGACAGAAAGAAGCAATTCCTATACGAGCTTCTCTCTTCATCCAGAGCACGGCCAGCAAGACTCAACAGCCAGCGAGCGCCTATACATCAACTCGTCTGTCTTCCACAAGTGGCAGGGGCGGAGTCAGAGGGAGGTCAGCGGGCTTTGATATTTTATTTCATTTTACGAGCAAGTGCATCACAGCGATGTGCTTGGCGTGTTGCCGGGGCCACGAGCCACCTTATCCATTATTCAAGTGGCTTAACAAACTGCTAAACGAGGTAAACCAAGAGGAACAACCAGAGTGAAAAGTACGGCCATGGACCGAGACCAGTGACTGCAAATGTAGACTGCAGGCGCAGGAGCATAACTACTGAAGCATAAACACACATGACACTCGGGGAAATGGAAGCCTCCGAGGACAGACAACCCTGACAAATACGGTCCCACTGTTTCAGTAGAGGCAGGTGCTGGATCTTGTGGATCACTTGGAGCCGAAGCAAGCCAAAAGAAACTGAAGGTCAGGAGGGGTAAAAATATGCGGAGTCTCACCAAGACTTCTGGCACTATTTGCAAATTGAAAATATTTATGGATTGCGATACAATTGCCTCAGTCTAATTTGTTTATTAACTATTAAATTAAATGTAAAGTATTTACTCCCAAAAAAAAATCTCTATTGTAAGGCTTCATTCACAGCCATCTCCTGGTCTGAATTTTGTAACTGACGGAAAAATGAAGAAATACGAGAAGGAGGGGAGAAAAAAGAAATCTGGGGTTGGGGGTCCTGGATTTTATTCAAATCTGCACCAAAATGGAATGGTTTCTCTCTTGGCCCATGCCCCTGTCCTCATCAAAGTTTCATGGAATTCAGATAAGTCGTATTTATTTTGCATAATCCTGCAAAGTAATAAACCTTCGATAGCAACATCACCTCCTTGGCCGAGGTAAAAATGTGAAGACAAAACGAGGCAGGTTCCCCTTCAGTCGGCCGTTATTCAGAAGATACGTTTCACGCAAGTCTATTACTGTCATCTTGCATGCAGCCGGCACACCTGACCCCGTCCCCTTGACCTCCTCCATCCTCCCCAAAATGCAAAATGGCTCACTTTACCGCAGACGGCAAGCACATGTTCCAGAGAGCACGAACAATACGGTTTTTCACATCTCACAAGTCAGGCCAAATCCATGCATCCATGATCTTTACAAGACAGCGGGGGGATGAATTATTGCCCCGTTACCACGGCAACACCTCGTATGGCGAAAACACCACGCTGCGGCTCGAAAAAAAAAACAGTGATTTGTGAGATTTCATTTTGAACACCATCCCGAAGACGAGGAGGCAACGAGACGAGAGCGGAGTGAGAAACGCAAAAGAGTGCGGGCAGTGGTCTGCTCGCAGCAATTTGCGGGAGTACGTTCCACAATTTGGCTCGCTGTGTTTTGCTACAAGGCGAGCTGGAACACCTCTTGTGACATTCATTTCATTTCCATTTCAACACCTGCGAGCTATTCCTCCACAAGCGGAATGATAACCACGCCATGCTGGAACACGACACCCAGCATCCAAAACAGGAGGAACGTGCCAGACCTTTTCTTTACACATGCCGATTGTCCTCCCGGTCGTCCTCTCAGGTTTCCACTTCCACCCCCCACCTTCACCTCTTGATCTAAACCAGATCTTTACCATGTGACCCGTACAAGCCCCCACAGTGCCCAGTGGCACCCTGGGGACCTGAGGCCAGATCGTATGTCTTGACTCACCACGGCAACGAATGAAGCAGACGCTCAATAGCTCGCTTGATTGGACCGTCATGGGCCGTCATTCCGGACAGCTGACAACCACCACCAAGGTTTTGTTTTTGTTGCAAAAGCACAGGCAGAGGTGGAAGAGCTTTAAATCACACTTCCATTCACTTAGAATGCTTTTATGGTCTAAATTTACATAACAACGAAAGAGAGATTTAATCCTAGAGAAGTGGTACTCATGACAACAGTTGTCCAAACACAGGCAGATAAACACTACATGGCATTTTAGTAGAGTATTTTTGGTCATTTTTGCCTCAGTAGATTTTGGCACAAGTCATCAAGCATAAAATCACTCGTATACAAGATCCTTTCGAAGAAAAAAAAAAAGCTCCCTGGTATCAAATTATTTTTCCATTTATTTTGGCATCATTAGCATGCAAAAAACAACATAATTCAATGGAGTGTTTCAGCACCATGGATAGCATCATTATTTTGCCATCCATTTTTATATCGTGTCTGTCCACATTTGGCTCACAGGTGAACTGTCGATTCCATTCTCAGTGGACAAGAGACGTGATCCACCCTGGATTGGTCGCCAGCCAATCACAGGGCGCATATGGACAAATAAGGATTGACTCTTTTGGCCAATTTCATCTTCACTGAACCTAACGGGCATGTTTTGGTATGGAAAAGAAGCAAGCATGGATAGAAAATTAAAACTTCATACAGTAAAAAAGCCTGCAGCCAATATTTGAACCCTGGACTATATAAATGTGTAGCAAGCATAATGTTGGATATTCTTATTTGACTGAAGGCAGCAAAAATAACAAGACATGAATTTTAGTAACAGGATGGTCTGCAGCGTCTCAGAGATACTATTATTAATAATGGCAGCCTTTTGGTTTATTTGGACATCATGTAGGGAATTTAAATAGTTCCCCAAGCGGCAGGTGAATTTCCCGACCATCTGGGCTATCACAGCCAGCAAGTCAGTCGTCCAAATTTATCGCTGCTTGACTTATTGAAAAAAAAAAAAAGAAAAAGACGCATCTCATATACATGTATCGTATTCCCATTGGTTCTAAAGATACATTGAGAGTAGGTGGTGCAGAAAAAGGAGAGCAAAAAAAATGGTGTCTCTTAAACAATGTTGTGTAAATCCAGCCTATGAAAAAAAGTATAAAGTGTGACCTCGGCTCACAGCACAATGAAGCCATTTAAGCCCAGATAGCCAACAACAGATCCTCCTCAGCAAAGTTTATCTTTGCTCAGTCCCATATTGGTCCCCAAGTCAATAATTTTGACTCATCGACCGTCAATAAAGCACAACATAGCATTTAAGCTAGCGCTCTTCCTCGAAAGAAAACGCAAAGTGGATGACCTCCAAATCCAAAAAAAATGAACCCAAAAAAAAATAGTTGCTTTTAATCCATTGGTAGGTGTGGATGTTCGCCTGCAGTGCCCTTCAAAGGCATTCTCTAGTCGTAGTCGCGTTGCACATTTCGCAGTCCATAGCACAAAGGTTGCAAGCAGGAAAAATAGATGTGAAGTTGTGAGATGACAGCCATGCAAACACTTGAAAATGATATTGAAATTGACAATTAAAGCACTCCAGAGTGTCTGAAAGATGAAACACTTTTTTTTTTTCTTTCTAAACCCGGGCCACACACACAAAATAACTCACTTGAAAATCAATTTTCAATTTTCATCACATCTATTACCGACTGAGGTAGGAAGGAGCTTTTCTCCTTCCAGTTTGTCCTTGTTCAATTTCCCTGTTTCATCAGCCACTAAAGTTTTCACACACAGACCATACTGACCAGAAAAAAGAAATATCAAAACCTTTGCAAGGAATAAGGAGGAGAGCTTTTCTAATCCAATGAGGTGATCACATAATTATAAGATGATTGGTATTGACTGAAAACAAAAGTTTTTTTTTGGTTACTATGTTTTTATTTGATTTATTATTATTTCTTAAAGTTCATGAAGTGACATCGTAGCCCTGAGGTGCCGAGATATCAAATGCAACAGCAGCTGCTGACTTGTATAAAACTCTATGAAACATTTCAAGTTTGTGCAGTAGTACAAAAAAAAAGAAAAAACAAGAGGCAGAAAACCAAGACCCCACAAAATTCCATAAAAAATGCCCGTTTTTTTTTTAATTATTGTACTGCACCTACTTGTTCATATACAAACTCCCAAAAATAATTTAAAGACATTTTTGGGGCATTCTTGTAACTACCTAAAAGTTCCTGAACTACTGCAGGGAATTATTACGGAACATTACAGACGTTTTTAATTTATTGACTACTAAAAAGTGGCATAGAACAAACTGAAAATATCAAAATAACCATATTGCATTTCTATAAAACATGACTATAATCAAGTAAAATAATGCCAAACTACTACTACTATAAAAACTGGCGGTCAAAAAGTCAACTTAGAAGACAATCAGCATCACGGAACAGATTGTATTTGACAATTGTGGATTCACTATATAATCATCACAGGTCTTTGCTCATTGGCTGAGAAAAAAAGAAAATCACGTGATTTGGCGGCCCCATTGTGAGACGTACGGCATCAAGTCGGCAAATATAGTTCTGGGTGGATACGAATTTAACAGCACAGATGAGTTCCAAATTTAAAGCCATTAGAACAACATTTTAATTCATATAAAAATCATGTTTTGCTTCATAACTACATCAAACAAGATGGCAGACATGTTTTCTTCTTTAAATAAGTGTTACTGCCACCTACAGCTCAGTCATCTCCTGTCTTACACAGAATGGATGTCAACAAAAATATGAGAACTCTGTCAAAATGAAAATATTTTATGACAAATGTCTCTAAAAAAATAGGACTATGTACACTGACGAAAGCTAAAAAGATGGAGAAAAAAAAAACTCCACTTGAACTGAACAATGTTCGCGCACCAAAAGGCACTTGATAAAAACTAGCAAGTGAAGCGTTTCATTAAAGGGAGATCAGGATTGCCAACTGTCACAAAAAAAAATAAAATAAAAATATTTCTAAACCTTCCACCATGAAACTGAATTGAATCCAGCCGAATTGTGTACGTAACAGTCGGCGTGTGCGTCGCGAGGACAACGGCAGCACGAGAAAAGACGGCGGTGAGGGAACGGAGGCTGTCAGCATTTGTAGGTCAGCGTAAATGTTTAATGCTTTATGCAAATGAGCTGATGCTCTATCCGCCTCTAAAAGGATACACTCTGTCATTCCACACAAACACTTTAGAAGCCTCTTTCTCTTGCTGTATATTTTCCCCAAGCTCCCGACTCACCAATTAAGTGCCAGAAAGTGCCAATTAAGCTAATGGACCTCTGCGACACAGGACCACCTAATACTTGCATGACTCATTTCCTTATCAAGATGCCTCATTCTTCTTAACCACACCTTCACAAGTCTTCCAGTTCTCCAGTCAGCCTGCTGATGTCACATGCATGTCCAAATAATCGCATTTTAAACAGGCAGGCATTCACATTCAGCTCCTGATTTCAGGCACTGCATATTTACCCCCCCCCCCCCCCCATATACACAAAATGACTTAAGCAGTGTTCTGAAAAGGCCTTGTTACGTGCACTCCATTAGGGAAGCCAGGGATGGATTAGTGTAATGTGACAAGAAGGAAAAGACTGGAGGTGAACACTGAAGGTGGAGCGAATAAATCCCGTAATGGCCTGCTTATCTTAGCAATTAGGGAACAATAATACATGTTTTGGTTTTTTTCGTTCTTGTTTATGCATTGAATGAGGAAGTGCCAGGGTTTGGCCCCAGGTACAATCGTATCGTAAATTAATTGAATTTCATTTGCGTATTCTCAAAGGAGTGAGTTGCCAATGCAAGGTAGTGCATTGTGAATGTACATTTTTGGGGGGTGAAGGTTACTTGAAAAAGCTTTTTAATTAATCAATTCTTGTTTTTCAAATTATGTTCCGACGCTAAACCCAGAGCCACTTTCACATTGTTAGAATATACAAAATAAAGCCTACAGAGCCTGAAAACAAAGTCTGAGTGGGACCAACATTTTTTTTTTTTTTATTAAGACTAATTTTTTGGGGAGTTTTAAAAGTGAATGTTTTTATTGCGTTGATATAAGAATAGCAAGGTTGTTTTAAGACCTATATGACTAGCGGAAATGTGAAACATATGTACGTAATTAATTGTAAAAAAAAAAAAAATAAAAAAATTGCATTTATAGTTAAAGTTTCATGATGATGCCAATTTGATTTAATCCGAGAAAAAAAATGCATTGCAATAAAAACAATTTTTTTAAACCTTTCATTTTTGAGGCGTTTTGAATTGTGCCTTTATTTTTTTTAACACGAACTGAATGCGAAAAGGACACTGCTTGAATTGGACGTTGTTGTCTTTTCTCTCTCTCTCTCTCTCTCTGTGTGTCATTTTTCAACACCTCGTGAGTATTCAGTGAAATCCAGGCCATTAATGGCTTTTAGATGCTGCCTCCCACACGCGTACTTCCCAACGCAGTGCGATTATGTTGGGCCCTCACAGTGGTTTCATCAGAGCCCCAAATGTTGCGTGGTTATGCGCCCGCCTGTGTCACAAACGACACTCCTTGTCACTGCACGAAAGCTGCCGTGTCAAAATCCAAACGCTGCACTGCCGATGACAATAATTGGTTGTGATCTCATCAAGGGATGTTTGGGAGATGGCTAACAAAGAAATAAGACTCGACTTGTCGCCTTCCATATATTCATGTATTTTGTAGATTTTACATAAACATTTTTTTCAACTGTGTCTCTACACTATGTAAATATTAAGAATTTTAAAAATTATTTTAAAAAAAAAACCGTCAATTCTACCCATATTATGCATTAAAGTAAAGACTGATTTAATGTTTTCATTAGGCATGGGCAAATACCAATACCAGCTATCAGCCCCATGGCAACTTTATTTCAAGGTTTCGGGTACCCGTGAAGAATGACGATACAAGTCATCGATATTGATAGCATGTCCAAGAAGTCATCCTTGCCAGTTGTTAGTGCTACACGTTGCTAAATCATCTCGTGCATCAGAAAGACAGAAAGGTCTTTCTTTCCAATTATCTGTCATTGTTTGAATTGAAATTTCATATAGCATCTGTATGCCCTGCGATCGGCTGCCAACCCAATGTACCCCGTCGACTGCCTGAAGACAGCCGTGATAGATTCCTGCACCCGTGTGACCCTTGTGACGAGAAGCGGCTTAGCTCATGGATGGATGGATATCATCAGTACTTGTGGTAACGCTATTTGGTATCAATAACGGAGAGCACTCTGCTGGTATCGGTCTGATACAAAGTGGTATCGAAGATCCCTAAATTTCATTCAAATATCCATTTTCTTCACAGCCTATCTTATTTAGAGTCATGGGTGAGCAAACAATTTACACTCATCGTTGCATCCGCATTCTTTTGTGATGTGGGCGGTGAAGCCAGAATATCCGGAGGAAACCCACACAAGCAGAACTTTGAGGCAGATGTGCAAACCACTAGTCGACAGCGTTGGCCTCATTTTTTACACTTTTATGACAGAATGTAAAGAAAATCCATCCATCCATCCATCATCCAAGCCGCTTATCCTAACGAGAGTCGCGGGCGTGATGGAGCCTATCCCAGCCGTCTTGGTTTTCAAAATTTGAACAAAATCGGAAGTGGACTGAAATAGCGTTGTGCGTTCAAGGTTCCAGTGCAGTCCATGCATGGACATACTGTAGCGTGCTCAGTGGACAGGACCATGTCGAGGCTTGTGAATGATGTTTGCTGAAGCTTAACAAGGCCTTCAGCCCCCAACCCGCATTGAGAGCCGCAAGACATAAATTGGGTGTGGCCTGGATTCAAACAAAGCCAACCCCCCCCCCCCAGTGGATCAGAGCCTTTTGCGTGGACTGTACGGACGAGCGAATTGGGGCCAGCAGAGAGGATCCAGGGCAAGTCGGCTCTGCGGATGGGGAACGGAGGAGGGAGTGGGATAAACGCCGTCGGGTACATGCGGGGGTGTGGGATACTTGGATGTGGAGGATCTGGATTATCGTTCAATTAAATACAAATCTCTGGGCAGGAATCGGAGCAGTTATCAATGCATGCTTATCATCTTATCTTAAGGTTCTTATCAGTATCAGCATACATAAATGTTACCCTTGAAACTATAATATATGCATCTACAAAGCTCTCCAACTTCAATGGCGGGGACTTTGATTGTCTGCCATCTCGATATGGATTTTATATTTGCTTTATTCTAAACAATCTGCACCCTTTAACATTTTTTTTTCCGTTCCGCCACCACCGGCACCACTACTTTAAAGTCGCTTTTTTTTTTTTTTTTTCTGTGGGGGGTTAGGCTGCTGATGGAGAGCTCACCCCAAGCCTGTCCCCTGAGCTTGTCCATCCAAACCACAAAATGAGGATGACAGTTGGGGGCATTTAGTGAAGGAGGAAGTGGGGGAGGGATGGCGAATAATCTGGGTCAGACACTGGTCTCTTAATCTGGGCATGGTCAACATGCGCACGCCTTGTACGCCAGACGGGACACCCCAGTTTTTATTTATCTTACTTTTGCACACGCCGTTGTACTTTGTCTTTATCAGTACAGTCGATGCAATCAATGATATCATATTATCATAGCCTAGATACTGTTACCCCTCTATCCCAGACCCCCATACTGGGTTACATTGGGAGACAACGCCCCTGTCTATACAATAACCCCAGAGGTGCACCCGAGCGATGAAGATTCCACACTACGCGACTCAAATGACATATTAATTATGAATGGGCATGAACCAGCGCTCTCCATTTTAGAGTTCTGCCTCCCCAATTAATCTCTTTTAATGATCGTGGCTGTGTATAATGTGCTAATAATTCCACTTATTCCCCATTCTCATCACTCGCTATCCAACGACCAGATGTAATATAAAAAAAAAATACAAATAAAAAAAATCGAAAAACATGATAAAAATTGAAGTAGCTCAATGACAATGTGTTGGTTGTTTGTCATCTGCCACGTATGTGAGAAAAAAAAAAAAAAAGTGATGTCCTTGTGTTAGCAACTGATTGCGGATGAGCAGTGGCAATTGCCCCTCCCCCGAAAATTGGTGACATGAAACCGTTTTCTATTTGCCAAAGCCGTGACCTGTTAATCACAGCCATTTATCTCAGAATTTGCACACCCTGGTGTAGCCACCCTCTGTTGTAGAGATGCATGGTGACTCGGCATTTCTCACAAAGTGTGTTTAAAACTCTGACGCTAAAGCAAAGTGAAATCATTAGCTCCAATCAGAGTAATGAAACTGATTCTAATAACTCAATGCCATCATTAGAATTGAGCAAACCCATTGCAAAAAACTAACAGGGTGGTCACCTAACAGAATAATAACCTCACACATGAGACAAACGGAATGTCAGCGCAACAAAAAGCAAGATAAAACATAAATAAGCGCTACTACAGGGAATTAATACCCATGTTAACAATTAACTCATCATTATTTTCACTATCCATAAAATACCGCTAGGCAAATACGCTAAGCTTTGCCTGTCTCCGACTCTTGTTGCGATGATAAAATTGTTCGCCGTAAACTCTCCTTTTTTATTAACGGGCCACAGTTAAACATTTTAAAACAAAAAGGCCAGGCGAGTCGCTGAAAACAACATGAAGCACATCGCAAGTGTTAGCGAAAGGAGCTATCAATTCATCTCTAGAAAAAAAAATAGACAATTTCAAAACTTTCAATTACATTTTGACCTGGGAAAGTACCCGCACAAAACTATTAATTGAGCGATTATAAAAACGTACTCCATTAAACGATGAGTTGAGGTTAGTTTTCCATCAGATGGCGTCCCGTTAGCTTGAAACAAGCAAACACTGGAAGCTGTTACGCTGCCTAATCTTTCCACGGGAAATGTTTAATAATAATTCATCTTATTCCATCCTACGTTAAGTCGATGTTCTGTTTAGTGATCCCCCATCATTATGATAGGCTCCTTGTCAGATTAGTTTTGAAAATTCTTTTGCCAATTAAAGAGATTCTACCCAAAGCAAAGCTGAAATGCTTTTGCTCATTCTGTGGAGCGACTCAGAAATCCCACCGCAAGCTGTCCTCCTATGGGTTGGAAGGGCGGGGTCCACTTTAATTCAAAATAACCTTGCAAGATGTAAAGATGATTTTGCAAACTAATTGCTAGCAATTAAAAAAATGAAAGACCAAAAACTATAATGTTAGGAAATTATGTCGGAATTATATGCATCCTTTTTGTTTTCTTCAGTTCTATGTCTCTTTCATTTGAATTATAATTGTTTTGCTGTTTCCCCATTTGTTTATTTGTCCACTCCACCCAGTGCATGTGTGCACGTTTAGGTGTTTGTGTATTGTTTCTGGGTTGAGGATTAGGAGGCGTTATTGAAGCGAGAAGGATGAGGCTGGTGGAGCTCAGAGTTCACATGTTGGAGCAACAGACTCCTCTAGTGGAGCCGCTTGTGATTGCAGCTCTCTTTTTTTCTTTCTTTTTTTTTTTTTTTCAAAAATGTGGTCATTATCTCATGCAGCAACTAACTTTAGAGGATGAATTCAGCTTCCCTTTGATTTTGCACACTTACATTGCGAGCTGGGCGGCTGAGTGGCCGAATGGTTTGCACGATGTTCCTCACAGCACAGAAGTGCAGGGTTTGGGTTACTGGCTTTGGCCTTCCTGGGTGGGATTTGCATGTGCCTGCGTGGGTTTTCTTCCACATTCCAAAAACATGGTAGGTTAAATGAACACTCTAAATTGTTTCTTGGTGTGATTGTGGGCACGGATGGTTGTTTGTGTGTGTGTGTGCCATGCGATTGGTCGACAACCAGTCCTGGGTGTACCCCGCCGACTGCCCAGAGACGGCTGGGATAGGCTCCAGCACACCCTTGTGAGGAGAAGCGGCTCATATCATGGATGGATAGAAATTGCACCCTCTCTAAACTGGATATGAGTTGGCAAAGAAAAAAAAAAAAAAAGGAACTTTTTTTTTTTTCAACAAAAATGTTAAATGCTGTTTCACACTTTAACTAGGGGTTTCAGCTTAAAAAATGTATGTAATTATAAAACACAAGAAACCGCCAGGGCTCAAATGAACGAGTTTGCCTCTGCATGATTCAGTGGCAGCTAGTCTAGGAAGTAGTTTGCCTTTCATCCAAAATCAGCCGGGATAATCTTCATATCTCCACAGCCCTCAACAGGATAACAATATTTAAATATGGATAGGGACAATAGACAAATATTTTTTTGCGATTCCTCCCTGCTTTCAGCAGCAGGCAGTGTTTGCTCACTAGATCCATGTAAAACATACATACATCTCGCCAATAGATGGCAGCACTTGCAAAGAGAAGAAAACGTTGCTGAGCCATGGAAGGATTGCTGGGAAAAGCACTACGACCTTCCAATTACGCAAAGAGCTTTTAATCCTTTTGAGAGGCCTTCAATTTTGATGGCTGAGTCTGCACAATTTACACAGCAAGAAATAAAATGGAAGTATATCATTTGAAGCGATGTGCTACATAAGCGTGCCAGGCTTTACAATGTGGTAAAAAGAGACTAAAAGCAACATTACTGTACACACAAAGCACTTTTTCAAATTAAATATGCAAACTGAGTTGAAGAAATGATGTTGGACACGTGGCAGGTCAAAGCTAGTCAGAGGCAAGAGCAGACATTTCAGGAATATTTCAGCAAGTTTGATGAGACCTTGCAGATAAGAAGTTACATGGGGGTTGGAATGAGAAGGGCTAACGTCACATTGTGCTATCAGCATTTAGGGGGGAAAGCGCATTCGATTGTTACGCTGCTCGAATGAGAGAGAGGGAGAAGCTCAATTGTTAAGCGAAATGATACAGTGCACAAAGACTAACGCGGCAACGCAATAAACATGACCGTGAGTGACAATCATCTTACAAAAGTGAATCGCTAAAGTTATACGGGAAACACTGGGAAGCCTTTCATTTAATTTAATTTAATTTAATTAATTACTTTATTTATGTGTTTATTTATACATTGAAATCACAAACCATGAGGTCAAATAAAAATAAAAAAAACATTCCATTTGTATTCTAAAGTAATAACTTTTTGCCCAAATGGCTTTTACAATAAATTAACATTAATTGCAACAGTCAAACTCAATACAGTGTGTTAATTGGATCATCCTAAACAAATGGATGCATGTTTTTAACAACACATGCCACGTCTCGATATTCAGTCATAAATATACATTTTTTGTGGGGGTTGGTTGCTCAAAAATCTGGTCATTATTCACGACCACTTTTACATGACTATGAAATGATCAAATGTATGGCCGCTCCAATGACTGCCAAAAAACAGATTAGCGTTGATTCAAATGAAATCTAAAATTATAATCCTTTCCAATAGCAACACTTTGCCAGAGGCGACTGCTCTGCTTCGAGACACTTCTGGAAATAAACTCTCAGGCTCACACATGTGGAGCAGGAAATAAACAGTCCTACGTGCAATTGTCCATGGAAATAAACACTCATAAGTCTTTTGTAAAGAAAGTACTCGTACATACCAGCTTGCAAGAACTAACATGTTTATATTCCAAGGCCTTGACACCATGAAATGGACACAAACTAGGCGGAGTTGATACAGGTAATAACTGACAGATTTGTCACAGAAGACTTGAAATAACAACCCAAGAAAAACAATAACAAAGAACCAAGAAGATAAAACATGTCAAAATCATGCATGAGTCAAATAGGTCTTTTTTTTTTTAAGGAATTCTGACATTGACGCCCCCAGGGGTCACTAAATTTGGAAAATGTCAAAATTTCTCCGAAAGGTACGCGAAAGACCTCCACATACAATGATCATCTGTAGGTTTAACTTCACAATTGTGTTGCGTTATGCGGAGAGGTCAAATAATTGGCAAGATGAGCACTTAACAGGAAAAGTAAAGTGAATTTGAAAATGGGAAGAAAAAAAAAGAGCAGAAGATACATCACAAGGTGCGCGGTTAGCTCTTTATAAGAAGAGACTCACCTCCCAGGCAGCAGCAGTCCTAACCATGATCTTATTTTTACACTTGAATTGTCGTTATGAAGCGTAGCGTCACCAAATGCGTCGAGTACATATTTTACTCTGCAGCACTTTGAGATTGCTGGAATATTAAGTGCATTAAGAATCAAATGAATTATTATTATGATTAATATCGATGGAAACTGACCGCAACGGAGGTGAAAATAGTAAGTGCTAACGTCAGGGTTCATGAACACCAATATCATCCTCTTATCACGCAAGAAGGTAAATTTGGAGCAACTTTAAGATTTTTAAATTTCAAGCGTTTTCTATATTTATTTAAAATAACTGCATAAAGTAATGGGCATTTGTAGGCTACGAGAAAAGTACGAAACAAACATTTTTATGTTAATGTGATGGACGAATGACTCGAGCAAAAGAGACCCCTTCCCTTTATCAGTCCGTCGAATCGACTGAACTTTTCATTTCGTAAAGACGGAATTCTTAACCAAACTAGAATGCTCAGTGTTTGATTGATTGGATTTTTTCTTTGAATTTGAATAGAAATTCAATGTTTTGAAAAGCTGCTCTGAATAACTTTGCCCTTATCATTGCATTCACATTTGGAGATTTCTTTTGGGTCTAACAATAGATTTAAAGGTTTCTACAAATACTTTTAACATATTCCAAAAAACGACAATACCTTCACCATCTTCATCATGAAGGTCAGGCAAATAAAGCCCTTCTTGTTGAAGTGTAACAAAGTGAGCGAGTACGGCAGCAATGCCAAATGTGACTGATACGCCGTAAAGGGGCTGAAGATTGGAAGAGACAAGTCCAGTCCTTGAAAACGTTGGTGAGTGTGTCACTTCATTAGCCTCTTATCTGAACAGACCGCAGAAACACGGGGGTCAGTATGACCCTGACTGCTGGGAGGTTTTCCAGATAAATGAGGAAGTGTCTCGTCCAAGGCTGGACCTCCTGGGCGGACTTTAATCTTACCTTACCTAGGATAGAAGGAGGATAGGATGCCAAAAAGAAGGGCAGATAACACGAACATGATAAGGTGTTGCCTGATTGGCCTAAAATGGGAAGTACACAATAAATAAAAATAGGGGTGTGTTATTGCTGATATTTGATTAAATAGCAGGCATTCAGTGACTGCTCCATTGAAGGTCTGATGGGGGCGGGGGCCAATCTATTTTTGGCTAAGGAAATCACAAAAGATGTCCTGGCGTGCATTGTTGATGGAGTGTAACTATTGAAACAGCCCAAACTACCTGCTCTTTGTTTCCTAATGCTGGAGGGGAAGCGCACAATATGCTGGTAATACTGTCTGTCAGCAAAGCACCTGCAAACTCAATGTGCTATTCATGGGCTTTTTAAAGAACATGGCCAGACACAAAAAAAAATATTATTTGCCAGAATACATTGCACAGAGGTATCGAACAAAACACTGCAATCCTTAGTTTTATATTCAATTCAAAAAATGAATGAGGAGAAAGGCTGCATGTTAAAGCTTATTGGGGATTATCCTAACGGTAAGCAAGCAAATGGCGCATCTATTCATAAATGTTTCTATGCACTGGTTTCAGTGTTGATCTTGAAGGACCTGAGGTTAGATCAGGGGTGGGCAAACTTTTTGATTGGCGGGCCACAATGGGTTCTAAAATTTGACAGAGGGGTCGGACCAGGAGCAGATGGATGGAGAGTTTTAGTAACCTCACCTCATCAGAGAAAAAAAAAATTGCATTATAACAATATATATGTCTTTGAAAAACGACAGTATTTAGAAAATAAGACATTAACAAGTTTTATTAAAAAAAAAAAAAAGAGGTGATACCCAAATTGGCGGCATGTATTCGCATTGTGAGATGGGATATTTACAGAGAAACCTGTGATGTTGATTTTTTTTTTTTTTTAATTACCATAGTTTCTCAATATAAACACTCACCTGTGCACATTAAAAATCACCCGTCAAGCTATACAGTCCTCTGACTGGCTGGTATCTATACTGAAAAAGTCAAGTATTATCCGCATATTTATCTGAATGGGATTCTTGAATTCAAACATGTCATTTTTGTTCAAAGAGATGATCTTTAACCTTACTAATGGTTTCGGTTGTCATAATTTTGATCCTAACCAAGAATCATGAGTGACTGCAAGTAAATTTGTCCCAGAAGGGGGCGGAAGAAGGAAACGTCCACTAATAAAAACAACTAAACGATTTGTTCTCAGCTCGGATACACTCCGTAAACATTAAAGACGATCAGCGTATATCCAGGAATTTTTCTCTTCTCCGTTTTTGCGATGTCACATCAGATTAGGCTGCAATTCAGGACCTTGCGGGTATGTCTCGGAGCTGTTACTGCTTCCTGATGTGAGTGCAAGCCCACTGAGAATTGGGACACCCCTTTGTTCTTGTCAACGGGCACAACCAAGGACCACGGGCTAGAATTGGAATTGGCCTTAAATGTATTGGCGGCATAAAATTAGTTAGCCCGTAAAAATCCTAAAATTAGCTTCAGGGTTCAAAGCCCGCCAAAAAAGTCACGGCTTACAAGACTAGAAATGACAGTAATTATAATTTTATGACGGGTGTGTTGACTTTTAATGGTCATCAACCTAGTTTGCATATGGATAGTTCTGACGTAAAGCGTGAAGAACAAGCCAACGTTCTTCCTACACGGCAGGTAGGCAGCTACATTGTCTTATCTTCCTGGAGGTGATTGTTTGCTCGCCTCTGGCCACCAGAGTTGCAGTTAATAAGATCCCCAAGGAGACCAATTGCAATAACCAGAACCTTCACCGCTCAGCCACACATACTATTTGACCTTGCCCTCACTCTTTTCCAGAAAGTCGTGTGAGCATTTAAAGCCTCACTTGAGGCTCCATACCACACACAGAGGCATACGCAGGTGAACACAAGCGAGTTTGATTTAAAGTATATTTCCACAATACATAAAAGGTTACACGTGTCACTATAAACAAAGAGAAACTCGTTTCACAAAGTTCATAATGATAAAAGAGTTAACGAGGAACCAGAATAACTTGGTTCAAGAAAGTTCTTACCTGCAACGATATACTTGTGAGCTTCCGTAGCAAAAAGAGAGGAAGAAACAAGAGTTATTGGAAGTTAGCTTGAAGAAAAAAAGAGTGAAAAACTAATTTAAAAAATGTGATTGAGGGTGTACAAGACGAGAATGATTTCGAGATGGCAAGAAGTAGACTGTCACTTGTTCACTTTGTTTAAATCTGTTCAACTTTTGGAGTGTTGGTTGTTTAGTTTTGATCGCCGCTGACATACTCCACCTGGAGCTAAACTGTCCCATATGTTTCCAATCGAATGTGTGACCACCATAAACAAGAGCGGAAGGCTATCAAGCAGTCGGAAGAGGGCTGGTTTATTTCCTTCAAACTAGCTGGCAAACGAATTGAGGAAGAAACCCACTGGTGGGACTGAGGTCATCAAAGTTCATTATTGATGATCAGTGACAAAATATCAGTTCACAGAACATGATAGATCAGAACACTGTGGTTCCTATTTGGCATCAACAGGAATATAACGACAGCAAAATGCAGCGGTCCCCATAAGGAGGTAAAACATAACCGAGGTTGTACATTTCAAGTATTTCCAGGAAAAAATTAGTCTCTGAACTTGTATCTCACTGAGGGGTGAAAGTTAGTGAGTGTTTACGCATCGCCCGAATTCATTCAAGGTCGCGAACGGTGGAAAAGACATTTGCTACACGGTGGTAAATGGTGGTGAAATTTTTACCACCTTGAAAATTTCATTGTGACAAGAAAAACTGTTTGCGACCTTGAACGAACCATGTCGAAAAAACATTATAGGTTATTTGTTAAACATTTATTAGTTTAAAAAAAATAAACAGTGGTTAACTTATTTTTTTACACTTTCATGGCCTTTAAATTAAAAATTTCATGTCGGCAACAATTGGTAAAAATAAAAATCAGTTTGGGGTGCCAATATTATTTTTTTCACACATATTGGATGTCAGCAGTCATCTCTTTTTTCTTTAGCATCAGTCAAAATGTTCCAAATTGTCATCTGATTTTCTAAAAAGTTTAGATCCAGCCCCCCCCCCCAAAAAAGCAGCAGCGATCCGCCCTTCCAAACAAAAGTAGTTTTGATGGAAGTTGTCCCAGGGTGGGTATTAGCACAATGTCCTTGCGCCCTCTCTGTTCGCCCTCTTTACTCTCTCTCATTTTGCTTTCTCTGCGCTCTTCTTGATCCTCATTATTCCAAACTGGGGTCTCTGAGGGAGCAAACAGTCTATTATCCAAAGATGGAGCTTAAGACAACTTAAATCTCCGAAGGAGTGGCTATTTAGTCAAGTTGAAAGAGGGAAAGAGAAGGAGGCAGTGTGTGTCTGGCCTGGCGTTCCCATATCACTTAGGCTAATGTGATTAAGGGGGAGCGAGGCGAGGTGGTGGGAGTGGGGGGCAGGCGGGGGTCCATTTAGCTCAGAGTGTGTTAGTTCTAAGTGATTCATGTCAGGGAGAGTTGCGGCTATAGATCGCGAGAAGCGGCTGATCTCATGACTTCCTTTCGCTCAATCAAACTAAATAAATAATCTCACAGAAGCAGTGAAGAAAATACAATAATAGTGCTGCCGCCCTTCAACACAGTACATTTTTTTTGTTTAGCTGTAACACTCGAAGGCATGAATGTGGTCCAAATCTATTAAAGACACCTGGGGCTATACAGCAGTATATAGGAAGGTGCATCTGCTCTTGTTTTTGTAGTAGTAGTCCAATTTGAAGGGATCAAATATGACGGTACTCATTAGTCCATTCCTGTAATTAATTTTACACCTACAGGATGTATATTCATTCTCTTTTTTTTTTCATTATTTCCATCAAATCATCTGCTCCAAGGGCAAATATATGCCATTTTAAAACCTTAATTAACTATACAGGCAACGTTTTTAGTTTAATAGTTAAGTCAACTCCAATTTTTTTGTTAGAATTTTTGTTATGGTCTATGTAGGCCCACTAGATCCCACCCATTTTTAGCCATCTAAGTAGGTGGCCATTTTGTCACTTCTGTCGACTGAAAATGACATCACAGTCGCTCAGGGCTTTGCTAACAACCAATCATAGCCCAGCTGCAGAAAACAGGTGAGCCATGATTGGTCATTACCTGAGCCTTGCGCAACTGTGATGTAATTCTCAGTTGACAGAAGTGACAAAATGGCCGCCACCTGAGATGGCTAATAATAGGTGGATTTTACAGCATAACTCATATTCCAGAAACGCATTATTAATCATAATGCCATGTATAGACTAGTGAAGGTGCATAGAACTTTAATTGCAAATAATTGGTTGGCGTTCGTTTCCCCTTTAAGCATTTGTAACTACGCCATTTACATTTCGAGGTTTGTACAACTTTGTTACTTCCACAACATGGCTTGATCCAAGTGAAGAGGATTAAAAGGCAAACAGTTTTCTGTCATTCATTCTACATTCCAATGAGAATCCAGTCACAACGTCTTTGTTAAAAGTTGTGTGTCGCCAAGGAAGGGGGTCTTTGTTCCTAACTTCTGATTCAAGTTTACCACATGGAGTGAGCCCACTGAATACTGTCCCCCTCTCAAAGAGACACCCCCACTCCATGGACTTTCAAGGCAGGAAGAGAAATTTGTCATCCGTCCCATTCTTTCTCATTCCATTGTACACACCAAAACCTCCCTCACCTCACACTGGTCAAGGGGAACTGCTTTCTTGGCAGGAAAGGATTTTTGTAAGACCCATCCTGCCAACGACTGACTTTGTAAAGCACTAAAATCTTTAACGAGCTAACAACCCACCAAATACACTTTTAATCAGAGATCCGCACCGGGCATCGCAAATGAATGAAAAAAAAAACTTGCTGTACTTCTGGTTTATTTGCAAACATACTCGACGAACATGCCGCCACCGCAATGGCTAACTTCAAAAGAAATCGTAACAAATAATAAATTGAGTATTTGATGCGATTGCAATATAGTCTTAGTAGACTTTTACTTTGAAATTCGCCCGTGTGGCGGCATAACGGCTACGTTTACTTCCGTTTACCACCTTTTAGCTTGCTATATCGCAGTTTTGTCATTGCAAAGTTGCCACTTACATCAACACGTCGTCCCGAAATCATATTCAGTCGCTAATTTACGACGCTAACACACCACTAGCCACTTAATTATGCTGTCATTGTATGACACAACATAAGTCTCCAGCGTTAGTGGCTACTACTGGCTAGCAGCTAGCTGTTAGCATTTGCAACTAGTACCAACTACCCCCGCACCCGCAACCCTGGTTGCCGATCCACAAAAGTTATGGACTTGTATGAACCGGTCCGCGGCGGGGGGGAAAAATGCTTTAAATGATCGGCTTTGGTCAAATTGTGAAAAATCGTAATAAAGCCTTTTTAGGCCCAAAAATTCCAAAGAGTTTCAGAGATGAGTTAATGAGTCGGGGGGAAAGTGTAATGGGACACACATCCACCACTGCATTTTCTCACACGCAGGACACCGTGTTGTAAAAAAGTGCTATCAGTTTCCAGCTGTGAGGCATACACAAGCCTTTCACAATATCTCCTCTTTTTCTCAAGAATAAATAGAAGCTGAGAAATAGGCCAGGGGGCAAGAGTAGGAAAAAGGGAGGGATGGGATTCCTTTGCTTGTTGTTTACTTCATGCAGCGTATCATTCAAGTGGCACCAATTGCCGTGGTGGCCTTTGCCAAAACATGACTAGCCGGAGGGGAAGCAAAAAAAAAAAAAAGAAGAAAAGTTTGGGAAGTGAGGTGTTAACCACTTATATCCACCGTTCCGGTTATTCATTTGTGGGTTTTCTTAGGTAACAGAAGTCTAGCAAGAACTAATTCATGTCAGTGCAACCTGGCCTGCAGTTTGTGATTATGTGCAAATGAATGTTTTTTAGACCTATCTGAAGCTCCGATGCATGCCACAGAGGTTTATGAGTTCTCACAAATCTCCCCGCATGTATTCAGCTTCTCGTTCCGGAGTGAGAGTTCCCCCTGATTTGACAAGAGGTCAAGAAACTTTCCTCCCACGTGCACAGTTTGATGATGAGCATGCAACTCCTCCTACAATCTGCTTCCACTGTGTTGACGAGTTGAAAAGTAGGAGCTGCCGTGATTACATAGAGGTCCAAAGCGGCTGGTGCGATTGAGACGGTGTGAAATGAGATTATGACTGCTGACTCCCTCCTTTTCCTTCCAACGTTATCCTGTGAAACCGTTAGCTAAAGAATCCGAAAACGCAGAAGCTGTGTTATTCCCGTTGCTCTTGATCGACTGCACACAAATGAAGAGATCAGAAGTGATTTGGAGATGGGAGGCAATGTCAACTCGGGAGAACATGATTAAATCAAATAATGGGATTAGAGACTAGAGGGAATGTCCTTGAGGTCATACAAATGCAGGATTCAAACCAAATTCTTGAGACAAAAATACACCTCTAAAGTCGCACTCAATCTTTTCACCTGGCTTTCATCATGATGGAGCAAAAGGAGCATTTTATAATGACAATTTAATATTTAGTCGTAGAAAAAAAAAAAACCATCTCAATCAAAACTGTGTTTTTAATCATGTACGTTTAGTATAAAAGTGTAGTTCAAGTGATATTAGAAGGAGCACATTGAATTACATATTTGACGTTCAATAATTGGCTGTTAATTATCAACATAGTCATCAATGAGTATGCCAAGATGTGCAAATTATATTTTTTTTATGAGTATACAAGGCCACTAGTGCCGATTGTGGAACGGGGACTTGTTCCACTCCAGTAGGGTCTACCTGTGGTCGCACTCGATCGATCAATTCAGACAAGTTTGCAAAATGGTGCTTCCAAATATTCCATATTCCGATAACGGCCTGGCAGTGACACCATAAGAGCAACGCTCTCACATTGACCTTGTCAAGCCTTCCATGAGGCAGCAGAAACATTGGAGGGCTTCGCCAGGATTCATTTATCTAAAACGCTCGTCCAGTGCTGAATGCCGACTTGGCATGAGCAGAATTTCCAAAGGGTTATGCTGCGCAATTAAAGCAAGCAGATGTCGTCAGTGTTTCAAAGTCAAACAGGCATAGGGAAATGAAAAAAAGTCTCATCATGCTTCCTGGTTTCAGCAATGACATCATTGTCTTATCTCCATCATAGCGTATGCGGTCGCATTATTTCGTTTTGGCCTTTTTTCCAAATATATTGCGCAGTTAATGGCTTTCAAAGCTTCCACTATAAGAGGAAATAGCTTTCGACGTATGTTCATCAATTCACCAATGGAGCAAGATGAAAAAGAGAAAATGATGATGTGGGCCAACATCATCTATCAAGGTTTAATGCTGGAAAGCACATTTGGAGAGGGGTGCTGCTCTGCGCTCAAGTCCGGCAAACACTGTGATAAGCATCATGACGATAATGTCCTTGGTTGACGACACACTTTGGCTTTTTACGGATGAGGGATTTTATTTTAGGCACCTGCACACTACAAGATCCTTGCACTGTCTCAAGATGGTTTGATAAAAGAACGACATCAAGTGGTGATGCAGTCAAGATGCATTGGGAGGAAGGTCAGACGAAGAAGGGACGGACACAAAAAGAAGGCAACTGGGGATTGTCAACAGATAAGCCAATGGCGGGCGGTTAACACATAAGTGTAGCGGAACCTTTCCGTTGAATACAAACCGTTCAACTTTCAATTTGTCAAAATAGGTGATCGTCGTGATTTGGATGGGCAAATTCAGCAAAAAAGGATCTTTCATATTTGCGCAAAAGACAAATAACACAGATACAGCTTAGACTTTAAATGAATGCGGGTCAGCTCAGTCTGGTGCCATTAATATCCATAAATGTCACCGTCCTGCCACACATTTTCCTGAAGTGGTAAAAGAGAATGACGTTTGTACAAAAGGGCTGTTTTTTGTTGTTTTTTTTTTTTTTTTTGCTTGGCTCGTGGAGGCCAAGATAAAGAGCCTTGTGTAAAGGTTGCCATCCATCTTCATCCGCCTGGCATGTGCTTTACTTTATTCTGCCCTCAATGTGTCTTTTTGTCTACGCCTTGTGTGTATGTGTGTGAGTGTGTTGCATGCGACATTAGGGTTAATGAAGTGTATCCAAGTCTTCCTCCTGCAACGAACAAGGCTTCATGAAGCAGACAAGTGACTACACTGCCACTCTGAAGAGGTGACACATACGTTGGCACATGCATGAACACACACGTGGAACTTGAGGAAGGCATTCATGCGCTCGCATTCAAGGCCCTCTAAGAATGTCTTGTTTTGACAAGGGTTGATTTACAAATTGGTCTATTTTTGGTGAAAAATAAATCCATATATTTAACGTTATATTTAACGCCATGTAGAGTAAATTAATTTTGCTCAAGCACTCACCATATTAAAAAACTTTAGAAACGGTACACACAACTATTTAAGTAATATTTTAACAAAGTCGTCATACTGTTTTTAACAACTGAATCAGTAAAATTTCTCACCCGTTCAATGAAGATGCCAGACATCCAGTAAGTTCAGTGACTTTCATGTTGATAATTTTTGCTTTAATCACATCTCAAACATCTGAACAGTCCTTTAGTTCTATAAAATACCAAAAACAATAAAAATGTGCTTTTGTGGCAAAATAATGTATTCAAAATGAATTATCAGTGTAAGAATTTTACATTTGATCAACATTCCAAACTATTTGGATGCTATTTAGTAGCAGTAGTAGTATCAAGTAGTGTGTGTGTTTTAGTTATGTTCCATGCATATTTGTGTGTGTGTGTGTTTATGTATGTGTCGCTTCTACAACCACATTTTAAAAATCTCTCATCTTTTCTCTCTTCAGTGACACAAGTTGTAGTAGATTTAACAATCACATTTCCAAGGGTCCGCCTTATTTTAAAAGCTTATACATTGTCGTGATACTCCTCCAAAAGAGACCCAATGCTGCCATCTGCTGGCCATAGTTAATTTACCCGCTCAGTGAGCAAACTTAAGATAGCCTAGAATTGTTCTCCGCCCATTCAAAAAAGATAAAAAAAATGTAGTTGACAGCAATTGACATCGACGGGTCTCCTGGTTAGGATTCCGGTTGATGGCATTTCACTTTTTTTTTTTTTCAATGTTGCTCAAAGAGTTAAAAAATAGAAGGTCAAATGAATCTCCAAAAAAAAGAATAAATGCTGATCCAACTCATTTGTAAAATGCAACACTTTTTTTTTAAGAATCAGATCAAGGAATCTGGCTCAGAATCATCAAATTCTAACGATGCTAAACGCTAACTTTTGCTCCACTGTGAATGATTGCCTGTCCCGTCTCCATTTCATTACATCACGAGCGCCACTCGTTCCTCTCTCTTACAGCGTCCTTTCCCTTCGACCTCCCACATAATTCAGGTCACGGGGAAAGCAATCATCTGAAGTGTTCTGGCGGTCAAGAGCTGATGAGAACACATGCAGCTTGAGTCATCTGGCTAAGGTAAGATCCCGGCTGGATCTGTGACGCATACTAACAGCGCGTTACATAATTTAGCGATTTTTCCGACGCTATATCACAAATGGATTAAACATGATAGTAGTCAGATCATATTTTCCAATAGGATGAACCTTTTTCAAAGTGTTCATTCCAAGGTGACGCCTCAAGTGAAGAACTAAAATTTAAAATATGCCTTTCTGAGTCCTTAAAATGATCATATAAGACACTATGTGAACACATTCCTGCCTTTCAGTTGTATGATTTGCTTTATTGTGAGTCATTCATCCCTCTAATCAGCTGTCACATTCCCAAACAGTAGGTGTCTCGACCCAAAGCAGGATCTCCGTCATGGACAAGCCCCAGCAAAGCCCGGATGATCAACTCTGAAAACCTTGCAGTGTCATGCCTGAATAATAACACCACGGAGAGAGGATATGACAACAACAGCATCAGAGGACTCTCAAATCGCAAATCCGATTGATTAATGGTCACTTGCTTGCCCGCTTTGATCGTTTGTCAACAAACCAACAAAGAAAGCTACATGCTTGAAATAGTCCAAACTCTCTCGGGCAATCTTGATGATGTTGATTAAGTTTGAAGTTTAAACCAATTTGTAGAATAATTCAACCGGAATTAAAAAAAAACAACAAAAAAAACATGCCATGTGAGCCAAAACAAACATGCAAGTCCATCTTCTGGGAGTGATGTCAACTGAAGGTCCTTTTGAACTGGCTGCCTTGTGATGATGTTGCGACACTCAGTTACAGGACTACAGATTCCAGACGAATTTTCAACCTTATTAGTATTAGTCATTGTTCGCTTTATAGAAAAAAAAAAACAGTTTTTGTTAATTTTCTTAAAACATGTTTGTTTTTCATTAACAAAAATAACACGGCTGTCATGTGTGATTATTTATGTTTTCATTATTTCTTATGTATTTATTTTTTTAAATAAAAGGTAGGAACAAAAATAAAAACTAATCAGTCATTTGGACTTGGAGGTTACACTCTAACTCCTGTCGTCATTTTTAATCGTCTCCAACATTTCCAACAGCATTGCCAGAGAAAAAAACGCAATTGTAACCACAGGTGTTGGCTGATTGGGTACATGTTTGCAGACAGACTCATTTAACATCGCTTAGGTTCCCAGAACTCGGGCCAGGCCTCACACTAACAAAATACCCTTTTTTTTTCTCCTTGCTTATTCCTGGTGTGAACATCTGCATCCATGCCATTTGGCTTCCCACAACGGCTACATTCCTCAATTCCTAATCTTCAAGGTGAGAAATTTGATATGAGGGCCTAATTACCGAAGCAGCAATCCTGACTGATGTAAGGTGACAACTGTGAAAACCGCTCCAATGACATAACTACTGAACAACACCTCAACATCCTTGAAAACAGCTATTAAAGCTAACACTAGAGCCTAGCATCGCAGCTCCCGGGGCTATCTTTGCTAATCCCCTACTTAAATTCAGTCAGAGGTCCAAGTCAGCTTAGTGTGGCATGGCGATGGGAGCTCGTCTGCATATGCTGCATACAGATAATTGGACCAAAGCTGGAATGAAGGAGGATGGGTCTGGCACATAGGACGCTGCACCCGCTTGCCCCAGTATTTTTGGGCTTTCCTCCATCGTTACGTCAGCAACTCCCATCCCACTAACGCCTCCCCGCCCGCTGGCATGTGTGCAGCCAACAATGGCCACTTATGTTCCCACAGGGGAAGTAACGGATGGCGCAAGGGCCCCACTGCCTGCACGGAGAAACACACACACTCACGACCCAAATGAGTAAAACAGGCTTGAAGCGCACATGCACACATAAACGAGGATACACACACATGCAAATAACAAACACACACTTTGAGAGCTGAACACTTTTTATAGCTTCAAAACATTGTGCACGGACGGGCAGTGACATGGTGATGGATTGTGGTGAAGCGGCAAAAATGAGCGGGATGGTTGAAATTAAGTGAGAATGTGAAAAAGTGGAATTGCACTGTTGCAACCATCTGGTTGAACAATTTCATGAGATGAAGATTTGGGTTACAGGTGGAAAATTTCGGTTATCGTATTATTTCTTTTACTGTATGGATGAATGGATTCATGAAAAAGTTTTCCATTTCTTGATCAATCCACAGAGTACGTCACTAACTATCATTTTGCCTAAATGATGGAAATTCCCCGAGTGATGCCTGTTATTGAGTATCCAAATGTTGCTTTGGCGTACATACGACAAAAATTGGACAGCCATGTCGTGAACGAAGCCAGTTTCCAGCCTGATTTCATCAACTGACTTTTGACTTTAGGGCCGGTTTCTGGTCTCATCAGGCATCCTTAGACTTCAGGCCAGGGAAACCAGGAGAAATGGGTCCGATCTTTTCGAGAGTGTGTTTTTCATTAACCGACAAGAAATTTCTGCAAGAGACCATTGGCCAAGGCGTTGTTATTGTTGAACAGCTAGCAAATTGTGGGATTTGAAAAAAAAAAAAACCTCAAAAAGCCCTGATTGCATTTACGCTATTGTAAAATTCAAATAAAGCAATCAATTTCCATGTGACGGCCGCTGTGAACTTGAAGCATTAAGTAATAAGCGCCGGCTTATGATTGCTGATCATTCTACTGTCCCTCGATTGAGATGGCGGTCTCAGCCCATCGAGTAAAGTGTTTTATTGAAAACACTCTGCGAACAGAGTGCAATAATCAGGCAAAGATTGCGATGGAGAAGGACAGAAAGAGAGCGCATGCAAGAATGTCAGTGCAGGCTGACACAGGATCAGTCGGAGACATGCCTGAACTTGTCTTTTGTTGAGCTGCATCATTCCTTCCTGATGTCTCGACTCTTTGCATAGGTGTGCCTCCCTCCCTCCCTCCCTCTTTGAAGTCTCGCTGTGCATCATTTTCTAGTTTCGCTATGAACCGAGTAAAGGAGGTCTGGGAAAGGTCTACTTTCGGAGGTTCACCCATGTTGAGAAGGTGTAAAAGGTTTTGTGAGTTGCGTGCGTGTTTTTTTGCCCTTATGGGTGAGTGGGCATGAAGGGACTGGAGCTGTTGTCACATGGAGGAGCTTAAGTTGCTCCCACAGAGTCCCACACATATATGGTCAAGTGGTGGGTGTCCCCGATGTTTACCACCGCGTGAGATCATCATGCCTCGGCATTACATTGGTGCACAGGCATGCGTTTGACACACATGCATGCACACAAACACACAGCCAAGCACTCATGGCACTGCAACATTTATATGAAGCGTGCAAAGATATTTTTTTTATTGCTCTCAATTCCGTTGGAGTTTTACAATGAATGAAAAGAAATGTATGTGGATGTGGGTTCCTGGTTCCAGAACTTATTAAAAAAAAAAAAATCAGAAAACACATGTATTGGCTTTCAAGCGCATGATGGCTAATCAGAGTGATAAACTTGCTTCGGCAGACTTGGTGTCACATTCCATTCCTAGATTTATATTATGATGCACTGTACGTACATGACAATATGATTTTTTTTTTGTCATCATCAAATTATTATTATTATCTTGTATACAGTAAGCTATAATAAAATCTTATGGGACACTGCCATAACTGCCCTTACCTCAGTGCTTCTCAATTATTTTCTGTTACGCCCCCCCAGCAAGAAGAAAACAATTCGTGTCCCCACCCCACCACCACATCTCCCCCGCAACTATAAATAATTTTCATTTCGTTGCAAAACAAACCTACACCGTAGAGTTAATACGCGCTGCGCACAATGGGCAAGGAGAGCGCTACTGCCAACTACTGGAGTGGATGTGCAATTCCACTTTATTGTAGTACGGCGGAAAAAAAGCATGTTCCCCAGGGTCACACGTGCACCCTCAGTATCGCACCGCCCCACTCTTTGAGAAGCACTGCTTTAGCTTAAGTAATTTTCTCTGGTGCGCTCATCATTACGTCCACCAAGCACAATTTGTTCGTTTTCCATGAACTACACATTTGTCAATTTGCATTTCGTACACATTTTTACACAATTAGAACCTCATAAAATGAGACCATACATCTCAAGTAGATACCGTGATTAATGAATAAAAAATAAAAGGTGAAAGCTCCACCTGCACTGCCGCAGCTCGCCGTTTTCAGAGCACAGGACTACAAATGGGAATAACTCAAATTCCTTCCTCAGATGGTGTGGCCCTGATCTTATTATCTGGAAGGATATGAAAACTGCATTCCTGCCTCCTCTCTCTCAATCTCTCAGGCCCCTCTCTCCGTCTTCCACTCTCACAGAGGTATTACTATTTGAAATAAGGACAACAAAGTACACAACTAAAGCGCCTTCAGGAATGACATCATATTGAACCTCACTGACCTCATAAGAAGCCGGTTGTGCATTTTGGCTTTTTCTTTGGATTTTTTAGCTTTCTTTTCCAAAAGAAGCAGCCTCGCATTCAAAGCAGCAAAATAGTGAAAGTATTTCAAAAATGAAAACTGATTTCAAAAAAGAGAATGAAAAATGTTAAAAAGTTTCTATGCTGATGACCCTTCCAACCTGGAACAGATTCCAATATTTGTTATGGTTAAAATAGTTTCATCCAACATTGCGCAACAAATTGTATTCAACCTTACATTTTCCATTTTATATGTCATACATAAAGAAGAAAAAAAGCAGCTGATACCGAGGGACTGGTTAAATAAAAAACAACCTCCATCTTCCTCGTCCAAGGAAACGCAAGTTTGGAAGAGATGGGGGCGCCGCACAGAGTGACAAGAGGACCTCCCACTTTAAAGAGGCGCAGCGATGAGGCGTGACCACTCCTCTGACAGGTGTTTTGTCTCGCTCAGTGCAACGTGCTGTGGCCACTTCCACTAAAATGCCACACAAAAAAGGGGGAAGAGACCGAAGCGACACCGCAAACACACCCGCAAAAATAAGCGTCAATCAATATGGCAGTGTGACAATAGCGTGCGTAAAAAGCCAGTCAATCGCGTGACGGTACATCAAAGACTTGAAGGTTAAACAGAGATTCTGTATTTTATGGGGCTCAGGCGTGTTTGTTGGGAGAAAAATTCAATGAAATAGCCGTCGTCAATTCTTACGAGCAGGCTGGAATTTAATCAGCAAAAATCTACTGTAAGCCACAAAGAGAAGCTATTGAAATCCTCTTACAAAGTACAAAGCCCCTACTGTTGGTTGGTATTACAGTGGAAGGTACTTCATTTTTAACGAACAGTCACTCGACAACCCCATCAAAGATCTGAAATTCTTCAATCTGGGAAACGTTGACGACTCTGTGTCCTTAACCGTGTTTTTGAATATTTTTTGTTTTGTCATGTTTCGTTTCGTCAGCCCGGTGGTCCCTTGTGTCTACCAATCCGCATCCTCCAAACACTCAGGTCTCATCAGTTTATGTGTATTTAGTTCCCTGGTTTCCTTCTGGCAAGGTTCACGGTTTGCATGGTGGGGGTAGAAAACAAAATGGAGGACCCATGTGCAGGGAGGCAAGGTGGGAGTGCAGGATTCTCAAAGAGTATTTATTCACCAAAAAAGGGAAACAAGGTGAGTTGAGGAATAAAAATACAAAATGAACAAAGTGCTAGTAAAAAAGATTCAAAGTAACAAACCAAAAGTGGGAAGTAATTCACTAGACATGAAATCAAGACATAAATTAGGGAAACATCCCTGAACAACAGAAATAATGAACAGACACGGGCCATGTAAAGTCTTAATAAGGCCATACGCGAGAACGTTGAATGCAAGTCTCTTTGTAAATTGGAATGGCTATATAGTTCACTTCCCCCTGCCCTCGACTCTGACGTATAGCTGCACAAAATGCTTCTTGAGATATTTTCCTAGCCAAGCCTTCACAATGTCACCTTTCCTCTTCCTTCTGAACAGGACCATGACAACATCAATACCAGACAGAAGAAACGGGATTCAAGGGACACTGTTTGACCAGCTAGAAGACCAAGACACTGCTTTCCCAAAGATACCAGCAGACGCAGGATGAGACAACACAGCTGGCAGCCACCTCGTCACGAGTTGGCCTCAAGATTTATCAAGAAAAGAGCAAGATCCTCAAGATCAATACAACAAACGAGGGCCCAGTAACGCTTCATGGGAGCGAGCTGGAAGAGATAGAAACGCTCACATACTTGGGCAGCATCAGTTTGGCACGGACGCAGACGTTTGCCGATTCTTGCTCTGAAGAGGACAGCATACTTGCATCTTAAGGACATCTGGAACTCCAAAGTAGTGTCAAAGATCTGGCTGTTCAACATCAATGCCAAGCCAGTACTTCTGTACGGAGCGGGAACATGGAGGACTACAAAGACCACCATCAACAAAATGCAGACCTTCATCAGCAGCTGCCTGAGAAGGATCCTCCAAATACACTGGCCAGAGGCCATCTGCAACGCAGACCTGTGGCAGCGGACCAAGCAGCTGCCAGCTGACGAGGAGATCTTGCGCAGAAGATGCAGATGGATCGGGCACCCTCTGAGGGAGGAGGCCAACAAAATCACAAGGCAGGTGCTGAAGTGGAATCCACAAGGGAAACGAAAGAGAGGAAGGCCAAGAAACACCTGGCGCTGTAACTTTGGGAAAAACCTGCGACCGGCGTGAAAGAGCGATACAGGACACGGTCTGTTGTCGAGGTCCGATCCTCCAGGGGGAGCGACGGGTTTAGATCAGATAGAAGCCTTCACAATTATGCAACCGATGCATCATTAAGCTAGTTGACAAGAACACCAACCAGGCATTCCGTGCATTCTTGGCTCATTCGGACTTTCGATTGGAAAGGTACTTGGGCCGCAACTGATAACCTTTCACAAGATCTCAAGAACAAGAACGCAAATTGAGAAATAGCTCCAGGCTGACAGAAAGCAATGTAGTAAAAGAACGATTTGTAATTGACAAAGCAATGAGGTAGACGGGGACAAACGCAATTGGCTGAAGAGCCACCCCCCCCTGGTAGAGTCAACAACATTTATCCAGCAGCCAAAATTGTCAAGTCAAATATGCACATGGAAAACAGTCAGCATTTGTTTTGTACTAAGCGACATGGCTGGTTACAGCCGAAGAGCAGCTTGGCTGCGAGTGCGCACGCAGGAAGGGAAGAGCAAGAGAGGCGAACACATGAAAGGACATCTCTGTCATCTGGAAGCTTTAATGACAGACTGGAAAGCTTTTGTTTTGACTGAAGAGCTCTTTTAATATGCATAACAAAAGACATCCTTCCGAGACCTTCCCCGGCAACAGCTCTCCAGCCCCAGACCGAGTCTTGTTTTGCTCGGCCGCTACGTTTTCATCGTGTCATCATCTGCGGTGGTTGAAAGCGCCATCAAAGTGCATCTGCCTTTAGCCCGAGCAACGCCATCTGCTCTTCGTGGCCCATTCAGAGAGTTGGAAATCAGTGTGCTTCATGCACAATGAGTTTCAAACAAAAGGGGCGCACAGTTCAACTGCTTGGCCCGCTGAAATTGGGAAATCAACCAACCTCGCTCGCTCACTGTAAGCTTTAAAGCATTTTTTCACTCACTGTTCTTCTTTCGCCTCTTTTACACAGCGATCCCGTGCAAAAGCCGTAACTGAACACCGGTGCCTTTTGATAATCAGACGTGTGACGCGACCACGTTGCTTCCGAAATCGACTATGCTAAGTATTCTGTTATGGGTCGGACACGACCTGTCAAGACGGAATATCGGTAGGCAAGTGATGTGGCATAATATTGGCTATGACAGGTTGTGGGAAAAAAAGGGCCTCTATTTGCTTGAATTATACTGACTTGCCAGTTGCCACCACAACCACAAATAGATGTGTGACATGTGTCATAATGACAGCATTAGTTTCAGAGTGAATATCAAGCAACAAAGTATTAAGCAGAGAAAGACAAGAAAGACGACAGCACTTTTAGAAGAATTGCAGAATGTTACCCACTTAGTAACCAAATGCATTTTAATGCACACAACACTCAATCAAATCAATTTGGATTTGACCAAAGATGCCCCACGAGCAACTGTAGGACATCTCATGAAGCAAGCTGTAGAGGAATGACGATGTGCAGGACATACTTAAAAGTGCCCCAATTTTACTGCAGATTGTACTGTCAATCATGATGTTCTCAAATAAGAGAGCGAGAGAAAGAAAATACTTCCATGGTATGCATGAGTATATGTCACATGGTACATTTTTTAGATGATGTCAGCCTCATATTGGCGGGGTATATTGGATCTGTTTGTAGGCTGCAGTTCCTTTGCCAGATATAAGATTTTTATCTTGTATTTTTCTTCGGACCAGTGTTATTTTAAGTGTTTTTTTTTTTGTCTTCATGCTGTCACGACCCAAATCTAATTTGGACTACATGAGCGTAATAAATTCTAATTGCGTCACTTGGACCATGAAGAGTAAAACCAGCCAGCAGTGTTTTCCTGTGTCATGATTGATTCCACAAATTACCAGAGTGACACGAAAAATACAATACCGTACAATGAATCGACTTATTTTTGACACAAAACTCCATGTCCCTGATATATTTCATCCCGGGTTAAAGTCTCATTTGTGAAAGCTGATCTGGACCATAACAAGACTGCTGGCCATGTACATGATACATAATTATTGCGCGACAGACCCACCTGGAGGAATACAAATTCTGTTCACATTTTAACAAGGATATACAACATTGCCCCAATTCAATCCTTTCAGTGAGCGGAGGGCATAAATTGTTGGGAGGTATAGATATTTTGAGACCAGGGTCATTATGATGGAAAGGATAAAGCCAAGGGAGTGAGTGGTCTTACCTGGCCGATGCGATGACAGGAAAAAGGGAGACAGCACATGAAAGAAAAAAGAAAGAACACATTAGGAAGTGTTTGCCAAGACTCCAGGCATTCATCAATACGGGCATTGGACTAAAAGGCTGCACTGTCTAGACTGGAGGTACATTTAAGTTCATGGGCTTCACATCAAACAATAGCCATGGGAAAGTTGTCCCGGAGTCGTGATTCAGGAAATTGTATTCCACCGAATCAAATCTTATGCTGGAAGAGGAGATAAAAATAAAACCACATTGTGGCGGCGGAAGCGAAAGAGCTACATTTCAATTGAGCTTCCGAGTGCATTCTTGTTTGGATTGACTTTTCTGATACTAAAATCAGATATTGAAGCAGCTACATAAAACAACATTTGACAGAAGGGCCACAATGATTATTGCCCAACAGACAGCAGCAATCACTGGGACGATTTTTCAAAAAGACTGCAACATACTCGATAATTGTCCATTTCATGTATTGGTGTGGTTTGTATAAATAACGCTCTTACGATATTCCTCCTCAATTCTTCTAAACAGATGAATATAATAATTAATACAATGACACAGCAATGTGCTAAAAAAGGGTACATGACCGATTATTGGGCTTTGTTGTCTGAAATTGAACCTTTTTGCATCACCCTTTTGTGAAGATATTTCAAAGATGCCAACGGCGAGAAGAAAGATGGTGAGTGTGGATTCCAGGAGAAGCTCTTAGTTTATCACTTGGGATGGTGCCTTGATGGAGAGATACTGTGTGGTGGGAAACAGCTCTAGACAAAACAGGAGCACTATCGACCCCTATCCATCTTGTCAGGGTCACAAGACCAGTTGGTGAACCCGGCAATGCCCGAAAGCCTTTTCTGACCCAGAAGAAGTTAAAAGAGATGGACTGGGAGGTGATTCGGACACACCTTTTTTCTTGAAGAAGGGAGTAAAAAAGCGGAGGTTCGATTAGCAAGTTCCCTGTAACACTTCAAATTTCCCCATTGTGGGACTAATAAAGGACATCTTTATCTTTTATCTTTATGGAAGAGAACAAACTTTACTTGAAAATCACTTTGTGTCTGTAAAATCAACACAAATGGACAATTGGGTGTAAACTAACGATAAAGTAACATTGTCTTATCTTATCTTATCTTATCTTGTCTAGGGACAAACACAAATAATGATACTTTATTATACTTTTGGAATTTTAATTAGTTTTTATTTCATTTTGAGTTTTGTATTTCAAATTAAGTTAGCTTTAATTAGTTTTCAGGGAAGCTTTGTTAGTTTTAGTTTTTTCAAAATCACTTAGTTTTAGTATTAGTTTTTGTTTTTAAAGAAATTGGTGTACTTTTTGCATACTGTATACTTTTCATATATAAAACAAAAAAGGAGACTACTTTTGACCGAGCATTGACGTTTCAAGCTGAGAGCAGGTGAACCATTCGATCCAAAAGACACACGCAAACTCGTCTCCTTGGAGCGACTCTGAGACGACTGTTCGACCTTCTCCTTTTCTGGCTCACGGCGGTGAAGTAATATTGAAATAAATAATTAAAATCAACCCAAAAGGCTCGTGCATTAAATTGATTGCCAACAATGAACATGAAGGACATTTTGGCTGTTATTAGACTTAGTTTTAGTAGTTTTAAAATCGTAAAATGTAACTTCAGTCAGTTTTCATTTTTTAAAAAGCAATTTCATTTTTATTTTATATTGTTAATGAGTCTGTTTTTTTTTTTTTAATTTTAGTTTTTTATTTCGTTAGTTTCTTTTAATTAAAATAACCCTGCTCAGTCATTAGCCCTTTATAGGCAGCCTCTTCAAGGAGGACATTAAGGTTTTGTTTTGTTTTCTCACAGCTTAGTATTTGAGAAGATGGGATCTTTCAAATATGTCGACTCACTAAATGTTCTATCATCTTTATAATAATAAAAATAATAATGCATATTTTCTGAAAGTTGCTAAACCTTATTGGCACATATGGACAACACATAAAAAGAGCATCTAAAAGGATCACCTTAAGTTTGATGGCACTAAAGGTAATCAAGTTCATGAGCAATCTTCATTACTCTGAAAGCACTCAGCTTTATTGAAATTCAGAGACTAGGGGAGGTTGCAAGCACACAAAAAAGATTTATTGATTGCACTTAATGCAATAACCATGAAGGCTCCATGGCAGCCATTTCATTGGAGTCCTGCTCTGCAGGAACAGTGACGCTGACTTTTAGAGGAAAATCACAGAGTAAGGACAAGAGGAAAAGCTGACACACAAACAATACAGATGCAAAGACAGCCATGGCCCTTGAATGGGTCACTTTGAACTCAGTCACTTACACAGTACTCATCAGACAGATATGTGCAATAGAGTTTCTCATTCGTACTCATCTTATAGTTATCGATCGGAAGAAATTGAATCAAGCAATCATTCATAAACAAGCAGTCTTGAAGCAATGGAGGCTTCACAATCAATTGTGGGAGCAATTCATTCAGACCAAAACCAGTTAGCGAGCTTAAAGGGTTGCAGTAGAAAACTAAATATGGGTATTGTTGATATTTTACACTAAAATCAAAGTTCGGTTGCAAATATTGCAGTACTGTATACATCTAAACCACCAATTGGTAGAAAGGGAATGGAGTGACATTACGTGACTGGTAAAATCAACAAGTACTGTAAATACCAGATTAATAATAGATTCCCCACAATTTGTGTCGTGTTGACAAAGGTAAAGTACATCCAATTAAGGCTGTGCAATTACGATTGTGATTATTCCACTCAGCGATTACAAAATTGCATAATCATAAAAAAAATATTATAATAAATGCTCACGCTATATATATATATATATATATATATATATATATATATATATATATATATATATAATACAACTCATTTTACAAAAAATTACAATTGTTTATTTTAAATGTTACAACTGTTGCATGGCAATTTTGAAGTGCATAACAAGTAAACTCTTTTTTTTATACAAGGAAACCGTACTTGAGTTAATTCAATTTTTCTTCGTAATGTTTCCATTTATACATCTTTTTTGTTTTGCACAAAAAATAAATACGCGTTTGAATAATCATGATTTCAATTATTACTAAAATAATCGTGATTAGTATTTATTTTCCTTAATCAAGCAGCCTTGCCCCATCCTTTTTCCACATTTGACTCATGATTTTGGTGCGCGGCAATATTAGCTTAGAACATCGTCGCCCACGTTTCTTTTTTGATCCATCATTCCGTGTTTTTCCAAATGAAGAGAATTGCTCGAACATCAATGCTTTTTGGCATGAAGTGACATGTTAAGCATGAATCTTTCCAAGAAAACACATTTTAATCCCTTTACCTAAACTGAGCAGATTTTGGGGAAATGTGCTCAGAGAACATAAACCCATCAATGAAATTTCCAGACCTTCACCAAGTATACTTTTAGAATAAACACAAGAGCTGCAATCATGTCAAGGACAACATCATCTCTCCAGAAAAAGGCCTCAACATGAATGATTATAGACAAGCTTGATTCTTTTTTGAAAATATAAATTCTAGTGGTGTTGACGTAAGAGTTGCATTTGCCTTCGTTTTGCTATTTAAATCATCTCCCTTCTCATTTACGGTCAGCTGGATCTTCGCTGTCCATAAACAGAGAGGAACCAGTGAAATAAACACTCCCGGAGTCGAGCTGGTCATGAGGAACAGGCGACGGCAGTCGACCATGTGTTCCAGCTGTTTGCTTTTCTCCCAGTGCACCCCCGATGGAAAACGCTAGCCAGACGACCCCCAGCTAGAACTGCTGTCAACTCTTCATTCAACTTTCCCATCTCCATCCGCCCGCCCTGCTGTCCCCCCCCCGCCAGCCCCTCTCCTCGCTGACCCTTTACATTTGGGTCAGGGCAATAAACTGTGGGTGCTGCTCTATGGAGGCGTCTTGTCAATTCAGCCCCTGACACCTGTACAAAGACTGAGGAAACTTGAGCAAATGAAGAGAGCAAGCTTGACACAGTCAGAGTAAATCTCCATTTTTTTTTTCAGGGGATTTCTGGGGGTTTCATGTTTTACAGAGATTTCATGTTTGTGGGTCTGTAAGTCTCCTGTTGGCTTGCTGGGTTTGAAAGATTAGGACTATTTCCAACAAGGCGAGAAGGCGGAACATTTTGAGGGTGGCGTTATTGTGGTTTAAGTTCTTGACGACAAGACAAGGAGGATGTTCAAGGGGAATTTGCTACGGAATTCAAGAGTTCAAGAGGTTGAAATAGAAGCTGAAAACGGCAACAGGAACTTTTTGCAGCCATCAATCAATGCCTGATTGAATTCCAGCCACTCTTCCCTCCTGGTCCGCGTTGGTCAACTAGTTCTGACTTTTAAGCAGTCACGCTCCACCTCACTTCAGTGGTTGTTTGCCAACTCCCGCGGTGGTTGGAGAAACAACATCAAAGCTCATAGTCAGCGTAAAACAAACACCAGGCAAAATTCTGAGCCAAAAAGATGAAAAGCATTTGTTTTATTGACGTTCTCAACTCGCCACCATCATATTTTTCTTTTTAGTTTTTGTTACCTGTGGCTATGATTTACAACTTAAATACTTAAAAAATGATAAGACTTTTGAGGGTTGATCCCCTTTTACAACATTGTAACTGTATGACTTTTCCGTTGCAGTTGCACACTTGACATTACCTCATATAAGAAAAAATGTATTGCGATACTTTTTGTGCAGAGACCAAGTATCGATACTTTTGATTTTGCGCTCAGTAATTGGAGGTTTTTTCTTCCTATCTCGCACTCCCGTGTGTCGCAAACAATTGAATAAATATCAAATGGCACCTAAGTTAAAACTTTGGAAATATACGCCTACATTTTTCAACTCATTCGCTGCCAGTGACGGATCTAGACGCCAAAAAGTACATTAATTTTCCCGGGCCAGCAGTGAATGAGTGAATACATATTTTATAACCTTTAAGTACCGCAATACGTATCAGATCGACACCCAAGTATTGGGATCAGTATCGGATTGTGACAAAGGTGTATCGTCCCAGCCCTACCTCATATCATGACCAAAGACACATTTTTAACTACGGCCCACATCTTGGGTCTTCTGTGATTTCCCTGCTGAGGCCGAGTGGCATGAAGCTGTTCACCCATTCATCAGCCTTGATTAGACTGCCAGCCGAGTATTGACCTCCCCTTGACACGCTCAAGACATGTATGCCAAGTGAAACGAATGGACCGACGGAGGCCTGCTTTCCCTGAGATGGATGGACATGCCTTACACGCCCACCAAGTTTTGTTTCCCTTTCACCGCAATAGTGTTGTTTGAAGAACCTGACTGGTATGGATGAATATGCTCATGTCAGAGCAGGTCAGCCGCACAATTGAGATGTTTTAGGTTCAGTGCTCCAAATGGAAAAAAAAAATTACATACGGCTATGATTCCCACATACTCGCAGCGTCACACGGACTACCTGACCCGATACACGACTAATCCCCCCACCCTAGCCACCACTTCAAGGCTTTGACCTTTGACCTTTGGTGGTGAGAACTTGCATGGCTCTGTGATGTTTCTTCATACTTCTCTGTTTCCGACCTTCCTCTCTTCGGCGCATACGTCCCCCCTCCTCCGCTCCTTAGACCCCAGCCCTGCTACTTTGGTGCTCGTCTGCGTGTGAAAGGGTTTTTTTTCCCCTGAAGATTAAAGATCTGATTTCTGGGACGGATCTGGAGCTAGTTGACCAGTAATTGGATGTTGAGAAAGCTTGTAAAAAAACGAGACCAACTGTTAAAGCTCATTTATTTATTTATTCATAAGATATTAATTTGGCCAATCCCCCCGCAATCACTGCAGAATATGATCCAGAAGAAAATTGGGTCAAGCCGAGGGTATTGGCATAGTTTAGATTTAAAAACACACAAACTGTAACATACATTATTCAGACGCCATCTCTTTCCCCTCTTCAAAGTGAGAGCTTGCACAAAATCCGATGACATGAGAGGGTTTAGCAAACAAAGACTTTTCCGATCAATGTCTGGGGTCAGATTGGGGGCTTCTCTCGCCTTAGCTTTGACCTCCACAAAATCTGATGTATATTAAAACTAAGACCTATTTTGTACATAATGACCTTCGATAAAGAACATGGGATTTTATAAATTCCCCTCTAGTATCTAAAACTGGCTATCAAACGTGTCTTTAAACTTGCTTTACTTGACAGATTGTCCCTGCTGTCATCTGGGATGGAATTATTGAGAGTCTTGTGTTTGAACATTTGCTTTGACTTTTATGCCACCCAAAAAGGGCACTAATGTTGGTCAAAGGTTTAAGTGGTGAAAACAAATAACCATAAATTAAACTTGAAAGTTCAATATCATACAAAATGGGAAAATCTCTGCCTCTCTCCAACCTGTAGAATGTGAAATAAGTAACATGAAAAAAAAATGGGCTTGTAAGTCAGCTTTATTTTGTGGTAATGGACAAAACTATTTTTGGTTTACCGATATTACTATGCCATATCTATTATTGGTATCGGTTTAGAGAAGCAGTAAGTTATCGGTTCTCGGCATGGGTGGAAGAAAACTGTTTTTGTATATCCTTAATTGAAAGTTACTACTCCCCGTCCTCGTATTTAAGGTAATGTGGTGGTGATAGTATTACTCTGGTACAGATTATTTCCGCTCCTTGTATTTGCACTGGAGAAAACAATTAGAAATCCAAACAAATTGGAAATGGGCCAGTGTCGTGGAATGGAGTGTTTTCAACCTCCAAAATTCCATTGTCATTGCAAATTAAAATTTGGGCTAATTCAGACAAATAATTCCATTCAAGTCCAAGTTATTTAAACTCATCAGCAGTATTTCTTCACTAATAAACCATCGCCCAATTCAGCAAGCACAATACTATGTGTTATTTTATGCCCAACCTAAAACACTTTGAACCATGGCAAAAAAAAAAAAAAAAAAAGGCAAAGCATTTCAATTGCCACAAAGTATATCCGCCATCTTTGTGGAGTCTTGCCAGTACCAAGTGAGTATTTGACCTTGCTTGCTTTACTTTATAGATTGCCTTCAACATCAGAATACTCTTTGAAAACCATATGTGTGATGATGGTTGCCACAGTCCAGTCCACACTGGTATTTTCGCTCTTCCATTCCAAGTCTGTCCTCAATTCTGTCTTGGGCAAAACTTGGCCTCATGAGAGACATGTTTGACCTCAGAGCACTGCCCCGTGAAGGAGAAGTCTGTAATCTAATATCTAATTATGGGAAACAAGCTCAGACTGAAAAGCGTTTATACAGAAACAAAAGCACACTCCAGGAAATGTGAGCAAACTGACGGGCACATTCTTAGGCATCGCTGTTAAATCTGAAACATGGAAAAATCTCACAGAGGAAAGCGATTTCGAGCAAATATGTCAAGCTAAAAGCATTCCGTGCATCATTTGGGAAACCACACACAAAAAAAAATGACACAACCTTTGACATGCATGCATTACAAGAGTGCATACCTTCCTTTTTTTTGCATTGCCTTCATGTGGATGCGGCAACGGCTTGTAATTTGGTGGGTGTCTGATGACATAATCTTTCATGTACAGCAATGAATGAATGCATAGCTAAGAGGTGTCATTGTGTCATCATTTAAAAAAAAAAAAAAAAAAACACGCCTGTCTGCTTGAATCCCCGTGGGGGGAAAAGAGTTAAGCAGGGAGCTGACGAATGAGAAAGAATCCCATTGTTGGACCTTGAAGTAGAGAGGCACGGTGACACAGGTATTCTGCTCAATAAGGCCCGCATTGTACTGTACAGAGAAAGCAAAAACATTGCAAGAGGGAGGGGTGAGGGGGGGGTCGCTTTCCGGGGCTACAAAATGTTTGAATAATGACCTTGGCATGGATTTGAAATCGTCATTTGGAGAAACCTCTGAGGAAGTGAAAAGGAATTCTTTATTTTCTGACATTTATTTCTTTTAAAAGAAGCTGAACAACATGAATGACTTCAAATATGATTTGTGGTTAAGGTGGAATACAAAATTCCAAGTCTATCAAAAATAAAAATATCGCAATCTGCAGGAAGGAGAGTCCGAAGTTTTTTCCAAATCTAAGTTTTGCACATTTGAAGAAATCCAAAAGCACAAAGGAGCATCTAAAGAATCAGTCTAAAGTTACTCCCTGCTGCCATGATTCAGGTCGCCACAGCAATTCCATTAGAGGCTTCAATCCTCATCGCTCACCCCACGTACCAAGCAAAGGCAGATACAGTGGCACTGATTCATCCGTGGCAGCCCTGTGCCGTTAGAAGCCAATGTGCTTTTCTCTGGCTCCACAGCAAGCGGTGGCTGTGATCTAATTACCGTTGGAGAAATTAAGTTGTCTCCCCCGAGCCAAACTGAAGGGACCATTCTTCTTGTGAATAAAAACGAAGGCTGATTCTCACATCAAGTCATCTTACCGGAAAGAAGCTAATGCGAGAGTGTATTAGTAAAGACCACGGTCCATTGATTAAAGCTCAGTTGCAATCGACCAATAGATTTTACGTCAGTTCATTAGGTAATGCTATTCCAGGGCTTTCTTCAGATGCGACTTGGGGAATTGTAGTAAAAGCCACATGCGACTAGAATGGATTTGGGTCTGGCGCCAAAACACAGCCACAAAACTCAAGCAAGTTAGAAACATGACTCAGTGTGCATGGTGATCCTGCCAAAACGGTAGCACGCAAATGCAGCCATTCATACCCTGATGTTGGACACCAACTACAGTGGAACAGTTAGTAAGGGTGGCGCTAGTGGATCTAAAAAAACAGTAAAGAACAAAAGCAAATTCTATTAAAAATTTTCATAATTTATACCAAATATATCTTTGTTTAAATGTTTATAAAGCAATGTTTTCAACTGGAATCTATTGTTATTATATTGTATTCATTGCTCTTATTTTTAAGAATTATTATTTTATATATTTTTCTTTTTACTATAATACTACCATGGTTTTATCTTAAATAGCCTGATGCATTTTTTTCTTCCAGTGCTGTGATCACTGCACATTTTCTGTATCATTATATCATTGGTAAAATCGGTAACATTTGTGTGTAGTTATATATATTTGTATTGGAGGTCATGTGTTTTTCCTGTTTACAAGTATTTTAGTGTTTACGCTTTGTAGTTCATTTAAATGCCTTGAGTTGGGATGACATAATTTAAACCACACACTTTTGGCTGTCACCACAAACCGTACAATGGCAAATTGAACTAAACTGTAACACTTGGTAAAAACTCCGTTGGGGTAGCCTAAATGAGGCTAGCAAACTATGGTTATCAGCATCAGCTTTTGAAGTGGAAGTCGTCCCCATATACAGTCGTTAAAGGAAAACAAACAAGCTTTATTGAAGGTGTGTCCATCTAATTACATCTTCAAATTGGATTTTTACCTGGGAACGCAACCTTATTGAATTTTCACACGATACTATTGACATTGCTCCAAGTCAGGAGATGGGTTGTTTCCAGCCCTGCGAATGCCAAGGGTTCAAACACATGTCAATGAGATGAAAACAAAGCTTCCCATAGACAAAAACCGTCACACTGACACTACGGTTGCATTCCTCCGGCTTGTCCCTCAACAGGCAAGTGCGCTCACCTCGAGAAAACGGCTTGACCTGCTTCAGCCAACATGCACACTCACCAAGTGCTTTGTTCGGCCATTTTCTTTACGACTGACACAGGACCACACACACACACACAAAGTCTATGACTAGTGCGGGTATTGTTTCCCGTGGTTGCTAAGGTACCTTTGAGGTAAAACAGACAAGGGATTGGCCACAGTTGTTTCAGGCTAATGAATGTTTTTTATGTATCCTGCCATCTCTGCTGGCGATAACTGTGCACTAGCTGCATGTTTACAAGGAACAGTTGTTTCTCTAGCGAAAGGCTTTGGGAAGCCCACGCTGTTTCACATTTGTGTTTCGATAATCAAACTGCTCGTGGGTTCATATAGTTATCTGTGGTGATTATGCAAAGCCCCAAACAGTCGTCATATGTGACAATCTCCACAGAGTCCTTCTTAGGAGGTATTCAGATGAAAGGGATTACTTTTGCTAACTCAAGGCAAACATGTCAAAATGTTCTAATCCATTTGGCAGACACGTTTGTCTTAATTACCAAACTCATTCATTCCTCGTTATGTATTTCATGGTGCAAATCAAGCTCTAGGCCGTTGCTATGGTGACAACCTCCTATATATTAAACACTTTCTGATAATGGCTGAATACAGACAGGCGACAGAGTAGTGTAAAGCAGACCTTGGGTTGATCTCTTGCATTTGCATTGCGAAACAATGCCTCCACGGGGATCAAATTACTTGTTTCAAATTGTCATTAGCATCATGTCTGCTGGTGTCGTGTTAATCACGGTTTAACATGACAATGAGGTTTCCAGAATGAGCAGGCAAGGGAGGAGTAACGTAGTTATAAAGCAATCACAGCCAGGCCGTCTGAGGGTGGAGATACAATGTCCACACATGTATGGCAAACAATAGACTGGCAGAAATACTTTGGTAATATTACAGTACTTATAGCAGGTGTGGGCAAACTACGGCCCAGGGGCCACATGTGGCCCGTTAAACGTTTTAATCCGGCCCGCCGAACTTGAAAAAAATTAAATGAATAAACCTTGTTAAAGTTTTATTTTCTAAATACTGTGGTTTTTCAAAATCATATATATTGTTGTAATGATTTAGTTCACTTTCATTTAAAATTAAATGTATATGTATTTTTCTTTTCTCCAATGAGGTGAGGTTACCAAAACACTGCATCCATCTGTTCCTGGACCGGCCCGTACGTCAAATTTTAGAACCCATTGTGGCCCGCCAATCTAAAAGTTTGCCCACCCCTGGCTTAAAGGAATATAAAATATACTGAGTTTGCATTTCCATTTATGTGTTTGTGTCGCAGTTCATTCTTGACGCTGAACCAACCGACATGTTTTAAAAGGCGCAGCCTCTGCTCAAAAACAAAAACAGCCGTGATAAAGGCGGAAAGGGGACAGGAGTGAGCACTCAAGCTGTATATTTACCAGTGGAGATCATAATAAATGTCATCAACTTGACGTAACGGGATGAACCATAAAGATAGGCGCTTCACGTGGCACTTTGGACGCTGTTGTGTCTCATCAGTCTTTTGACCCTCAGAGCGCACGGAAGATTTGTTGATAGCCGTCCCGGCAAACAGACGATGCCAGCGGGAGATAACGGGAGGCACTAAAGACAGAGTCACATTTTAACCAAGCCGTAGTGAACTTCAGCTTCAAATTCATCCATAAGTGTTGTCGGGAAAAGCAAACAATTGTGGACGCACAATTCCAACGGGCTCCACTATTGTCAGAAAGCCAAAATATAAAATTCACGGGAAAAAATATATATATATTTTTTTTATTCATTTTTTTTTTTTTTAACTGTCATTTGGTGGTTGTCTGGAACTATGCTGACCTAAAACACGATGTATTCCTAATATTTTGCTAACCCAAGCAGTAAAAAAGAGGATGTACCAAATAAAACAGCACCACAAATTACAGACTCAATGTCACATCCAGAAAGCGAAGAGAAAAGATTCCAGCGAGTGATCATTTGTGAGTGCAGATATATTTCACGTTCAAGTCTCTTTAATTAGCAAGCCGCCGTTGGCAACCGAGAAACACGGGAAGCAAAGCAAGCAGGAAAAACAAAGCAAAAACAAAGTCTGTACACTTGAAGGTGGCTCAGACAGTTGAATTATCTAAGCAAAATATTTTCAAATAAATAAATAAATAAAATAAAATGAAATAAAATAAAATAAAATAAAATAAAATAAAATAAAATAAAATAAAATAAAATAAAATAAAATAAAATAAAATAAAATAAAATAAAATAAAATAAAATAAAATAAAATAAAATAAAATAAAATAAAATGAAATAAAATAAAATAAAATAAAATAAAATAAAATAAAATAAAATAAAATAAAATAAAAAAAGAAAAGAAAATATAAAGAAACACATGACTGTTACACTAATGTTTGTTTGGATCCCAGTTCAAGCAGCTACCTAACAACAATTTTGGCAGGTATAACTACCTCAAGACAAGTTTCACGATCTGGAAAATACAACGTTTCCTCTCACTGACGCGCCGGGGCTTTTATTGAACAGGACCATATGTTTTGGGAATCTGGTTCTTATTAGGTATAATAGCTACAGGCCTAAATTGGGCTGTGGTGTGTCGTGCTTAAAACCACGGCATGAGTGGATTTGAAACAGAAAGCAGCTGCTTCGGGCAAGTTAGGTTGAGCTACAAGACATTGCGCCGCTGAAGCAGGTTCAGTTTAGGAAACATCAATTTGAAGCCGTTATGTAATAAGTTCTCTTCTTGCAAGAATTTCTTTCACTTTAATTTAAGGAAGATGATTTTTGATCTCTCTCTCTCTCTCTCTCTCTCTCTCTCTCTAAGCTCTTATCAGTATGTTTTCTTGTTGGCTCTGGACAGTCATGAAAACATAGCCGATGTCTCTAAAAGAAGAAAAAAAAAAGTTTCGCACCCACTGGCGAGAAAAGTGGTGGAAAAACAATGTTGTCTATTCACCCTCATCTCCTAACCTTTCCTCAAAACTCGGCTGAGTGCATTTGTCACACTGATATAAATCATTAGCGAGCCGTGTTAATGAACAGGATGTTGACCTTGCTCCCTCACCCACTCTCACTCCCTCTAACCTCCTCTGTGATGCGTCATGTACTGTACAGTATTCGTCAAATGACATATCCACGCCAAAAGTAAAAGACTTAATGTGTTCGTTGCGCTTAATTATCAAAAGTAAGGTTCTGGTATTAAATGTAGTAAAGCATTAATTTAAAAAGTGAGTGATTCATGATGATAGGTCTCCCTAAACACTTCATCATTACAAGCAGGAATATTGATCCACTTTGTGCTTCAGGCTTCATGTCACCAAAATAATTTTTCGGACGTCAGCGTGGGTCAACTTTGAATCAGGGAAGTTGCGAAAACAAAATAATAAAATAAATAAATAAATACAGTTTTAAGATAAAATAAGAAAGCACTGACACAAAAAAAATCAAGAACATCAATTAATCATTCAGTCGTAGTGGACCACCATTATGATGTCGCTGTGGGACCTTTTGAGCGAAGTGCATTTGCTCACATGTTTTCTGAAGCTGAGCCCAGAGAGGGTGTGATGTCATTGTCAGAAGTGACAAAATGGCCGGACCTGAGATGGCTAAAAACGGGTGATTTTGCTGATTAAGTCATCTTCCGCAAGCACAATATTAATCAGAATGCCATATTTCGACTTGTGGACCCACATAGAACATATTGTTGTAAGGAACATATTTGGGTTGACTTCCCCTTTACGTCTGTGATAGGCCTCTCAGCGAATCACATTCTAGGTCCAAAATGCATTAGAATGTTTAGATTTTGATCAGATTTGTTTTTTCTGCATCAGTGATGGGAAGTCAATTTTAGTTTCAACATGACAATGTTCTTACGTGCAAAGAAAGATCAGGACTTGTGTGTGCAAGAATATGACTGTCCGCCACGTGGCCCGGACCTCAACCGCATTCACATTGCAACTGAACAGGAATTCAGTTGCAAGTCAGTTCTCATCTTCGTGCTTTATGCTTCAAAGGACAAGCCCCTGCAGCAACTTTGGGGAAAGTTGCGAAAGCTACTCAATACTATGAATATAATTGCATAATTGTGTTTTATATAATTTACTGCACATATGAAAAAAAGTCATGTTTTCCAGAAAAAAAAAAAAAAAAAAAAAAAAAAAGTTAGACTGTCATGAAATATACGTGAAATAAAAATGGTGTCATCATTTGTTAGGCAAATTATCCTTCTTAAGATCGCTCTTATCATGCTCCTGCGCCATCAACTGTTGCCAAAAAGCTGACTTCCATTCACCGCTCTTTATGGGCCTGCATAATTAACCCTCGGAACCTCTTCAGACAGGAACTGGACTGTATGTGAACAAAAAAAAAGCTTACCATATTCATCAATAATTATTTCTGGTAATTGATGAATCATTTAGGTAACTTTTTTTTTTTTTAGTGGACTGATTATCTTTGCGTTGATTCCAAACAATTGCTTTTACCTCGGAAAACAATTCTAAAGATGTTTGCCTATTTTTTGGACCAAACCAGTAACTGAATCATAATTAATTTATGTTGATTTATGCATATTTTCTGCACTGTCAATTTGAAATAATGCCCCATTTTTTTAATAAAGGGGTGGGAATTAAAACTGTATTTTTAGCCCTGATTCATTGATTGATTGACAAAATAATTGACTGAATAATTTATTCTGACAATAATCATTAGTTACAACCCTAGTGGAAACCACCGAGGTAGATTTGAAAGATATAAAAAGGTCACATTGTTTGGTCTGTGCTCCATTCCCATTTCCGACAAATCCACACAAGTGAATGCCGCACGATACATTTATTCTATCCAAGTGATGGAGACAATGCAGAGTTGAAAGTTACACCAGAACAAGACCGGCGCACTGGCACGTGACGACAAAAGAACAAAAGCCATCAATGGAGGAAGGAATTTGAGAAATGTTGAAAAGTCAACAGAGGTGTACACACACAACTAAATTGAACCTCAGGTTTCTAATCCTAACCTGCTGTTATTTAATGCAGGAGCATGCAACAAATTTAAACATCCTGGTGGCTGACTAGACAACAGCATTGTCTGTAGAGGGAGCAAAACACTCCGAGGTTAGGACAGGGTGAGAAAGAATCCGAGGACAGGGCTCATAAAACAAGCGCAAAGGTCATAAATTGTGACAGGCCTTCAGGTAATGGAGTTGAAATGGTTACAAGCCTCTGAAGGTAATGAGCATGTGCTGCTCTTCATGCCGTATATATTCTACATGTCCCACGAGTAAGCTGCGTCTCTGGGAAACAGAAGAATGGGATTGACCAACAATTGGTGGGAAATTGTTTCAGAGAAGAACACAAGAGAAGATGGCCGCAGCAAATATCCACCATAAGGGAAACTAAACTATGTTTCTTTAACTTGTTGTAACACTTCTTGATAGTTTCACACATTGTTCGAGATGTTATTGTTGTCGTTCCATTATTTCCTATGGGAAATTCTCACCACGAGACCTAACGCTGTTTTGAAAATTGTCATTTGTCCCAAAAATTGTAACTAACGTCACAAATCCAGACGGTGACATAATTCTATTTGCTATTATTTTGCCCTGAGACATTTTCCCCAAAGGCCCGTGCTCAGATAATGGATATGTGCCAGCTCTCCCAGCCCCCAAACACCCGCCTCTATTTTGCAGCAATTCCATGCTATGTGCTTAGTGTTCACTTTGGCCGATTCCCAGCTCTCGCTACTTTGCTCCAGTTCCCATTCCCCTCTCACTTGGCCCCGCTCTCTCAGTCTCAGCACAATCAAGTGGCCCCGTCGGCCATAGGCATTTCATTAGCTAAGTGCCAATTCCTTAGCAACCGGGCAGGTATAGCACTTGACCACATGCTGGATGTTGAATTTGAATAAGGGCCCGAGCCTGTGTCTAGTGCTTATATAGACAAAGTCTAAACAAATTGGGAAAACCAAACAAGCAACTTGAGATCATGGGGTATTTAAATAACTGAACTCAGATGAAGCTCTAACAACAGTGGGACAGAGATTACAAGGGGTGGGTAGTTTCATGGAATATGTTTATATGCTTATTCCTGGTGAGAAAAAAAATGTCCTGATCTCTTCCGGTATAAAAAATGACTTTCTACACAGTCTTCATTTGAAGGACGATCAAACTTCAAACTCTACCCACAATTTATGACCAACAAATCAGTTGCAAAGTGAAACAAGACTAATAAGAATAAAGATAAACAGGACTTTCTTTTTATTAGTGTAGCATTTCTCTGCTTTTCATAAGTGTATCTGTAGAGTAACTTGAATGATATTGGATTGGAATGAATTGTTAACGACATATCGGCATTTTCTGACACTATTTTATGTGAAGCGAAAAAAAGCGCAATGCAATTTGAAATTAAACAGGAATGCAGCACTAACAGAGTGAATTTGCTTTAAATACCTTCTTGTTTTTCACTAGTAGAGTTTGAGCTTTGAGTAATATACCGTATTTTCCGGACAACAAGGCGCACCTGTATATAAGACACAGCAACTCTTTTTCGGGGGAAAAAAAAACAACAACAACAGCAAAAATGTGCAAAACAATTTTGTATGGTGAATGCGCATAAAGGTACATTAACAGATTGTTAAAACAGTGCCTGTTAATACGGCAACAACTTTGCTAACTAAAACAGAACAGACCCAATTCGATTTATTTAGCGTATTTTCTGAACTCTTGAGCGCCCGTACCGGTGAAAGTAAAATCCACAGAAAAGCCGCAGTGTTGTATTAGCCACATGGTTCAAAATCTATAAGAAAAAAGTAGCATCTTATAGTCCGGAAAATACGATACTCAAAATGCAGTGCAGTGCAGTACTTGACTATAACCAGCAGAGGTGCTGTTTGTTCCGCCTCTAAGAAGAACATGACTGCTGCATGACACTGCCCTGCAGTATATCCACGCAGCCCGCTGCTTTGGCAACACTTTCAGGCAGCGTTATTCTGCATATCACGTCAATATAAAAAAATAAAAAAATAATTTTACATACTTTTGTGTGTATGTGTGTGTGTGTGTACATATACATACATCTAAATGTGACCCATAATGTCCCCTGAATGGAGCGGCTAACTTTACACGCTCAGGTTATTATGGAGACAAAAGGGCAAGCAACCGCTCCTCCTGATTCCCCTCACACTTCCATCTTATGCGAGCAACAGTGCAGAACCTTCCCAAATTGGTAAAAGACAAGTAGATAACAGTGAGATGGAAAAAATTAACTGGGATGTTTGCATTTGGCTAGCGTTCAGGTGAAGTATTCCGCATGGCTGAAACTGCATTAAAACTGCTTGGAGTCCTTTTGGGAAAGGGCTGACAGACATCACATCGAGTATCCTAAAAATGTTTGCAGATGGCTAAAAGGCCAGCAGGGAACATTGACGATAACCTTGTGTTTGTGCGCATTTCCTATTGGCACACTGCAAACGCACAAAGAGCACTCACAGAGCGAAGATTATTTGTGTCTTACTTGATTGTCTTCAAAAACTGAATAATGTCTTTCTCGGCGATCAAGGTCACGTGATGGCTTTAAAAAAAAATGTAATGTCTGAGTGTAGACAGCAACGTCCAATTCATCCCTTGAGAAAGAATGTTGGAGTTTAGTGTTAAGTTATGCTAACTGAGAGATGCCATACTTCTCGTTTTCGGCTTTTCAAATGGAACTTGCGCCTCTGTTTATTAGCTGATTGATCTATTTTTGACCATGGAACTCAAAACCGGCCACTGGTGACACTGCATACATTGTATTTTTATTAGCACACCGCTAATCGAGGCTAATTCTTCATATACAATTAGAGTTGTTAAAAATGAATTGCAAAACAAGTCCAGTTTAAAAGGGGATATCATATAGAAAATTGACTTTGTTATGTATAAATAGTTGGGCCACCAGAAGTTCCAAGAGCAAAAGAAACTTTGTATCGGCTGCCAAAGATCAACGTAGTTGGAAGGTGAGCACAGATAAGCGTTAGCACACAAATTCTCTTTCATTTCCACCTAAAAGTTAGTCATTAACAATGTGATTTATGCCACAGAAAGGACGCGACCTCCTGTTTAAAATCTTGCCATTTGGCACATTTTTCTCTAGAGTTGCATTAGATTTTTGAAAATACTACCAGCTAGTCAACGCAATGGAATAATCTGGAAGGAAAATCAAAACGATTACCTACATTTCAGTGATCAAAAAGCATTCCTGCCAAGTATTGATGTCTGATTTAGAGTCAGTCAAATTTTTTGTAAGTAGAAGTGCCTGTGCAACCAGCACCGCTGAGCATAACCATGGAAGGGCAGGAAAAATGAGTGGCAGCAGGGAGAAATTTTCTCTAAAAAGGGCTTACTTGGAGCCAGTCACAAGGAGTTCACCTGCCTAGCTATGACAAAACTCCTTTCAACTCTGCATTTCTGTGCTTTTCCAAGTGAACCATTGGGAGGTTTTAACGCAATGTTACATGAGGTGGGCATTAGGCAGTAGTTTCTTAAAAGTCATCCTGTTCATATGGAAATGTGTTGCGTATCGGATAAAGTTTTTTATTGATTCGACATTTCGGCCACACGCAGCCAGTATTTTGGGAGCCCGAAAACGGTCGTTTTTTAAGTCGGGACCAGAGTGGATGGTTCTCAAAACGCTGCCGACGTGATGAAAAGTGGTTATCCTGCTTCTTGCGTCAAAGCGACAAAAAAGTAAAAGCTTCGCTTTGTTTCAGTGTGGACCGGGTATTAAAAGGTCAAAAATGGCGCCTGACGGCTGATTTACTCACAAATCATCCCCAATGTATTACTGTCAGCTCCGACTGATAGTTCTAACAAAATTGAGAAAAAAACGTGAGGTTAAGTGGTAGTCCTGCAGAGATGGATGGATGGATGATTTTTTTTTTGACAATGGCAAACTCCCTCTAAAAAAAATGATGAATGAATGAAAATAATCACCACATTTAACTGAGCTAAAGAAGCCTCACTCCAACTGAAGCAGTCATCATCACAATTGTTCACCGCTACAGCTGGTTTGTTTTCAGGGGGAAAAAGATCCTGTCGCCTTTCGTGTCACATTACGCTGAGCAAGCCAACAAAAGGGAAGCCGAACCAAAAAGAAGGTGCTCAAGCTCTGGAAGTGACTTATGAAAGACCCTTTTGACTGAGAGAAATAATTTCACCTCATTTCGAATGAAATCCCCGGAAGTAATCGGCCCACATGAGAGCCTCACGCCGTAACCCAGAATGATCCGGATGAAGTATGCTGTGGTGAGTGTGAGGTTTGTAAGCATCCCAGAGGACAAGAGAAGTTCTTTCTGACCCTGAACCCACCTGACACTGTCCTGCAAAATCCCTGTTAGCCAACAAAACAGCACGCTATGTTCTCCAATAATGTTGGGAGAATACAGAAAGAGGGATCGTCCTTCTTTTATTTTTTTTTGCAGAATCTCTCTAAATCATCCAGCAAGCAGGAGATTTTTGGTGGATTCCCGGCTCAAACATCTGTTATTAATTTTTCCATTCAGCTCTTTGTTAGAGATCAACAGGATGTACAAAAATTCTTCAAACATTGGGAATTTGGACGTGTGCATTCAAACGTTTAGAGAAAGGCAAGGTTCAGCTTCTAAGTCTTGCTCATTTTCTGGTCTGACTCGGAGTTCTGATGCCATGTTGCTGATGACATGTTTTCTACTTTGCAGTATCTACGATAAGCACCCGTATGTAATTCGAAGCCTTGTCTCCTCCAAAGATTCACTTTTAGGCGCTACAGTTGGCTTTAAGGCAGCCCAACTAGTCACCTGTTACAATGACTGATGGGAGAGAGAATGATCATCTCAATGCGAAATTAGGACTCCAAAAAATAGTGCAAATCTCAGTGGATTACAGTTCTAATACCATGGCGAGCGCAACTGTATTGCTTGGTGGAAATGATTTGGCTCAAGTGCACTGACAGACTAATATCAGCCCGTCCTGTTTTACTCGTCTAAGGACAAAAAAAAAAATGAATCGAATGTTAAAGCTTTAAACAGGAACACATTTCCCCTGTCCTTTCTTGCAAATCATATGCCATTAAAACTGACACTAATTACAGATTTTGAATCGCACAAGTGCCCCTGACAGGCTGATGACATTTACAATTTGTTAAAACATGAAAATGTTTTCGTTCTGAGTGCTTCACCCTAATCTGGGATGCATTAGAGCATTCTGTCAAACAACATCAGTGTCTTCATCGCAGAAGCCTGAATACGACATTACGGATATTGGCAATGCCGAGTCCTCATGGCACATGTTAATGTGTCGGTTAATGTGTGAGTATGTAAAATAAAGTGTGCAGCTCCTCGGTAGAAAAGTGTCACCTTTGTGATCGCTGATGAAGTTCTGTCACATTTAGTTCAGTCTGCTGCCTCCATCTTTTGTATCCCGTCTTTTTTAAGACATGGCTTTACCAAAAGAACAATGAAAGAGGAGGCGCTGGCTAGGACAAGACAACAGAAGAAGGACAAGGAAGAGGAACGGGAGGTTCAAGGAGGGGAAAAAAAAGAGACCACGCGATGAGAAAGACTGCTTCTCCACTGTCGTCATTGTCTTCATGTAAATCGGAGCTGATCAAGATTCTGCAAGTGTCATGAGTGGTAACTTCAATCTTGACCAACTTCACAGCAAAAGGTAGCACTGCCATCCTCACAAGAAACAAACAGACTAAATGAAAAATTCACATCTACATAACCCCAAGCATGAGTTGCAAACTAATAAGCAATGAACGCAAGAAACAGTCAAAGTCCACTTTGGATATATTTATATATTTTCTTTTCATTTGTGCCTGTACCTTTTAATAAAATCATCTAAGTTCAGTTTTTTTTCCTATGTTTAAGCTTACTGATCAAGTTCAAACTGTGCATAGGGTCACTGCGGCTTACAATAATAAATTTACTTTTTTTAAGAATAAAATCGTGGCTTAGATTTTGATGAACACTCCGACCGAAAGCTTTACAGTATTTTGTTATTGTTCTTTTTTTTTTTTTGGGAGTAATTGGTGTAAAATGTTTGAGAACCTCTGTACGATAGAATAATAAACAAAACAGACCGCGCTACATCGAAACAAGGCGACGTGTGAAGACACTTTAACGACTTGACAATGAGGAAAGAGGGGCGGGTGGCCGTTACACCAAACATACTTTTGGTTAGAGTTCAGAGTCTGTGAAAGAAGTTCTCCCCTCAGGCAAAACACCTTTATAAGTGGCTTTGTTTCTGCAGCAGAATGTGAATGCTGCTTTGAAGTGATTGGCAACAAGATACCATCAGGTTGTAGCACACAGACAAGCAATGTAGGCATTGTTTAATAATGCTCATAATACAGACGGAGGCTCGAGCTTATATTCTCAGATGAATTGTAAAATAAAAAATAAAAATAAAATTAGTAAGAATATGTTCATAATATTTTTCCATAAAGGGAAAATCATTCAGAAAATAAAAATAAATAAAAAAATAAACTCTCCGCACAAATACCAATGCATATTTCAGAACCATATATACTTTTCGCACCAAATTCCACAAAATTTAGAAAAAGCTAGCTTCACGACATTAAAGTTGACGGGCAATAGCAAGATATTGGGAAGTAAAAAAAAAAAAAAAGCAGGCATTAAAATATTCACATGCTGGGTCATGTTTTACTCTGATTTACATGCAACTTTCTAGGTTGAGTGGAGTAAATGCATCTTGTGGAAAGGTCGAGTGGGTGTGGGGCAATAGTAACTACTGAGAGATGCATCATTGGCTCCACCTAACAGGCTTTATCATATTTTTTTCAGTACGTCATATTTGACTTCATTGCTAGTTTTGTATGTGTAAAGGATTTTTTTGCACTCTCCTAATTCTTGTGAACAGGCTTCCATGTTGCAGGGCTAGGGAAAAAAAAAGTCCACCAACTCGGTCGTGTCGACCACAAAAATTGGTGCCTCAAAATTTGTTTTTCATCATTTAAAAATGGTGCCACCCAGAACGAATATTTGGCGACGTTCGTGTTTCCGCGCGGACATTTGTTGCTGACTGACGCACGCTTAGAGCCGCAAACCTACAATAAGATGTTGCCAAGAGTTTGTGGTCACTCTGAAGGTGGAAACATATGATTTTATGCATTATTTATTACGGCAAAGCAGAGCTGACAGCACTTGGACACTTGAACATGACAATTTGACCGGCGTGACGACGAGCCAGCGTCTTTCTCGGTGGACGCCTGCTGCTAGACGCAGCAGCACGGGAACCAAGCAAGCGTCGTGACCGCCCGGTGTACTCCGGCTAACTTAGCTTAGCATAAATTTCTACCTGTGTCTCGTTGCTAAGTGCTGAGCTGTGAGTGAAAGGTGACGTGATTATTTTTGGACATGTGAATGAAAAACAAAGCGGGCCAGATCCTTTATTGTTTTATAATTAAATGGGTTGTGCGTGTTGCTGTTTGTGGTTACACGCCATGTTCTGAACAAGGTGATTTCCGAGTTTTGGCGTCGGCAACGGCCCACAGTGGCTGTGTTTGTTATTTATAATAAAAGGTGAGACAAACAACAGTCTGAAGTCATATCCTTGAGAAATGTCACATTTGTTTTCTCGCATCCACAAAGGACCATGGGAACAAACACAGAGAAGACAAAAGCAGACATTGTCTTTCAATTAATATGAAATTATTGTTTGTGAAAATGATGTTAAAAAACGTAAGTGCTATTTGTATATGTGAGCTTATCAATGTCAAACATTTTACGAAAAAAAACAAACGCCAACTGAGCAGTGTTTGTTGTGTGTGGGGAGGTGGAGCAATTACTCGAGTCTTTGAGCAAATAATCGATTCTAAAACGATTTGTTTGTGACAGTCCTAGTATAATGCAGCAATTACATTTTTCTTGTAAGAGGGCAGAAATGTGAATGTGTGCATGTGCGTGTGTTTGCATGTGTTGTGTCTGTGTTGAGTGTGTGTGTGTGTGCGTTTATGTATACACAGTGATGTGGTCAAGTTGGTGAGACATCCTTTCCCCACTTATCTCAGTTTGACTCAGAAAGCCATCATGTCCTTGCCATTGTTGGCTAAAACAACACAACGGGGCAGGAGAAGTTCCTGTCATGAGACTGGAAGGGGAATTGGTATGAGTTCCTATCACATTTAAGTCTCAGAAGTTCATATTGTTGGAAGGCAAGAAGATATCGTACAAGTTTATTTTAATCATGTTACTAGTAACTAGTGAAGTTTACTCATAACACATCCCTGCACCATTACAAAATACTTAACACCAACTTAATTTCTGTTCAAAGGCACTAAAAGTGTTCATCCATTCACTATTTATCTTTCATGCTGTTTCATTTGATTTCATAAATCATATGACTAATGATATTCTGTACATGCCCAGTTGGCATGCATTGCAGCCTGGTCATCCTGGAAGGGGGATTCCCCCATCTGTGGTCCCTTCTCAAGGTATCTCACTTTTCCCCTAATGAGGTTTTGTGAGTTTTTCCTTGCCCTCCTGGGGGTTAAGATCGGGGATGTCGATTGTGGCTATGTAAAGCCCTTTGAGACTGTCTGTGATTAAGGGCTATACAAATAAAATTGACTTGACTTGACTTGACTAGATCATCTGAAGAATTGAAGATAACGAATGAAAGTTGGAAGTAAGGCAAAGCGATGAGAGAAGAAAATATTCAAACATTCAAAGTGGCCTCGCCATGGCAACTCATTAACAGAGGGACGCATGAGTGGGTGGAAAGGAAGTCACAGAGACTGAGGTGTCGTCCGAAGAGCTAAAAACAAGCCAGCCATCCCGTGTTTGTTGATAAAAGTGCGACTCCCAACTGTCAGGTCTGCTGTGCTTCCTGTACGTGCAGAAATATCATTTTTTTTTGGCATCCAGCAATGCATTTGATTGTATTCTTGTTACATCTTTTGTGGGATTACCGTTCTTATTTATTTAAAAAAAATATACATCTACAGTTCTACATAATGCAAATTTCATTAAGGCTTCTACAATCTCTTGGGTGTCCCAGCCAAACTTTTTCCCCCTAAATCCGCTGGTTTTGGCGTGATGACAGTAAAAAGCCGCACTTGCCACAGCAGCTGCCCTGCTTTAGTAATGTATCCCAGGAAGAGGAATTCAGTTGCCCAGAGGGAGTCCAACTCTCATGCAGACTCCTGCTCTGATTTCTTTACGGCTCAGACACAAGAGGGACTTTTCCGGGTCACTGTCCATGCAAGTGACTGCCCAGAATCACTTGGGGCATTTCAACTTGCCTGTTCTTCACCTTCAAAACCATTCAAAAGGCACATTTACGTCGACTAACTTTGCACCTTACAAGTTGGTCGTCTTCAAAACATCAAATGAATTAATTGAGAGATCTCGCACCGACAGCGACAAGGCTATTTTAGTAATTCTTTAAAATGTCCCATGCCTCACTTATTGTTTTTTATAATATAGTCTTGCAAGATTATGTGGGTTGAAAATGCCCATATAAACTTTTTCAGATTTAAATGGTGATGAGCGAGTTGAGCCACAAAAGTGAGAAAGGAGCGAAATAAAGGGTTGTGTCAACCCGCAAAAGTGCTGCCGCAATGGTGACTGTTACAGTGGTTAACCATTCAATAAAAAAAAAAAGTCTACTTTTTTTCCCCTCTTCACTCATGTAACGTATCTGAAGGAGAATCATATTTAATGTCATAATATAAAGGGGGGGGGAAACGACCAAGCAATGGTTCTTTAGCAAGAATCAGCATCTGATTTTTTTTAATTCTCATGCCATCCCGACCAAATGCTCGGGAAGGCATGGATGAGATGACAAATAAAAATTAAAAAATAAAAATCATTATTATCAGAAAGAATTGATGTACTAGTTATATATATATATATATATATATAATTATATGTGTGTATGAAAATCTGCCCTAATTAAAGCCTTATTCCACAAAGAATGACTTACTCAAACTAAACTAAAAGAGAAACAATTTTAAAGAGGCCCCATTTGTGTATAAAAAAAAAAAAATCACATAAAATCTTTGTAACATCTTGTGAAGCCATGTAATGATTGATGAGGTGAAGCTGCTAAGTGACCCCACGTATTTAGAAAGTCTTGTGCTTTGAAACAAAATATTCGGCAACGCTCAGATGAAAAACTGTATTAAATATTCTGGATATCATACTTAAAACTGAGAACTTGCTATTATTCCTCTCATATAGGGAAAATGCAAACAGGTGTCTTGAGCAGGTTCGGCATTCCAGACAATTCCGTGCCTCCACCTTGCACAAACAGTGGGAAAAGGCCAAGACTCATTCACAGAGGGAGCAGCAGAGGCACAAGGAGAGAGAAGGGAATGGAGCGAAGGGAGGGGGCTTGACTCACGCAGGTCTCAATCCCACCCACCCCGAGAAGAATTCCACAGACCTGTCTGCTTGCACGTCATTAAGCAGGACCACCTGCTGGTAAATCAGGACCCCCGTCATGATCTCAGCAAGCCCGGCTAACACAATCGCTATGGAGCCCGATCGGAGCCGTCGAATGACTGAGCAGAAAAATGCCTCTTACACATATAGTGCAAAGAATGTTGAATTTGATTAACTAGTGTAGAATTTGAAACAGTAAACCCTCATTGGAATTGTGTTTTCACGGCTGGGTGTGTTGGCGGGGTAATTGTTTGCGGAAAACAGTTTGGTTCTGTTGAAAACAATATAAAATTATAAATGTTTCCACTGTCATGCATCCCAAGTGATCGCACCGATACCATCCTACTTTTCAGCACTCTTTTGTTTGGAGCAATGGTCTTTGTAGAATAGTACGGGATGTGCATTTCTCTTTACTTCTCCCGAATTCTCAAATTCCCAGTGTCAAGTATCTCACACAAAGCCCTTTTCTTGAGCGCATGTCTCCCAGTCTAGCTCCCTGCCAGGCATTCCGGAGACTATCCAACATGTCAAGAATGAGGAGAAAGCACGGGAGCGCACAATGAGTTGGGTGGCAGGTAGAGTCTTGTCCCATTGCTAACATCCAAATCTCTGAAGGTGGTGGTTGCGCGCAATCTGATGGGACTTAACTATTTTCATTCAAATGTTACACTAAAACAAACCTAAAAGACGTGCGATATATATATATATATATTACTTGCCAATCCACCCATTCGGAGGAGAGAAAGTGAACTTGAAATGTAAAAGCAAGCTTACTTTTAACCATTGACTTCTTGAAGTGTTCCGTGTATTCATCCAGTTGAACGGTGACATGAGAAAATGTGTTTGTGAAGTAAACCGTCCTCAAATACAAGGGCCAAAACAAACCGGGACAATAGTAGCCAGTCACTCAGAGCCAAATAGATACTCACTCCAAAGCAGCAAAGAGAAGAAAAGTGGAGGTGAAATGAATACCAGCAACAGGTTTCACGGCAGGATAGACAAACTCGACTTTATACTTAAATACCGCACTTTGGACTAGAACTAAAGATATCTCAAGTGAGAAATGGCCCCCTATTCACTTATTTGCACCCCCACTGCTATTAGTTTGATCCAAACTTTGAAAAGCTGCAAACAGTAAAAATTAAACAGTGGCAAGCTGACTTTCCAATGCCATAGAGGCACAGGTGGCAAACACCTTCATGAACTCAAAAGATAGCTACGCTGTTCATCTCATAACAAGAGAGATTAACTTTAAAACAAAATCATGGCATTCCGAGCTAATGTTTAATATATGAAATTGAAAATGGTGCGAAGCAGTCGTAAAAAGTTGGATCAGGCAGATTACATTGTTACGAGGCCATAAATGGTAAATTGTTTAACCCCTGATTTAAAATAGCAAAGCAATTAAGTGTAAAGGTCAGGAATCACTCTTTCACCACACAAGTCTGATCCTTCAGGTGTTCGTCAGGCACACCCACCAAAAAGTCACCATAGTAACAAAGCTCCTAAAATGACTCAAGCGTCCTTGATTCATAGATTTCAGGGAGCCCGAGGCTATGTTTATCATTTAAATGGAACACGGTGTAGGATATCTATGTTGCTTTAAATGATTAGAATTAGCTTTCAGGATACTTAAATATACAGTTGTGACAGAAAGATCTCAAATCACAGGAAATAATTTTCAGAATTTGGTTTAGCATTTTTTTGCTTACCTTCCACACAGTGTTCCACATCCTCCAGATTCCGCAGCGTAATCCTCATCAGGCTTGAGTTGAGCATCAGTTCATTCTTGTGTTCGGACCCCATGGACTCCGGGGCAGGGTTAAGGAAGAATATGCGAGTGTCACCCGTGGCAACCTGATTGTCGCAGATTCCTGAGTTGCCAAAGCCACCAATCATCACCTTGTTGCCACCATCCAAAAGAATTTCACGGTTTATGCTGGTCTTTCCTTTCAAGTAGCGCCACACCCTGACCTATTAGTCAAAGGATGACAGGAAAACACAACTGAGAACAAAACAATGGACTTTTCTAAAGAGGCTTGTTACAATTGGACATGTTTGGAAGGATGTGAAGTGCAAAAAAATATGAATTACTTCAACAATACATCATTAGATCAGCACAAATCGAACGGTTGTGATCGGCACAATCTGAATGCCATTGAATCTATGAAAAAAAATGTCATAACATCAAAATTGAAGAAAGAATGCCATTTTTACACACACAAAAAAATGTAAAAGTGGTCCAAAAAAAATGCTCTGTGTTCTGAGAACAACGTATGCTGAAAGTTCCTTCAGTGTGATACGATTGTAAATCTTATCTGAATCCACAAAGGCTCCAGAAAATCTGGAGTTGGGCAACCGCTGCAGTCAAAGATTGCTTGACATTACAGGAAGTGGCACAAGGTCTGATGTATGCATTGTCACAGGGTTACCATTTTCATTTGGAAGGAAAAGTCTCAGTTTAGCAATTGGTGGTGGTTTGCAAGAACCGTGTGCCTCTAATCTACTCGGATCATTCACTTGGAGACGGAAAGCAAGTTGACCAAACATGGTTGTTTATTTTGACAGATTATAGAGTGGTCTACCACAAGTCTACTGCGGTGTAGAAGTTTCACAATGAGTGCCCATAAAATGGGGAGAGAAGATGACTTCTTCCAGAACGAAGCACCAGGAACAGATATTTTTTTTTTCCGAATGCTATTTTAAAGGGGAAGTCAACTCAAAAACAATTTTTTGCAATAAAATGTTCCATGGGCCTTCACTAGTCCAAACATGGCATTCTGATTAATATTGCATTTGAGGAATATGAATTAAGCGGCAAAATCCACCGTCTTTAGTCATGTCAGGGGTCGGCCATATTAACACATCTGTCGACTGAAAATGACATACCAGTTACTCAGGGCTCATCTGTTGTCTGTTTTGCGTTGACTTTCCCTTTAAGTACCATACTCAAAATTTGCAGCCGACGTTTTGGAAATCGCATTTTATAGCTGATTTGGACTATTATTAGTATTACACATACACACATACATCCCTATAAATAAAATTTGTTGACACATATCCATGCAGTACATACAAGGAGCCGACCCATCTGACTTTGGCTGAAAGCTGGAGGACACCCTGAACTAGTCGCCAGATAATTGCAGGGCAAATATAGACAAACAATCATTCACACGAACAGCAGTTTAGAGTCAATCAACTAATAACTAATTAAAGTGGACTAAGGTAGGACAACCAGGAGAAAAACAACACAAGCATGGGGAGAACATGCTAACTACCCCAAATGCAAGATTCAGGGTATTAAACCCGAACCTCAGAAATGTGAAGCCATTGCTCTAAATTACAGGCAGCGTTGTCAATATTCTGTCCCAAATAATCAATTGTTGTACTCTTGCACATTAAATATGTAACTTCGGTCAATGATCAGATACTCTGGTCTCATGGTACTCCTTCAAGGCATTTTTATTTTGGAGGGGGGGGCGATGCTGGGATCTTTCGTCTCGCCTTAAGAGCTATTAAAGTTTAGCACAAATATTTTGATTTTAAATGTTCAGTTTCGAAATTACACTAAATCATCCATCCATGATCCAAACCATGTTCTAATTTGTTACACTAATTATCCAGCAAGGGGGAAATTAATTTCACACTCCACACTCTTAAAACTCCAGGGTACAAAATAACCCAATATTTGTCAAAAAACGTTTTTGTTTTTTTCTCAAAAAATGACTTTGTTCAATTTGACCAAACGTTCTCATGTTTTGTCCAAGCAACAACCCCCAAACATTGTGTTGTTTTCAAAACAACCCAATCTTGGGTCATATTGACCCTAGTAGGGTTGGTAAAAAATAAATTGAGCCAAATTGCTTCTTTGTTTTTGTTTTCGTTTGTTTGTATTGTTTTTGTTGCACACCACATAGGAAACCAGATGCCAGCTATTTATACCCAGTTAAACATTTAATGTCAATCATTGTATCATGCTGCCTTCACGTTAATCTGGTCTCATCTGTTGCTCGTGGAAAAGCAAACCGAAAAAGAAATGTCCTATCCAATTGTGTGACACTGTAGAAAAACGAAGTTGTTCCACAAGGTTCAAACAAAGTGTGGCTTTATAGTTGCACACGCTCGATTTTACGTTTTTGTGCAGGCAGCAGGTGTACTAATTTGCCTGGCTGCCCCCCCCCCCAAAAAAAAAAAAAATCACAAACCGCATGGAGACGAACTCACCTTGCAAGAGTAGGTGTTGTGCACCGGGTCCATGTTTATGATTTCGTCCACTGTGCCCGTCAAAACTACGTTGGCCTCTTCTTCACGGTCCTCCAAGTCTTTCTCCGGGCACCTTGCCGCACAAGACCGCAACAAGACCGCCAGCAGCCCGGCTAGGAGCAACGCTACCCGGCCGGCTCCGACTCTCCGCTGCGAACTCATGACCACCGCACGAATTTGCATTAGTTAACTTTTCTTGGAAAACGATCAATTTGATCTCGAATGTTACCCCCCGGAGTGTGCGACAAGTCCGAATGGTTTTGAATGGGTTTAAATTTTGGGAGCGAGGCTCTCCACAACTTCTCTACCGACTACGCGTGGGTTCCACTCCGCAGCCCAGTTTCGTGCATCTGCAGCCGGGATTGAAAATCTCCTATCCGCCGCCGCCGCCGGCTGGAAGAGCTGGATGGAAGAGAGCGGAAGGAGGAGAAAGGGGAAGAGGGGTCTCTACCGCGCGCTCTCTCTCGCTCTCTGTAGGAATGCTACAGCACTTTTCGCTCCCCCTCACACGCACGCGGATTTGCATGCAATCTGAATAGCTGATCCCTCAAGTGTGTCTGTGTGTGTCCTCTGGGGGGGTTGCAGGGATGGCCGAGCAAAGTGGCTGATCAAGGGCGCCCCCAGTTGCACAGACGATGTCTTTACCATTTTCAAAAGTGTCAATTCAGGAAAAAGTCAAGAAGTGGGCTGCATCGGTAAACTACTGCAATACTATGCTATCAATAATATTGACTAACATGCACGGTTGACTGCAAGCAAAGAAAATTCATCTTGATGTTTTTTTCTTTTTTAAAAAAATTTTTCTTTATAAGTAAATCTTTCCAAGTGCGCTATTAAAATTATCTCTAAAATGAAACAATGACCTGCCATTTATGGTAAATGGCTAACCTTTTTGTGGTAAATTGGGTCATTTCAACCTTGAGTATAAATATGTATAAAACATTTTTTCAAGTGTTTTTAAATATATTATAAATCATGTGCAGGGTTTGATTCCGGCTCCGGCCTTCTTGAGTGGGTTTTCTCCAGGTACTCTGGTTTCCTCCCACATTCCAGAAACATGCATGATAGGTTGATTGAACGCTCTCAATTGTCCATTGATATGAGTGTGAAGCCGGATGGTTGTTTGTCTATGTGTGCCCTGCGATTGGCTGGCAAACAGTTCAGGGTGTACCCGCCTTCTGCCTGAAGACAGGAGGTAAACATCTAAAACATGCATGATAGCAGCCTTGGAGGCCTGTGGGTGACACCTGCGGGTTAGGTGTACCCATGCACCCTCAAAAACCCTGTCGAGCTGGTCCACTACTCCACGACCCGGACGGAAACCTGACTGTTCCTCGTGAATCTGAGATTGGACTTGCTGCCAGACGCTTCTCTCCAAATGGTTGACCACAATTGCCTCAGTCATTTTGTACGGCTTCACCTATTCCCCGAATCCAGGTGCAATTTTAGCATTAACATAGAGTATGTCCATCTAATTAGCGAGAAGAAATAAAATGAAATTATTTTTATTTTGTAAATGACATCAACTTTGGGGATTTATTTTTTAATCCTCAAAACAACTTCTAAATGAAGATACTTCATAATACAAGAAGCTTGATGGTTGCAGGAAAGTTTTGCCAACTGTACAATTTATGGTTGATGTGCCTTGAGAAACCGAATTCTAATGCTGCACAGACCTAAGCTAAATGCATGCTGTGTCGTATGTCATTTAGGATCCGTGCGTATATCATAAACCTTGTATAAATGTATAAATGATACCACATGGCGATATTCTCGGGGCTCCAATTGAGAACAGACAGTGCGTCAATTTCTAGTCTTTAAAAGCTGTAATTTTAACTAGGCGTCTATTCCTGGGGAAAATGACAGGCTTGCTCCTGCACAGTTGCTGGAGAAGATATTTGAAGAAATTTGTTCCTGAACCTCACTTTTGACAACTGAGTTAGTACGACTTTCTTGGATGAAATGGAAAAAATGACACGAAGTGAAATAATACAAGGGTGAGTTGCAGGGGAAACTCACTTGGTCATGACAGTCTGTCATTTCTAAGTGTTTATTCAGCCATGAACCACGACCATGAATAATTTGCCATAAGATTAAGCACAAAATAAAAAACACCATCAACATGTGTGGCCTGGAGCAGATCCATGCGTCCAATGTTAGTCTTCAATCCAATTTTGGGGGGTTCTAAATGTGCGTCACTTCAGGGCTGTAAAGACTGGTATAGAGCCATATAGAAACATTTCCATATATACAAAGACAAAACAAGAAGCAGCTCTATGTTTTGTGAGTTGTGTCTTCTTTAAAAAGTAAATCAACAGGAAAACACAAATTGGCATGCTGACATGATGGGATTTTTTTTTAACAATTTAAAAGCATTTTTAAGCAGTGGTAAAAGCATAAACATGTCACAATAATCTTAATGAGTTGATGTGTTATTTGCGTTTTTTTGTTTTTTGTTTTTTTTTGCAGCCATAGTCTGTAATTTAACATTATTTTGTGTGCATTGCCATAGCTCACTTCCGAAGTTGCCTTTTGGCCACATACGGTGATCTTAATTCTTTGTATTCAATGTTTATAATATAAACAATGACTGAATACATTTAAATGTACATTTATTTAAAATTTGAGGAGACACATGCTTTGTACTAAATACACAAATATGACTAACATAGACCGTACACACCCACTGACATGACCAGCATCCCATCAATGTTGTGACATTTATTTTCTACAAGGACATGTATGGCAGACGATGCTGTAATTGGAGTCCTGAAATTTTCTGCAAATCTAGTGGGAATGCTCGTGACGAGAAGCAGCTGCACTACTACCCCCCTCGTTGCTCAGTGCATCATGGGATGTCGAGGGCTCGCTGTGCATCGCCACGTCAAAAGACTCCCTCAGCGTCTATTTGCCTCGTTTAAGCGATTTCACACACTGTGTAAAGCATAAATAACCGAGTGCATCTGCTGAAGTTGTGATCTTGCGCTCGTCATGCTTTCTCAGATTTTTGTTTTGCAGTGCGATATGTGACTGAGAAATCCTTGAAGATGTTTGCACAAGACCTTTCGGTCGAGAGAAGAATTTGGAGCAGCATCAAACAATATCAGTGAGCTTTTTTTTGTGACTTTAGTTCAAGCAGTATACTGTATTTAAAAAAGAGTGACAGATGGAGAGAGAGAGAGAGAAATACAGCTGTCAAACCACCTTGATCAAATGAGCTCAGCAGTAGACCACTGGAAATGGAGGCTCCAGAACCCCTTAATGAACTGATAAAAATGTACATACACCCGACAAAGTAAAGACCAGCTGGTTTTATTTTAAGGCAACACCCACAGGTCAAAGTCGGATCAGGATAGAAGAAAATAATACAGAACTTTATTAGATTTTTTTTTTTTTTTTAAAGAACGTTGGCTCTGGTCAATAAAATCCATTGATAGACTCCATAAAAAATAGATAATCTGAGATCTCATCACAGGGAGCTGTAGACCATTTTATTGAGAAAAACTGGATAAAGGTATCTTCTTCTTTGTTAATAATACTGTGAGTGGAAACAGTAAAATAATAGAATAAGAAGAATTTAGAGCCGTGTATGGTCCGATTTTTTTTCAACCGATTCTTAATGGATGTTTAAAAGAATAATAATCTGCCAATCGCAATTTGCACCAAATTGCAAACTCATTTATTGAATGGCTACATTTTTGTAATGATCCTTTTAAAGCCATTTTTGACTTGGAAATTTGAGAAGAAATGTGGGGGAAATATTTTAACAAATATTTTTTTATTTATTTAAGTATTTTTGCCAATGCCCCACTTTTTCATTTTGTGGAAATGGGTTCAAGAGTTTCTACACTGCAAAAATGAGAAGTGACTACATTTGATTTTGTCATGTGATTGTAAGTAGACACTACATCTATTCAAAAATGCAACTAAACCCAGATTGTGTGCAGCCTCTTGACAAAACAAAATTATGGAAATTCAACACATTTTTTTGGTGTAAATAATACTTGCAATGCAAGGCAACAGATAAATATATTCAAGACATGCCTTAGGCTGGAGTTACATTGTATCTTTCAAGTGACACTTTTTGCTTGTGGCAGAATTCAGGTATGCATCCTGACAGGAGCGTCAAGAGAAATAAAATAGAACAAAATCAGATATCCTCAGATTGGAATCATGCCTCTTCCAAAGCTGGATAAAATGTCAATGTTATTTGCAATCGTCAAACTTAGCATTAGTTTGTTCTTCGTACATCACAATACGCTGATTGGTGACATACATAAATTACCGTCTGCGCCAACACAAATAAGCAAATTTTAAAAAACACCTGAAGTAAAGATCATCTAACTAAGGTACATATAAATAAGGTTAATAATAGCAGGTGGTGAAGTTATGTGGACAAAGCGTCAGTTCCAAAGACTCCACTTACTGAAGACAAACAATTAACCCAAAGGAGTTGCAACACACGTTGTTGTTTGTTTTGCGTTCTGACAGTTTGCCAGATGGCCCTCTGCTTCGTGGTGTCAAGTCCACACACGAGAGATTCACACCTGGTTTTATCCCCGTGCATTTAAGTGGAATGTAAAATGCTTGCGTTTCTCATGGGGCTTATCCCATTTCTATTTGTCTTGGTTTTATTCAGAGTCTACTTTTGGGGTTTGTGTGTTTGTGGGTGTCAGGAATACGGACTAATGGATGGGTTCTCAACGCAGGACTAAGTTTTGCAAAATTTCACAATGTGTCACGTTGCTTTTTTCTCATGGTACAAAAACAATGAATGATAGTAAAATATTGATATTAATTTCATTTTGGTATTGAAGCTAAAGCCACTATACCTACTCAGTATTACACATTTTTTTAAATGCTGTACTGTGTGATCCTTGGGGGAAAGAAAAATGTCATGTGGTCATTTCTAAGTTCAAGAATCCCCACCAAATCTAACATCTACTCAGTCTTCCAGTATGATCCTCGAACCAGCTGTAAACAGTTCCTGTCCAATAAAAAGGCTTTATGAGCCCCAGATCAGGGGCTCTTATAACCTCTAAAAATAAATCACTGGATGGACTTAAAAACATCTGAAATCTGTCAGGGGGCAATATTTAGGCTTTGATAAATTTAAAAATATTCACTTGGCGTATCCTAAAGGTCTCACCTTCCAGAAGTGTTAGTTAACTTAAAATAAACCCATTATTTATTTTTTACTGTAAAATAATTACATTCGCTAATACATTTCATTAGATTTACTAATATAAAAATAGTCAATGATTAGAAAGTGTCATAGCAAAAGGGGAAAATTAACACAGGCACTGGAAAATATGAGGGGAAAATGAAAATAAAAACAACAATTACATGAGAAAATAAGAAAAGAAAATAAAGTTTATACAAACTGTTACTAAAACGGAAATAGTTCAAAGGAAATAGTTTTAAAGGCTTCATTGCTTTGTTCAATAACATATGCCCACACACCTCTTGTTCTGCCTTTCCATTTACAAAGTCAGACAGACTTCATGAAATCAGCATTGTTGTACTTTTGCAAAAATGTAGCTTTGTGGGGTGGATGGCAACAATTTTGTCTTCATTTTTGTTTAAAATATTTATCTACAACAATCCCGACAGGCACAGGGCTGGATTCTCCTTATTGGAGCTTGTGAAACTGATGCAATATGGCCACAAATTCAGCAGAACCACCATGTTGGATCACAACAATAGCGCTGGTATCTTCAACTAATAACCCATGCAGCGCCCTGGCCCTCGTGGCTTACACGTGAAAACATTAACGCATTTTGCAGACCACGTTCGGTTCCGCAGCCCCATGTTTACCAGTAATAACATTGCACTTGACTACTACATTTTTTTTTACCAAAAAAAAAACTCATCCATCTCCCCCATCCATTTATAATATGCCTCAAACACAATTTATGCTGGCTTTTTGTCTAATGGAACCCATAATACATTCCCCACTTGATCTTTGGCAGGTGTTCCTAGAGTCCATTAAGAAATTAGTCTACTGTAAAAGCCTGCAACCACCGTGAAGCTATACAATATATATAGCCCGGTTTCCATCAGTTCAGTTTGCCATTGTACAATTTGTAAAGGTAAATATAATAAATAAAATCAAATCATATATCAACATTCTTATTTCGCAATGAACTGAACCAAGAGAAAAAGGAAAAGCTTTGCTTGCTAAAAAGCCTTGTTCGATCGATATTCTGCTATGCTTAATCTTCACAGGGCTTTAAAGGGGCTCCAGTTTACCAAATGCGGTGAGAGGCAGAATTCACCTGTCTAAAGTTCAAAATAGCAGGGATCAAAGTGACTTGACTTGACACAATGAACCCACAAGTACTGAAAGAAAGCTTGGAAGACAACGATGAACACCTGGACAAGATGCAAAAATTTGGAGGGAGCTGATTGGTTCAAAAAGGGATTGGGTAAACGAACCCAAGTGGACACAATTAGCTTGACGAGACAGACACTCAAGGCTGAACATTAAACGGAAGTCAAAATCCTGAATCAGCAAACCCGGACCATGGCAGTCACATGTTTTAAACACGGAATCTTCCAATGAGCACGAGAAATCTATTTATCAACAAGAGTTGAGGGAAGGTTTGAAATTAGGATTAACTAGTTTTAGTTTTCCCCATAGATGGATCGGCAATAGTACTTGATCGGTACTGAATTTCTCACGATGGTGAGAACGAGATTTTTACACAAGAACTCTGTGTCTGCCCTTTAAATCAGCACGTTGGTGCGTGTGTGCCAGAAATGAACTCAGGCAGGGACTAAAAAAAATGCAGCATCATCATGACTGTCTCCTTTACGTACTTGGGTTGGCTCTAAATGGTTGTCCACTTGCATTATCTAATTGCACACCCCAGTGTCATTGTACCACTTTATGCCCTGTCATTACACAAGCTGTGCTGACTCAGCTCAGAATCAAAGAAGCTTGGCTGAATTAATAGTAGGTTTCACGTTGGACTAAAGAGGAAATAAAAGTTTATTTGTGGCGCTAAAATGATATGAGATATGCTTTGAAATCAATGCAGAAGCCGCATTGAAAAATATAGAAAACGGAGAGATAATATTTGCACATTTGAATGCAAGGAGTAATTGTCATTCGATATTTGCTAAACTGGCTTGACATTTGTTCGTGATTCTTTTGTCTGTGTCGTCAAAATGGATTGATGGCGAACGTGATCTGCCTGTTCTCTTTTTGCGTTCGTCCAGGGTATAGTCTCTACTTCTCACCCAAAGTCAGCTGGGATAGGCTCCAGCTCACATGAACAGGATACGTGGTAAAACGCGGATTCATGTATGGTTTATATTTACCGGACATTGCACCAGCACTGCCTGTGGATACAACCGAGTTTTCCCGTGAGACAATGTGGCTAGTATATGTGAGTTATGTTTCAAAATAACTGGTGAGAGTCAGCACCGCCTGTGCTGGTGGATATATGAACACGTCTGGATACACTTCTGGGCTGTGTCCAGGTAGGTGATGAGAGCCGCCCTCCCAGGGCCCAGAACAGATGTTGCCATGTGAATCTTTACTCAGGAATCTGTGACTCATACAAACACCACATCCTTGCTTAAGAAGACCTCCTAAAATAATAGATTATATGAATGTGATTGTTGGGGGGCAAGAACGGGATGAGGTATATGACGATGGGAGGGAAGTGTGAAGGTGTGAGTGATTAGCAGAAGAATCGGGTTGGCCCATCTTTTCACTGAGTAAATTCCCTCTTGTTTAGGTCGCTACTTAATGATAGGCTAACCAACTGGCAACATTTCAAAAACACATTTGGGTGAGGAGGCAAAATGGAAAATAAACAGACTCATGAAATCAAAGCCTTAAGCTGATTAAAGTTGGCCCAACATCCTGACTGCTGCATCCCGTCCAGAGGTGGCTGTTGGGACAAGAGCACTTTGTACACTTGAAGAGCTTTTTGAAGACTAGTCATTCTTTCCCTCTCACTCAACCATGAACAAAAGCTCCACAAGAAAGGTAAGACCCGATGATTGAGTATGACGATGTCTCATCAGTGAAAAATGTTTGGCTTGTCCAAGATGAGGCGACAAAGGAATCTGCTCCCCCCACCCTCTCATTTTCCCACCAAGTTTCCACTCTCTTGTTTTTTCCATTTTTAATTTTGCAAGGCTGCTGAGGCCCAGTTTGCTTCTGCTGCCTTTGCAAAACCACATCACAAAACAAACACTTGCCTTATCAAACAGTGATGCTGAAAAGCACTTGCTTTATCATCACAAACGTGTCATTTGAACCAAAACGGGTGAATGCTGTTGGAAATTATGTACTACTGTATATTCCTTATAAAATAAATTGTTTTTTAAATTACACTCGAAATAATTGGTAGTCCACATTCCTGATTCATAAACCCATCCATTTTCTTCAACCCCCATCCTCTTCAGGGGAGCTGGAGTCGATCCCAGCTGACTGTGAGCGAAAGGCAGACAACCCCAACAAGGCGCCAGTCAATCACAGGGCACATTGAAAGATAGGAACGCATTAACGGTGACATTCACTGTCTCTGCATTCACCGCACAAAAGTCTGGCAACTGAAACACTGCATTATCAAAGATGTTCTTTTAATCCATTGTATAATTATTGAATTAGCGGTAACAAAAGCAAAACGCTCCCTCTTGGTACCATGGTGGAGACAAGCGCTTGCAATCATGTTATTGTGTATCAAAAACTATTATGTTAATGTTGGCTGACAACCATTCACCTTGAATAATAATCTGTGTGGTGTAGTATTGTGTGAATAGTTGCATTGTGTTAAACATACAGTGCTTGGTAAATGTATTACTCCATCTGTCATGATGAAAATGAAGAGTCCATCCAGCTTCATGATATTATTCAATTCATATTCTTTCAATTTCGACGAGCTCTTGAAATCATGCCATTTTAAATGGGAATGAGGAATTTCAAACACAAATTTTAGGCAGCTTAACAAGTGCAGTATTATAACATTCAACCACTAAAAACAAGAATTTTCAAAAAAAAAATACATTTGACTTGTCAATCATTTCATATTATATAATTATATCAGTTTCTTTGTAAACAAGTAATTTGAAATTTCAAAAATAACAAAAATAATTATATTTCAGTGTTAAGAATTCTATTTAGGAGGTTCTACTGCTGTATCAAAAAGTCATGAGAATTACATTAGTTTGCTGCTTCAGGTTTTATAATTTGAATGTAGTCTACAATATTATGAATGATTAGATTCATTGTAATCAGAGTATTTGTAATTACAAAGCCTTTCTGTGCCATAAAAATCAACATAATCTACAAACAACATTTCCACTTTTTTCAGCTTTGCCACAAAGAGACAACAGACGCCTGGAGATCACTCTGTCATGGTGATTGAGTTAGACAGAATAAGAGACTTGAAGCTTTCAAAGTGGGGATGTTGCTTGAATTTAATCTTCCTCTGTCAAGCTTGGTTACCTACAAGGAAACATATGCAGTCACCTAAGATTTTCCCAAAAGGGGCCTTGCAGGGAAGAAATATTTCTGCACGTGAGACTGTACAATTTATTGGATCAGCGGGAACGTAGTTCGATTGATGTAAATAATGCTCTGGGACGGGTTCTGAGAGTAGATACTGCTTTGGCATTGGCAAGCATGTATGGGAGTTGCATGTAGAGTGAGGTGACGACTGCTGAAGACTGAACCCAAACAAAATGCTTCACATTTTGTTTATGGTAAATGTAAGGAAAATAAAGGCAAAGCCGTGCATTTTTTACTATTTCTAATTGGTTACTTTAATTTGTTACGTGAGTTAGTTAAAATATAATAATAATAATAATAATACCAATATATACGTGGCTTGCATCACGATACAATATAAATACTGGTATCATTCTGACGGTGTCAACTAAAACTGAACATTATCAGTCTTTAAAAGGCAGAATATTTGTAACAGGTTTTCCATTTTGTATAACACATCTTGACAAATATGTATGCAGACATGCGATTATGCATGTCATATAGCACAGCTACACAGTATACCATATGCTATAACCACTGCTTATGCAATTGTTAAATGCAATCTACATTTTGTTGCTCCCTGGGTGCTTAAATTTAAACATGGAAATGCAAGTTGGAAAACTTTCATTTTTATTTCATGCTATGCTATGGCGAATGTAAGTCAGTTAAGGTTTTAAATGTTGCAATTGTTTACTGTCTACAGATACAATCACCCCAGCCACTGTAAATTATAAACTTAAAGTTATTTTTTTTTGTTTCATTTTATTATAATAGCCTAATTGTCATCGTCATTATTCATGTTTCATGCAAGGCTAAAGCCCTCGTGTATGTAAAAGATGGCACAGTTGCAGATGCTCTTCAGTGGCCACAAGTGGCCACAATCATTCTGGCAGGACCTGCTATCAGTCTCAGCTGACGTCCAGTCACCTAAAATATTGACTGACTGTTTATGTATACATTCAAGCTCTCCTACCTTTCATCTGCAAATTTCCTTTGATCCCTTGAATCTCCGTTCCGTGCTCTTCCATCTAAAAGACATCAACATTCACACAACTGGCGAAGCAAATAAAGAGGAACTTAATACACTAACTGCATATAAAATGATATACAACAATATGTGGGGCTTCAATCTCGCTACAATGTCGAGTTATTATTTAATTTACAATTTTAAAAATAGTCTAAGTTAAATGCATTCATATTGCGCCTCTTTGAGCTTTTAGTGGTAAACCCGTAATAGTGTAGTCTGCGCAAGCTGTGCGCAATATTTACTCTCGTTAAACGTCCCTTAGAAGTCCTGCAGGACGTCAGCTCTCGCTCCCTCTAAACAGCTAGCTAACCTTGCGCCCAGGTTCAGCCTGAGTGTCCTATCATGAGGGATCTTCTGCAAGTGACGATTTGTATATAGGTTGTGTGCCTGTAAGCGCGTAAGCAAATTTAAATATGATTGTTATCTGAGTGTTCTGCGACATTGGCGATGATTGCTTCACGTTCGCGCTAGCTGACTTTCGCTAAACATAAACAGCTGTGTCTGTGTTTAATACCTATACGTATCCCGCAACAATCTCAGTCATAGTGTGTGCCAAACAGTGTATACATTTTCGAGATAATACTTTCATTCATTTTTAGTTATAAACTTATTAACACGAGTCACTAGCCGGAGATGAAGCTATTTCATGTCAACTAGCAAAGCACACTCACACCCGAAATTTACTATACCACAGCATATATATTGTTTTTGATATTTTTTTTGATGCAGATTAGGTCATCGAGATGGTGATCTTGTCGGGCACAGCCACTGTGTTGCAGCAGTTTGTCAGTGGGCTCAAAAGTCGAAATGAAGACACCAGAGCCAAATCTGCTAAGGATCTGCAGCACTATGTGACAACGGAGTTGAGAGAGGTAAAGATCTGTCAGTGATTCAAACTCTACATTCACTTAGTTTTCACTTGCACGTGTTTAAGTATTGCTCTTAAAATGACTATTTATTTACACTACACGCTGGTTTTGTTTTTTGTGTGATGGTTTGTGCAAACACTGGTTTGTGTTCTCTTCAACAGTTAAGTCAAGACGAAGCCACCACATTTTATGATGAGTTAAATCACCACATATTTGAGCTGGTGTCCAGCTCCGATGTGAACGAGAAGAAAGGAGGGATTCTTGCAATAGGTAAACATGCTTAATGTTTTTTTTTTTCTTAATCTAGTCCCCACATAATGGCCTATCCTCCAAATGGATGTCCTTTTAAAGTCGGTCTGTTTTCCGCATGCACGCACCACACTTGCCCTAAGAAGACAAGGTGCGCTTCGCAAGAGCAGCATACTCAACAAAGCACATACGCACCGCAGAAAGTGGCACACACGATTTATACATAATACATATCATATATTGTGCAGCTATATGGAGTACAGTATCATTATTCAGTTCCGATGATTAAAAAAAACGGATAGTGCAAATCAAGAAGGGCCCCTAGCAGTTGAATAAATATACATCTCTTTTTACTATATGAGCAAACTCAGAAATTACTTCAGGATTATTAATTAACCGCTTGTTGGAAAAGCGAGTGCTTGTTGCATTATATGAAATATTCTGTCTGGCTATTTTCCCCCCCACAGTCAGTCTGATTGGAGTTGAGGGAGGCAATGCCACCAGGATCAGCCGTTTCGCTAATTACCTGCGCAACCTGCTACCCTCCAGTGACCCAGTGGTGATGGAAATGGCTTCCAAAGCCATGGGCCACCTGTCTATGGCAGGGGACACCTTCACAGCTGAATATGTCGAGTTTGAGGTGAAGAGAGCCCTGGAGTGGCTGGGAGCAGACAGGAATGAAGGCAGACGCCATGCTGCAGTAAGTGGCAATGGTTTAAGACCCTTTTATCGTCATTAAAAAAAAAAAAAGTAAAATATGATTTAATGACAATAAAACAGTCTTAATCTCTATCTAATCTCTTAGTCATGTTTTAAAGTGATCATAGTGCAGTGTAGTTGAAGTTGTAGCATATTTGAAGATCAGTGGTGTGACATTGTTGGATTTACACTGTAGAGAGAGACTAAAAAAGGTGATAATGGCATAAAATTATTTCTCTCTTCTATTTCAGGTATTGGTGCTGAGGGAACTGGCTGTGAGTGCACCAACCTTCTTCTTTCAGCAAGTGCAGCCCTTCTTTGACAACATCTTCTACGCCGTCTGGGACCCCAAGCAGGCCATCCGAGAGGGTGCTGTGTCTGCACTGCGGGCCTCCCTCATCCTCACCACACAGAGGGAGACGAAAGAAATGCAGAAACCACAGTGGTACAAAGTATGGCCCGTTTTGGTATCCACTCGAATAACCTTTTGATGGAAGTGTCGCAATGCTATTGATTTCTTTTATGTGACAGCAAACCTTTGACGAGGCAGAGAAGGGCTTTGACGAAACCTTGGCTAAGGAGAAAGGCATGAATCGGGATGATAGGTTCCACGGTGCGCTTCTCATCTTGAATGAGCTGGTTCGCATCAGCAGCATGGAAGGAGAGGTGAGGCACTCACTCAGTAAGTTTGCTTGCAGTTAGGTGAAGTGAAAGTTACATACAACTACTTTTGTTCCAAGGGTTTGATGTAATTAGATTTTATTGAATGCCACGCACATGTCCTAATTATAATGTTCCATCAGCGAATGCGTGAGGAAATGGAGGAGATCACGCAGCAGCAGCTGGTGCATGATAAGTACTGCAAGGAGCTCATGGGCTTTGGAACAAAGCCCCGCCATATCACCCCTTTCACCAGCTTCCAGTCGGTGCAGCCACAACAGTCTAACGCTCTCCTGGGCCTGCTGGGATACAGCACGCCGCAGGGCTTCCTCAGCTTTGGAGCCACACCCGTACCTGCGAAAAGCTCGCTGGTGGAGAGCAGATACTGCCGTGAGCTCATGGAAGAGCGATTTGATCAGGTGAGTTTCACCACGTATTTAAAAATTTTTTTTCCGCTTTTGTTTTTGTTGCTCCTGCCCATCGATCCGTTGAATCCGTCACCATTACACATTTATTGTGTTGCGTACGCAGTCCTTGAGAGCTCAACATTGGCTAAAAATAACTCGTTTTCCATGGTGTTAAAAGTTCAGAATTTTTTTTTCTCATTGAGTCAGTCTCTTTCAAAAGACAGCTAATGCTTTAATCTGATCTAATGACTGCAACATTATTGTATTATTGTTTAGTTGAACACAGTTTATGTTGCATCAGTATATGTTTGTCTATTATTGTTTGTGTAAAATATATCCTGTTATATTCAGGAAACTTTGCAGTTGTCACTGATATTGACGTCATCAGTCATAAAAGTTTTTTTTTTTTTAATTACAAAAAATACAATCATTTATAAATGGATTCTCTGAGCAGTCCCGTTTCTTAAATCATTCACAACCAGCCCAGTAAAAAAAAAAGGATTTTGACATATTTATCCGTCAATGGTATTGAATGAGTTAAGGACAATATTTTCGTTTTAAAAATAATGTTTTGTTTCAATACATTGTTTGTTTTCCCGTAGGTGTGTCGATGGGTGCTAAAATACAGAACCAGTAAAAATCCCCTCATCCAGATGACCATACTAAATCTGCTGCCACGGCTTGGTGCCTTCCAGCCACATAATTTTACGGGTGGGTTGAATACATATTTAAAATAAATAAATAAATGATGTGACCATCTGGAGAGTTTATTTTTTTTTATTTTTTGATCTCAAAACCATAGAGAATCAATAGCAATAATACGATGGATGCTGATGTAGTAAGGTCACTGTGTTCCCATTTAAATATGAAAAGGCTGGGGTGGGCGACATGATATACTGTGGTTAGCACGGTGACTTTTTGGATACGTCTTCCTCAGTTCTCAGCTTTGGCCTTTCTGTGTGGAATTTTTCTCCCTATGTGATATCCTAACATGTTAGATCTGATTTTCAACCAATGTGCCATGGCACTTTAATGTGCTGTGAAAGATCACCAGGTCTGTTGCAGGAAATTATCCAATTACACTTAAAGTTGACGTAAAAGAAAACAAAAAAAAACTTCAATCATATTGAAATTGACATCAAAATGGCCTCAGATCGCATCACGAATGTTAAGGCTAAAATAAGGCTTAATTATTTTCTCTTTGTCATCTCAATAACTCTGTTGATAGACTACAACTTAATTTTGCCTGATTGTTTTCTCATTGCACACAGGTTTACTAATAGAATTATTTGCATGTGCATTACAGACCAATATCTGTCGGACACAATGGGCTATCTACTAGGCAGTCTCAAGAAGGAGAAGGAGCGAACAGCAGCCTTCCAAGCTCTGGGCTTACTGGTGGTGGCAGTCCGAGCCGAAATACAGCCGTATCTTTCCAAGATTCTGGAGATTATAAAGGCGGCTCTGCCACCCAAGGACTTCGCTCACAAGTCAGTACCAGTGTCTTCAGTTAACATTGTTCCCCATATAAGACCTTTCAAGGTTGCAAAAGTTGTGCAGTGGCCTATTTTTTTTTTTTTTTTTGGCAGTGGTGTGAAACTTTTGTCATTAGATTGTTTTATATGCATGGCCTAGGAAAGTGCATTCACTCGGAAGTGTCAGTTTTCCCAGTAAATAAGGCAGTGATTTCCTTTTTCTTTTTCCAAAACTTCAATCTATTTGGTCTTGTTGGAGAACTTTTACAATACGACATTTCCCTTTCCCATCTTTCATGTACAGGAGGCAGAAGTCCATACAAGTGGACGCCACTGTGTTCACGTGTATCAGCATGCTTTCCAGGGCTATGGGTCCCAGCATCCAACCAGACATCAAGGAGCTGCTGGAGCCCATGCTGGCTGTGGGCCTCAGGTATCAGACGTACTGCAATCTGCCTTGTATCGCTGCATGAGGTCTCGGTGCTCAAAGTTGTTGAATTTTTGGGGGGAATTGTAGAAGAATTTGGAATAATGTTTCTTTAAGTGCTTGAAAAATAACTTTCTTGAACAACAAATGTTCTCAAGGGTGTCAAAGCTTTTTTCACAAAGGGCAGCATACAAAAAATATTTAGTTGTTTGAGATATTCCTTAATATTTATTTGAGTTTAGGCAGTTCTGGCCCAAGGATTTTGGTGGTCCAAAACATTTACATCACAGCCGCCTAATCAAACTGCGGTCACACGACCACAAATTTGTTCTGTTAGCTAGATATTGTCCCGTTTTCTTCCAGTGTCATGCATACTTGAGGGAGCAAGCAGAAATGTTAGGAGGGCGTTATTTGATAGCATTATTATTATTTTTTTTTATTTTGTTTTACTTTTTATTTATTATGCCGCCACCTTAGTGATTGCTACTTGGCATCTTTCACTAATTAGCAGTACTTGTCATTAAAGATCAAATGACTCATAGGTGTCGTGGTAGCGCTCCATTTAACACAGTTGGGTGACTGTTGCACTAAAACAAGGAGAAATTTGGCTCAATTGAGAAAAGAATCAACTCTTTTATCTGCTAGAATCCTGAGCAAAAAGCTCGTGTTTTGTGTACTTGGAAAATTCACAAATCAAATGTTTTTTTTTCCCTGAACATTCTTTTTTTTCTCCAATTCATTAAATGTTAATGCCACAGCTGTAGTTTTAGTCCGTAACGTTGGCTTTTCTATTTATCCAGCCCTGCACTGACAGCGGTGCTGTACGATCTGAGCCGCCAGATCCCGCAGCTGAAAAAGGACATACAGGACGGGCTTCTGAAGATGCTCTCGCTGGTTTTGATGCACAAGCCGTTACGGCACCCAGGCATGCCCAAAGGCTTAGCTCACCAGCTCGCATCGCCAAGCCTTACCAACATCCCGGAGGCCAGTGATGTTGGCAGCATCACACTGGCCCTGCGCACTTTGGGAAGCTTTGAATTTGAAGGTATGAGCCTTGACATTGACACAGTCAAAGTGTATGGTGTTGTATTGCTTACCTTTCATGGACTCAGGTGATCCATGAAGGTTGAATTATTGCAATTGATCTAGCGTCAGTGTGTATAGAGTGCACCCAGAAAGTTTTCATGGAGTTCCACTTTTTCCACACTTTGTTACAATTTGACTGAATTTTTCAAAATTATAAACATTTAAAAAAATTTTTTTTGCAAATTTATAAATATATAAAAAAGACATCTCATGTACATAGGTATTGTAAATAAGTACTGTACTTATTTTAAAGAGTAGTCTGTAATAGATGCATTATTCTAATTAGCTTCCTGGTTGCAAAATAACCATCTAATAATCAAAACAATCTAAAAAAAAAAAAATGAAAAATTTGAGTTAAAAATTTTCTAATTGATTCCTAAGGGTACTTTTGTGTTTTGTTTTTTTGTTTTGTTTTTTATTTCTGGAGTACTTAAAACCCTGACTATTGTCAAAAAGTTAAGGTTTCTAAATGAAGAGAAAAGACAGAAATAATATGCTGCTCCTTGTGTAGATAAACACTGACACTAGTACTATCATTAGTTGAAACAATCTAACGATAATTTTATACATACTGCATATCTTTCGATGTTTTCATGCTAATTTAAATTCACTGTTATTGCACTTTTGTTTCCTATTGGGGATGTTTTAATGTTTCAAATATTCTTTGAAGTTGAACACATTTTGAAAGTACCCATAAAGAAAATGTCATTGTCTTTTAAAGAATTAAAATAGTCTAGGGAAAATGCTAATGAATTTTCCAGTTCATTTCATTCTCAAGGCACTGAATCCATCGCACCCGCACTGTTGCGGTTGTCTTAGAAGTATAGAGACGTTGTATTATGATTTTTTTTTTTAACACACATCATCTGGTTGGATTAAACGAGTTTGTACTCTGTTCTTTCATCAGGACACTCCCTTACTCAGTTTGTGCGGCACTGTGCCGACCACTTCTTAAACAGTGAGCACAAAGAGATCCGAATGGAGGCAGCTCGCACCTGCTCCCGTCTCCTGACCCCCTCCATACACCCCATCAGCGGCCATGTTGTGAGCCAGACGGCGGTACAGGTTGTTGCAGATGTGCTGAGTAAACTTCTCGTGGTTGGCATCACAGACCCAGGTAAATTCTGACAAAATTCAACTAAGGATGAACATGATCATAAAATTTGTCGCCATCCGCTTCAGATCCAGACATACGGTATTGTGTGCTGGCGTCTCTGGACGAGCGCTTTGATGCCCACCTTGCTCAGGCGGAGAACCTGCAGGCGCTCTTTGTGGCCCTGAATGATGAGGTGTTTGAGATCAGAGAACTGGCTATCTGCACAATCGGACGGCTCAGCAGCATGAACCCGGCTTTCGTCATGCCCTTCTTGCGCAAGATGCTCATTCAGGTAGGAGATGTTGAGCAAAAAAAAAAAAGTTGTATGAGCAAAAAAAAAAAAGTTGTATGAATGCTGAGAGATGGGCACTTAGAAGTTCTATGTGCCTTTACTAGTCTAAACACAGTCATCTCAGGGTGCGGCCATTTTGTCACTTTATGTTGACTGAAAACGACATCACAGTTGCTCAGGGCTTAGGTAACGACCAATCACCTGTTTTCCGAAGGTTTTGCTGCTTATAACTCATCTTCTACAAACATCAATATTAATCGAAATGCTGTGTTTCGGCTACTCGGGCTGCGTAGAACATATTCTTTTATATATATATATATATATTCATATATTTTGGGTTGACTTCCCCTTCGATTAACGACAAGTGTTCTCCTATTCACCTTTCAGTATTAAATACACCTTACATCAGTCTTATAAATATCAGCAACTTCATAAATGTTCAGATTTCGTTGTTGTGCTATGCTTATTGAACACCATTAGAGGGCAGTAAATGCAAATCTATCAAATATTGCAACGAGGAAAGTTTTGATAGTTACTAACAAAAACAAAAAAACACTGAGTACTAAAATAGCTTCATATAGGAAAAAAAACAAATATGTATTTAAAAAAAAAAATCTAACTGGAATAATCCTGTCTCAAAGAGACAGTACAGATCTGAAGCAAATGTCTACAAAATATCTACTTGGGTGGAGGGGGAAATGTTACTCCATAAAAGGTTCTGAAATATTAACATCTCTGAACACATTTCATTTTTATAGGATCTAACACAAGCACACGTTGCTTTACAACAATTTTTAACGATAAAAAATGAAGTATGCATTATTTGTTGATGATTTTGTGATTTTTCAGATTTTGACAGAGCTGGAGCACAGTGGTGTTGGCAGAAACAAAGAGCAAAGTGCACGTATGCTCGGTCATCTGGTGTCTAACGCCCCCCGGCTCATACGGCCCTATATGGAGCCCATCCTCAAGGTACAACTTTGCAGATTTGTTTTTGTGATGATACATATGGCTATAAATTTAACCTTTAAAACTGAAAATTTAAATCTATACACCTTGTCACAAAAAAAAATCCTCTCTCCGTTCTTCAGGCTCTTATCCTCAAGCTGAAAGACCCAGACCCCAATCCTGGAGTAGTTATCAGTGTCCTAGCCACCATTGGCGAGTTGGCTCAGGTAAGGGTTAAGGCACTCTGTACAAGTCATGAATGAGACTTCTAAGTAGGCAGCAGAAGGAGCCAACTGCAACCAAATTGAACTGAAAAAAAAAAAAAGAGTATGACCATCAAGTGGCATTTTAACTTGTCTGCTGTAGAAAATAAGTAAGAGGTGATATATACAAACTAGAATTATGTAAGACAATTTTAATTTTGGAAGTCAGGACTGTAGGATAGCAAAAAGAAATGCATTTCAAATGCTTTGAGTTTATTTTATCAAGAAACGTAGAACATACTGTAAGGACGCATGTTTCACAAGGAAGGAAGTGTCAAACGGATAACGTGTGCATCCTATTAGCAAAAGCAATTCTAAGAAAGAAATAAATTGAGAGGACACTATAAGGATATAAATGTGACGTATCCCATGTGTTCTCTTGTGTAGGTGAGCGGTCTGGAGATGAGGAAGTGGATGGATGAGCTTTTTCCTATTATCATGGACATGCTGCAGGACTCATCCTCATTAGCCAAGCGACAGGTATGTGTGTATTAAAAATGTTGCCATTATTTTTCTCTTTTACTTAGCGCTGAAGAGCATTTTTTTCCTGTGTAAAAAAATATAGAATAAAGAAAACAAACAGTTGCATTCTGAAGCTAAAACTGTGTTTGAATTTGTATTTATAGAAATAAAAGCTAAACAAACTGAACAGAACCAACTGATCACCATATGTTGTTCCATGTAGTTCTTTGACTATTTTTTTTTGCGTTTCAAATTAAGTTTCTATATAGAGAATAAAATTGAATCAACTATTTTCTCGTCAGTACAAGGTAACATTTGAAGAAGCATTTTAGCATAGTTAATTGTCATTTAAGTGCAGAATGTTGTTATACAAGTAACTATTGATGCCCAATAAATGGCAAATTAGCTTTGCATGGAGAAAAAAATCTTCCAATTGCCCATTTTGTAATGGTACATTTATTAAATCTGCTTCTGACATTCCACCAGGTGGCGCTGTGGACTTTGGGCCAACAGGTGGCCAGCACTGGCTATGTGGTCGAGCCTTACCGAAAATACCCTTCGCTTCTAGAGGTGCTGCTCAACTTCCTGAAGACAGAGCAAAATCAGGGCATCAGGAGAGAGGTATGCACGAGTGCCTCTGTCCTTTTGTGGTCTTGTGTTTCTCACGCTTTCCTTAGTAGCAACATGAGCATACTTCAGGCGTTCAGCGACACCTAATGAGGCCTAGCAGTTCACATATGCTAAACAAATTAAGACTTGTCTGTGTGTTTTGATTTCAACCAATGAGTCATCATCACATGGATATAAACACTCCAAGATACTTTTCTACTTTTCCATAGAGACTTGAAACTTTTTGTGCAGTGATGTAATTGGTAATTGTTTGTTTCCCTACCTGTTACATAATGAGAGATTCAGGGGAGGCGGGTCATTATATTGCCTGTGGTAGAGTACATGTGATTTTTAGGAGGAAAAAATGCCCCAATGACAAGTAAATTACCGTAATACATACAAATACTTATAATATAGAAGACAAGACGAAAAAAAAAAACACTACTGCATTATCTATTTGTTACTATGCTGTCTTTGTTAATAGATGTAACTGAGGAAAATATTGTATTGTTTCTTACTTCATGAGAGCTATGAGTTTATTAATTGACAACACGGCTTTATTTTCATCATCGTTTTTTTTTTTGTAGCCTTTCCAATAGTTTGAGTGAATCTTTAAAAACATTTGTTGAAAAGCTTTGAAGATGGCAGATGGTGGGACAGTGTGTGTGGCTATGCTCCTGCTCCTTTATTCACGGTGCTTTGTGCGATTCTGACTGCGTCTCTGCTGATTTATGATCGCCAATTGTCTTAAAACTCATTTTTATTCTTTGGCTTTTGCCTCAGCATGAGTCTTGGTTTTTGGTTTTACTGTTTTTGTGCTTTTTGCTGTCTTCATTGTGAATTTATTTTATTGTTTTTTGTCCTAAAGTGCTTTACAAATACCATTTAGTTGAGAATGTAAAATTACCTTATTATTATTTTATATGAAGTTTCATATATACACACATACAAAGCTTGAAATATTTTTTGAGATCAATTTTTAAATTTTTATTGGCAGATTAATCTCAGAGAACTGAAGTAAGGGTTTTATCAAGATTAAAAATGTGACAAAATCATGAATGAAGAATTTTTTTGTTTTTAATGTATACAATAGTAAAATTTTTTAATTTCTTAAATTCACATTGTGTATAACAGTAAACATTATGTTCTTGTCCAGAACTAAAAAAACCCACTGCTGTAATGTAATTTTATAAACTATAAAATGCATTAACATTATTTAAAAATTATTCTTTTTTGTATTTACTCTGTCGATCTAGAAAAAAACTTTGAGTACCAAAAAACGTACAAAAACAGCACCCAGATAACTTTTGCGTATTTAAGATTTGCAATGAGAAAAATGAAGTGCCTCTGCTTTGAGCCGCTGATCCGTGTGTCCTGATACAACTCCTTTTCCTCTCTCATTTTCTTCACGCTTCCCTCCGAACATTGCCCCTCATCTGTGAGCTCTAACTGTGCGACTTCGGCTTGTGCAGCCAGTAATTAATTGACAATCATGTGTAGGCGCTTTCTAGTGAACATGAGAGGCTCCCAATACACATCACTAATTTTGACGGTCTGCGTTTGAGTCTCCGTTTTGCTATTCGATTTGTATTAATGAGGTGCAAAATATTAATTTTGATGGGAAAAGAGTGATACAAAACTGCTTATTTTGAGCCTTGATGTAGAATTCTTCTGATAAAGCTGTCAAATTTAACAATTTAAATAGATTATGAGGTCTTGGGTAAGATCTATCCCCACAATTGAGGTAAATTTGGACTTTTAGAGATTTTTCTTTTAACCTATATTTATTTTTTATTTTTTTCTACTACGATATTTGAACAGTAATTTTCCTCATTTATTTATTTATTATATATTTTTTTAAATCCGACCTGGGCCTCTTATGTGGATATAAAATCAGATATGTATCCAATGTGTTTGCAGTATGAACACTTATTTTGTATACATCTGACCTGTATGTCATCAAAAGCCAAATATATGCTCCGCGCGGGCTACATCTGCAAAGTTTACATCATGGATGTTCAATTCACATTAGTCACGCTTGTTTTTTTTGACTGAGTCACTGTAAAAAAAAAAATCTGATTTGGGACTCCTGCCCTGCATTGTTAACGTAGCCTTCGTCCCGAAAAAGAGGTTAAGTTTCATTCAGAGCCTTCATGTCCAGTTACAACGGAACAAATGAGGAAAACATTTCAGGTGCTGTTATGCCCTAATAACTTTGGCGCGGGTCTGTGCTCTGTGATTGCTCTTGGGACTTGTCTGTTTTCAGAAAATAGTCATTCATGATTGCACATTTCCGCCACTTAGACGATGACTTACTGTCATGGTGTGTATATCCCCCCCCACCCCCACCCCAGGCCATTCGTGTCCTCGGTCTGCTTGGAGCTCTGGACCCGTACAAGCACAAAGTGAACATTGGCATGATCGACCAGTCACGAGACGCCTCTGCAGTCAGTCTCTCTGAGTCCAAGTCCAGTCAGGATTCAGGTATGCCTATAAACACTGTGACAAATCTCCGCGTAGGCAGCACTTTTTATTGTGTTTTGAATATTGATTAGTTACACACTGCATTGTTTTGTTCTTTTAAAAGAAAAATAGTGATGATAAATTCTCAGCAGCTGGAAAGTTTGTTCTGTGCACCAAAATGATGGACCTTTCCTAAATTTTCACTCTGATCATTATTTACAAATGGGTACAGAGAGACATCTTCTTTTTTTTTTTTTTTTTGGTATAAATAGGTTATAGCTTAGCTGACGTTTCACACTAACCATAATGGAAGTGTGCAGTCCCAGATTTTAATACGCATGCCGACCAAAGGACATTTGTAGCCATAATAGATTGTGTTTGGCAATACATTTGAAAATATATATTTCAATGACGCATGGAGGTTACAGTGCATTTGCAATTGCAAACCTCCCGTGGATGGCCGCATGTTTTATGAACACTTAGGGTTTTAAAAACAGAACACGTGAGGGGGCAGTTAACATCGAGAAAATGTGTGTCGAAGCAGTTTCATTCAATATGTAAAATAAAACATTTTAAATGGACTGGAATGGACTTCATCAACTCTTTTTTTTTTCCATTTTGGGTTGACAAAATCCCATTTAAATGATGGTTCTGAGCTACTGGACGTTTTGGGATTTTTATTTTTTTAAGTACCAGTAGTATTCGTAGTACAGGACGTCTCAAGCACACAGTCATTGTTGGCAGATCGTGTGTAATTCATTCGACTTATTTACAAGACACTTCACGTTTTGGGAAGAGTGAAAAGCGGTTTTGCTTTGTGTTGCATTAGATTTATCAACTAGAGTTTTTGATACATTTACATAATATAGTTAATAATGTGACCGTCTCCAAGGTTGAACACAAACCCATCCGGGACCTGGATTGACTCCCCAAGATTTTTTTAACCAAAAAGTTATCAGCATTTTCTTTGTTTTCCTAAGGTGGGTATTCTGCTGTAGTTTCAGAAAAGCTCTTAAAGCCCAAAGAAACAGGTCAGCGCCCACAATTGAGTGTGTCACTTTGTTCTCTGTCTGTCTCAATTTTCATGTGTACTGTATGTGTGTGAACTTTGTGAAGCACTTTGTACTGTAACTGCACATTTTAAAACGTTCTTACTGTCAGGTCAGACGGACATCTTTAAAAATAGGGCAAGATTGTTTTCTTTTTTTAAATTGCAAAGTCGCCCTTTAAATTTGAAATGATAATGTTGATACTTGTAAACATACGCATGAACCTCTCTGCCTGCATCCTAGTTCATCTTGACTTACAATATGGTAATAGTCTTACCAGATTGTTCTCAAACTAAATGGAGTCCAGCCAGATCTGAAGGATCAGGTTGTATGTGTTGGCGGATTTATTAGGGTCATTTTGTGGAGTGTGGGTTTTTTAGGGCACCGATTTCGCCTTGTCACGTTTTTCATTGGTTCTGCCCATCTCTTTTAACTGTCTTAAAATGACAAAAACATTTTTCTTTTTCTTCATTTAACCGCACTGATTGCTTCTTTTAAAATAAACAGTCCGTTAGCCGTCTTCTGCGCACAATTGGTAGATTTGAATAAAAAAAGGCACAGAGAGCAAAACTTCTCACTTTTATCTGCAGGCCTATTGACAATCTTATGTCCACAGCCCCCGAGCCTCCACCGATATGAGCGCTCTTGCAGAAGCTTAGTGAGACCCTGAATATCAGACATCTGTCTAGTATCAGACATATGTCTAGTATCAGACATATGTCTAGTATCAGACATATGTCTAGTATCAGACATATGTCTAGTTCTCCACATTTAAATGGACACACCAACACCATGCATCACCTGTGGGAAAAGAAACATACACAAAACTGCTTAGTAGGACATAACAGCTGTCATTTGAACTTTGAGATTTTGGTACGTCAAGGTAATGAAGCAACAATTACCGTAAGTTCTTCCATAACGAGCACTCGAATATTATAGCAAAAACTAAAATACATTTTGATTGTGTTTATAATATACCATTAAAAAAAAAACATACTTATGTAAATGTCTGGATTCCTAAAACAGAAAACTGTGTCATTAACAGTGAATTGCTCTGGGTTGTGGTATATCCAGTAGATAGTTAAGTTGATGTACATTTTGTATGGAAATGGCAGCATATAATGTACAACGGTCTAGCTCCATATGATTATACATTACCTCATGAAGCTCGAAATGCTAGAAAAACATAACCACGTCTGCTTTGGCAGACACTTCTCCACATGAACGTAGGGCTATGAACATGATGAAACACTCATAGGATATAGCCATGATCAAGCAGTGATATATCCATCCATTATCTGCACCGCTTCTCCTCACAAGGGTCGCGGGGGGGGGGTGCTGTCTTCAGGCAGAAGGCGGGGTACGCACGCACGCACATATATATATATATATATATATATATATATATATATATATATAAGACTTCACTCTTATGCAAATTACAAATAGAAAAGCCATGTGTCTTGCCATCTGTGAAACATTTCTCACAAATATTTGAATTTTTGGGTCTGTTATGAGAACACATTGGTCGTGTGTTTTTTTTTTTTTTTTAAACATAAATTGGGACTTAGGCTCTGTTTAAAAGAAATGAGTGCAGAGCTCTGACTCTTGCACTTTTACCTTACGTTACGCCCCTCAGCTAGTCAACTCGGCTGTGGCAGTATCATGTGTGCTATCATGGGGTTTGGCCTCTCTACAATCCATTAACAGCTCATTCGGTCAGCTGTTTTCCAGCGTCTTGATTTACTTTGGAATGAAAGTGATTTTGATGTCACCATCCGAGGGACATCTTATTATTAAGTTCACAAACGATGCATTCTTTTGAATGGCTCTTTTGAGCGGTGAGAACTGATTCATAGCGCTTCATTATTTTGAGCCAATTTGGGATGGTATGAGGTAACATTGAAGCTTGACTCGTACTGTAGTACATGAAAAAGTCCCGGGGAAAATAATCTCAACCTGATAGTGGTTCACATAGCAGAACTATGGAGCTGGTGTGGGCTCAGTCTCCATTCAATTTACGCTTCACAATGGAAGGCTCACGCTGCGCGGATTTACTGATAGCGACAACTTGACTGTCCCTGATGTATGTTCTGGTCACTCGTTTTTCCATCCTGACCTGTAGATGACTTTCGTTTTCTCCTCATCCCAGCTGACTACAGCACCAGTGAGATGCTGGTCAATATGGGAAACTTGCCCCTGGATGAGTTTTACCCCGCCGTGGCCATCGTTACTCTGATGCGCATCCTGAGAGATCCATCCCTGTCAAACCACCACACCATGGTGGTCCAGGCTGTTACTTTCATTTTCAAGTCTTTGGGCCTCAAGTGCGTCCAGTTCCTACCGCAGGTCATGCCCACTTTTCTCAATGTGATTCGCGTCTGTGATGCCAGTATCCGAGAGGTAGGTTGCATTACAGATGGGCTAGGATGGTATCACGTTCCTTCGAGTTAATAATACCGGTAGTCTCACAGCCAGTCTGAGCTTACTATCTTTCCTCTTTGTGTTTCTCCAGTTCCTTTTTCAGCAGATGGGAATGGTCGTCTGCTTTGTCAAGATCCACATCCGCCCCTACATGGATGACATATTCACCCTCATCAGAGTGAGTAATTATGTTTACGTTCCGTCCTTCTAATCACAGTCTCCCCTTTTCCTCATCACTGAGGATGTTCCAATGATTTAATATGTCACGGATGTCATGAGCAACGGGGAGGAGAGAAGACCTCAAGAGAAGCTTAGAGCAAAGAACTAGCACTGGTGGCAGATGTTGTTGGAAATTATCTCATTTGGAACATGTTTATTGATTAGTCATCTGGTCCGACTGGACAGTAAATTGTTTTTGGAGTAGCCGAGCCTAACTTCACATATTTCATAATAATAATAAATAATTTTCTCCAATGTTCAAACCGTGATCACCTAGTCTCTTTACGCAAACGCCTGTAAACCTGGGTGGCGACGGTCGCACTCTCCATTGATTCTTTTGTAACTCGATCAGGGCCTCTGTGAATGACGTCTGGCCTCCACGTCATATAGCAAAGCACATCATATGCAATTTATTACGAAACGTATCAAGCAGGTCGCACAGAATCACGTCAAATGTTCAATCAAATTATTTCCACTCAGGCTTTTTCAGACTCCCACTTGTTTGGAATAAAACACTTTACACTCTAAAGTACACGTCATTAGCAGTCACAGTTAAGAGCTCTGAGGTATGATTACCACTCAAAACATCCAGTTCTTTCTTCCTCTATGACTCAAGCCATTCACTTTCATCACATGATGCTGAATGGCTGCTAAAGCCATAAAGTCCTCTGTACTTGCACAAACCCACCTGTCATGCACATCATTAAATTGCAAGGCACGAAATATCAAATGGCTGTCTTGCTATTGGAACTTGCTCGCAACTTTAAAAGCACTTTTTCAATAGCGATAAATCTTAAAGAGAAATAATTGAGAGAGCCATGCTACCGTTTCTCACATCCCACTGAGTTCATAAAAGGTGAAACAAAGAATCTATTCATTTTTTTTACTACAGCCTAACCGCTGTGTCCAGATGAGTGGGCTGCAATAGTCATTCCGGATGTGCATTCATTTTCTCAGTAGTCAGTCGCTGCAGGCGAGGCACACAGTCAGTATTTGCCCTCTGGACATGTGACAAAAAACACCTCCACCAGTTAATGGTACTTTAGGTACTTTGGTTTAAATCCAACGGCTAGTATCTCTCAGGAACACAGCGGGCATGTCTATCAACTATTCCTAAAATGGTGTCATAAGCCTCCCAATGGTGTGACATCATCTTACTTCCCAGTAAATGTCCCCACCGCCCTCCCACGCCCGGCTGCACCTAATATTGTGACACTCCCTTTTTCCTGGATTCAACGCTGGAAAAGATCTGAAACTCAGAGGAAATAGATTTTTTTTCCCATTTTCTCAGACCCCTACAAATCCTCATCACTAAAACAACGCTGGTTAAATGCTTTGGAATCCACACTCCGAATATTATATACTGCCCATAAAACAAATTGCATATGTTCCATAATTGGAATAGCATTTAATGGGGTCACTCAGATTTTGGAACGACTTTCAACTCAGTTCTCTGTTTTTTCACTTAAACATCATCTGCCATATTTGTGCCATCTTTTTGATCGTGTCATAGACTTTAGGACAATTTTTGACCACCGATGGTTGTTCTGCTGTTCATTTTTTTACTTTTAAGATGCCCATAACTGATATCAATGTACACAGAACATTACATTTAGTTAATCCCCAAAACAACTCATTGCACACATGCCCCGAATACATGTCAACAATGGACAGCGACAACAGAGGTTAAAAATTCAAATTAAATAAAAAATATCATCGTGTCATGCTCTTATCTAATTTTTTTTTTTTTCAATGATGGTTATGCAGGAAACTTAAATTAACTTTGTTTTGCAGGAGTACTGGACACCCAACAATCCAATGCAGAACACCATCATCCTTCTAATTGAACAAATTGTGGTGGCCCTGGGGGGAGAGTTTAAACTTTACCTGCCTCAGCTCATCCCGCACATGTTGCGTGTCTTCATGCATGACAACAGTACCGGGCGCAGTGTTACTATTAAGGTAAGTGCAGGGTAGTGCTCCCAACAAAAGCAATCTTTGTTTGAAACGACGACTGCTGCTGGAAACATTAGCCTCCTATGTTGAGGTTGAGGTTTTTATTTGAAACATGTTCACGTTTTGTGTTTCTGACCGTTTTTGAAATCTCACCATGGGCTGAAAGTGTATTGCCATCAAGTTGGAAAAGCGTCAGAATCCGAATAATCAGAAAATCTTCCCTTTTTGTTATGGGGTGAAGAAAGAAGGATGGTTGAGAAACGACACTCAAGCTGCTTTAACGCTACATTCTCATTAAATTAACACTTTTTAAAGTTGAACACAATCTGTTCAGAGAAACTGGTTTGAGTTACTTATGTGTTTGGATTTTGCAGGCGTTATAATTAAAATACAAAGAATTTGTTTCTGGGTCAAACTGCCACCATCATAAACTTTTTGTTAAATCTACACTTTAGTTTTTACGTTAAATTTCATGCAAGTGAAAAAATAAGTAAGCCACAGATATTACGTAAAAACAAGAAACCATTCTACCTTAACTCGGATATGAAGTGAAAACACAGCTGCTGTCTGACTGTATTGAAAGCAGTCTGGTTACGTCACGTAACCTCGGGTATACATTCTTCTCATCGCACGTTCTTTTAATACACCTTGTTGAGGCTGATCATTTCTTGAGTAACTGCAACAAAAAGTGAAATTATCCTTTCATGCTTATCTTATGATGTCATGCATAATAGCTGTTGCCAAACTCTCAATGATTGTGCATATTCTTAACAAATACTTTCATCAAATTCACAATGGCTGCTGTGGCGTGTTCCAATTTTGTTGATATATTCCAGTTCTGTTTTCTGTTGGCTGCGCCAAATTCATTCAGAGCTCAATTGTGTGTAATGAAGTAGTTAAAAGACAATGTAAACCTGCAACAGCCACTCACTCATCTTTTAAGTGCTTCAAGTGTTTGTCTGTTTTTTTTCCTGCAGATGGTTCAGGGTAAAGGCCCCGATGACATTATTACATGCAAAATGGTCATAGGGTGTGCATTTGCCCTCGCTACTGGTTATTGTAACAGCAGTCTATAGACTGGCTCACCTGAGTTAGATCTGGGTCTGGATTTCGCTTGAAATGATTGGGGGTGTCTCAAAATGTAGGGAAATGGTTACTCCGGATACTCACTCATCCAAAGGAGAGGCAAAGAAAAACATACCTCCATCATTCCACGGAACTTCTCATTCTGTCTGCAGCCATGTCTCAGAATACACATGCGCACTTGCCCACCTCCACATCAGATTCCTGCCGTCGTGCCTTCTATCCATCCGTTATCTGATCTGCTTATCCTCGTGCAGATTAAACAGGAGTACCTTTGCTCATGTGGTTGGAGCTATTCTATATTGCATTTAGACTGTTGCTAACAAATCGTTTTGAATCAATTATCGATGACTCGAGTAATTGTTATAATGGGGTGGCCGATGAAGATATTTGTGCTGAGTTGTGTGTTTTGATCTGCAGCTGCTAAATGCCATCCAGCTGTTTGGTGCCAATCTCGATGACTACCTCCACCTGTTGCTGCCTCCTATTGTCAAGCTGTTCGATGCACCCGACGTGCCCCTGCAGGCCCGCAAGTCCGTACCACCTTTCTGTGCATGTAGTTTTGTATTGTCCTGAAAATGCTTTTTCAGTCAGCCATTAATCTCAACTTGCATAAGAACATGATATCCTTTAAAGGGGAAATTAAGTTTAACTTTTATTGCATTTGTGGAATATATATCTTTTTTTTCCCGATCATCATACTGCAGTATAATTCACAATACTCACTTTAACAATCAACAGTCGTACTGGTTAGTGACAGAATGACAAAAGCTTATTTTTTGTTTTTTTTGTTTTTCCTTTTAGAAACATGACTTAATTGCTCATGTTTCTACTTTGAAAACTTAAGTAAAAAGAAAATAAAAATAAAATCATCAACATCACAGGCAATTCATTAATTACAACTTCCAAAATTAGCTTTGCGAGGATTTACATCATTCCAATATTTAACTACATCTCCTTTTAATTCCTTTGACTGCTTTTTGTACAAAAAAACGACCAAACACCCACCCATTTTTCCCCCTCTTGAGGTTGCCATTTTCCCATGTACTGCCATTTGCTGGCGACTGAAAATGACATCACGCAAATTATCCATTTGGTCATGTGGTGTTGGGAATTTTTCTGCATATTCCACAAAATGCAATTTGAATCATAGCACTGTGTTTAGACTAGTGGGGGCGCATCAAAACATTGTGAAGAAAATGTTTGACTCGACCTTCCCTTTAATTGCATTAAGCATTATTATTAATACTTATTAAGAAAAACATCCTTTGTAATACAAGTATTATTATCTATGATTACTAGTAATAAAATAGTATACGTATTATATAATGGGAGTCATTATTATTAATGTCATCTTTCAATTCAAAAACACAATATAGTCATTTTGAACTCATGCAGCAATAGTAGGACACACATAAGTTGAACATGATTGAGAATTCCAAACTATTTTCACACAACTTGATAGTTGTGCATGGACCCGTCTAAATATTTTGAAAGAAAAAAATGGAGCAAACATGGGGTAGAATATGGAAATATATATTACATTATATATTTTACAGTTTTACATTTATGTTAGATTCACCCCTCTCGCCTTTTTTCTGTGGCTCAGGGTTGCCTTGGAGACTCTGGACAGGTTGACCGAATCCTTGGACTTCACTGACTACGCTTCTCGAATTATCCACCCCATCGTCCGGACGCTTGACAGCACGTCCGAATTGCGCTCCACATCCATGGACACCCTGTCCTCGCTCGTCTTCCAGTTGGGCAAAAAGGTAACTGTTTGCTCTCTGTGGGGCTCTCAGATGGAGCAATTATTCACTAGGACGCTTCCCGCCTTCCCACTGCTGGCTGTGTATGAACGGTATTTCAGTTATTCCTACGCCCCTTGCCCTTTATTACTTCCCGTTAGACTGCTTACGTCATGGTCTGTTTGTCAGTGGGGGGTTTTTGTTTATGAGCGTGGATAAGGTCGCATTTACTCGGTCTCCTCCCATGCTTTACCCCTCCTCATTCATCAACACTATCGTTAGCATTCCTCACGTAGCCACGTCTGGCAACGTGTGGAAAAAGAAGCTTTTGATGTAAGCCCCATAAGTAGTTTGATCCTCATTTATTTAGCTTATGCGGAAAAGGATTTTTAGAGTAAACAAAATGAAGTATCTAATTATGCAGACGTATAACCTTTTATTTCTTACCCCCCTTCACCTTGCTTCCATCTGCAGTACCAGATCTTTATCCCCATGGTAAATAAAGTGATGCTGAAGCACCGGATCAACCACCAACGCTACGACATACTCATATGTCGCATTGTTAAGGTGAGTCGTCGTATGAAGTAAAAATACTGAAAACTCTACTAAAGTGATGAAAATACACTGCAATTATTAAATATTTCAAGTATAAACACTTGGCCCCTTAACATTGGGTCTACTACATTTTTGAGAAAAAAAAAACGTTAATCAGAATCAAACAAAACATTTTACATTCAGTCGTAACACATTTAGTAAATATTTCCCCAGAATAGCACTAGTTAATTCAAAAAACGTTTTTGTGGGTAAGCCCGATGCAACTGTTAGTCTGCACGCGACCTCTCTTTTTCATCTGTGTGGTCCTTGCATGTCTGTGTTCGTAACAGGGTTATACTCTGGCAGAGGAGGAAGAGAATCCTCTAATCTTTCAGCACCGCCATCTACGTGGTAACCAAGGTGACACGTTGGTCTGTGGGCCAGTGGAAGCAGGACCAATGAAGAAACTTCACGTCAGCACAACAGCACTTCAGAAGGTCAGAAAGAATAGTAACTCAAACTGAATTTGGCTTTGTTTGCATGTTAGATAAAGTGAATAAATCAACTACTTGTGTGCAAGGCGTTTTTGTTCACTTGCGGTGGTGACTTAAGAACAGAGTATGAAAATTAAAGGGGAAAAAAAAACCAAGACTAACTGGGAAATAGAATGCCTTTATGTAAAAGATCTGCAAAAACTTTGCAAGAAATGATGCGACATAGTCTAAGATCGCTCATCTCGTAGCCTTAGCAGAGATATAATACTCTATTCGAAAGAAACGGGGAATTTTTGTATTGCCGCATGTCAAAATAGTTGACAATAAGAGAAATCATGTCCGCTGTTTTCCTTTGATCTGAGTTTTCAAAGTGCAGAGCTTTTAATAGAAGATGAAAATAAGGTGAAACATTAGTTTGCTTCTTGTGTTTGTTTGTTAGCTGGCGAGTTTCTAGTTCATAGGAGTTGATGTAAGACATTAGGAATGGCCGGGACGAGCCATATGCGTTGAGTGAGACTGTGGACAGTGGGCAGTTCCAGTGATTCAAACACTGCACTTTTATTCCCTCCACAAAGTTTTGTGGCAAATAAGTTACGTAGTATTTGCATAATTATCGGACAAACTGACCAACAATCCAATGCCTCTCAATGTGGCTTTTCCACTCATGCTGACTTGGGCTTCTAAAACAAATGTGACAAATAAGTCAAAGTATGGCTTAAGTTTTTCTTATGATTGTGTGAATGATGAATGGCAAAGCATGGAATAAACATCAATTCCCGGTGTAACTGAAGAACTGCAACCATATTTGGTTTTGGTTTGGTTTGCCACTGCTTTGCAACCATAACCAATTTAGAATCAATCAAATCGCGCAATCTTTGAGCTACTTAATGCCATAAATGCATGTGTGCAACCGTGCGTGGCGATCATCCAACAGACTGCTCCCACGTAGTTCTCAAAGCCCTTAGAAAACGATCTGTTCCTCACAGGCGTGGGGCGCCGCTCGAAAGGTTTCCAAAGACGACTGGCTGGAGTGGTTGAGACGCTTAAGTGTTGTCCTCCTGAAGGAGTCATCCTCCCCGGCGCTGCGATCCTGTTGGTCGTTGGCTCAAACCTACATCCCACTAGCCAGGTACACCACCACATTAGTCATGCACAGACTAAAGTATTAGGACACCTGGTCATTATACGTACGGGAAGTGAAGATGGAAGAAAATATGGGGTTGATTTTCTGTTACTCAAAGGTTTTTAGTTTGTCTTTTGCCATTGATCCACGAAAAAAAAAGCCTTCTGAAAGCAGTCCAGAATGGCTTTGTAGCAGTTCAGATTTGAGCTGTCTATTAAAGGGAAGTCCCAAAATTCGTTGCAATAAAATGTGCCTTCACTAGTCTAAACATGGCATCCTCATTAATGTTGCGTTTGTGGAATATGAGTCAAGTGGCAAAGTCAACTTTATTTAGCCATCTTTGAGGCTAGCCATTTTGTCACTTTCTATCGACTGAAAGTGACATCTCAGTTGACCAATCACGCTTATCTGTTTTCTGAAGCTGAGCTGTGATTGGTCATTATCTGAGCCCTAGGCAACTTTGATGACACTCTCAGTGGACAGCAAGTGGCAAAATAGCCGCCCACCTGAGATGATGTACAAAAAAGGTGGATTTTTAACGGTTAAATTCTATTCAATAAATGCAATATTAATCAGAATGCTTTGTTTTGACTAGTGGGGCTGCGTGAATCCTATTCTTGTTAAATAATTGTTGGGGGTTGAGTTCTTCTTTAACTTCTATTTGATCTAATCATTAATTAAGTGGTGTGACTGTTGTCCATATGTCATCTGACTCTTTAAAATTCTACCTGTTACTAAGAATTAGAATTTAATGGAATCTAGAATCAGAATGCCCTTTAATGTCATTATGTGCAACAAGATTGGAGACCTGTTTCCCACAATAATGTAAAAAAAATCAATTGAACTCTTTGCAGCGCTTGCATTCTGAATAGCTACCACTGTGCATTGCAAAAAAAAACCAAAAACTGTTTTGGATCTGTGTTCTGGTTGTAGCTTCCAGATGTGACCATATGACTGTAAATTTGAAACAGATTGCACTTGGTTAATCAGCGTGTTTAGAAGGTAGTTGAAAGACTGTGTCCTCTTCAACAACTCCAAGTCTACCAGATGTGTTTTTAACATTTCTTTATCTCTATCCATAGGGACCTTTTCAATGCGGCTTTCCTATCTTGTTGGTCTGAGCTGAGTGAAGACCAGCAGGATGAGCTCATCCGCAGTATCGAATTAGCCCTAACATCGCAGGACATCGCAGAGGTCACGCAGACGCTTCTTAACCTGGCAGAGTTCATGGAGCACAGTGACAAGGTGGATATTGAGCACTAAACCACCAAAACTCCTTGGTGTTTGCTAACCTCGCTAGCCCGTGTGCTGTGTCTAGGAGTGAGTTGATGTGGAGCAAGTTCCTTGGCTGACTCGTTTGCTTGTTTTGGTGTAATCTCCTTCCCAGGGTCCTCTGCCACTGAGAGATGACAACGGCATCGTTCTGCTTGGTGAGAGAGCCGCCAAATGTCGTGCATACGCCAAAGCTTTGCATTATAAAGAGCTGGAGTTTCAAAAAGGCCCTTCACCCCTCATCCTGGAGTCTCTTATCAGGTAGGACGTCTGAATTCATTTCCTCATTGAAATTGCCTGTGAATGCTGAGAGGTGCTGTATCATCGCCAAAATGTCAATGACACAGTTGAATTAAGAAGTGGTTAATATCAACATCGGATTCTAGCCATTTGTACGGCACAGACTTGTGCCAAAGCTAAAACTAAGATCGAATATCTTCATTTCCTTGATTTCCTCTATGTGATTAACAAAGAACATCAAGCTAATCGCAAAAGGGAGGTGAAAAGTCATACAGATTCTGAATATTCTTCTGGAGCCAAGAAAACTAAATTTAATAAAATCTTCCCTAAGTATAACAAATAACCTCCATATCTGATGACATTCCACAGTAATATACGCACCATGTTATTTTTTTTCCATTGCTTTTGTACTTATTATACTTAAAATGAATTGTAATACTTGAATGACAGGATTTAACAAGTTTTCATCTTTACCCGTAATTTTGTGAATTGTTACCAAATGGAAACTTTGAAATATATGTCAATGCTGACAAAAAAAAAAGAGAACAGTGATTATTTTGAAGTGATTGTATTTAATGCGTTGTAGAATTACTCTCTGTGATTGGAAATATTGGGATTGTATGTCAGTTAAAAGAACCAATTTCTAAATTTCTTTATTAACATTGAGTCAATTTAACTTATTGATTATAGCTGTCTCCTTAGGTTATTAATTGTTCCAAGTAGTTCAACAGTTTTTGTCACAAAAATCAAGTTTGGCAGGTGACTGTGACGTGAGCCAACTGTTAATTTCTAATGAAAACGAAAAATAGAACATTAAATTACAATACGTATGCCATCAGTTCCAGAAACTTTAGATATAATTTGTCATGTTTTCCACCCTCTTTATGTTTGCATTATTTCTCTGTTTTCGGAATGGCACGCAGAAAGCAATTTTCCAGGCATCTAATTGGACATTTGCCCCTTTTTCAGCTCTGAGTGTCTGGACTTGTTTCTCAAGGGCCTGTTTTCAATTTCTCGGGAGCCTTGATGATGATGAATGATGGGAGCAGGCATTCTAGTGTTTTCAATATTGCCATCTGGTTCTCACCTCTCCAGAAGTAACCATTTATTAAAAAAATAAATAAATAAAAAAAATACGCCTGGTTTGCAAAAAGCACTTGGTAAACCTGGCTCTAATGAGTCACGACTTCATTTGAGAAGGGAAAAAAAAGACTCTCATGCAGTGTCTGATTGCCATTCTGATAATATCGAAGGCAACATGCTGGTGCTTGAATAAGTGAGGGGCCAAAGTCTGTGTTAATGACCTCCTGATTACTGCCGGAGTTGTGGATTTTATTCTGTCACGTCTGGTCAAATTTTAACATGATTCCATTTCTGTTAGTGATACACCAAGACAAATGTGCAAAAAAATATATATATTGTATTTCATTATTGCTGCTGTCCATTTTGACTAAGTTACCAAGTTTGATTCTTTGACCTATAAATGGTTTTGTTTTCATGAGTACATTTGTAGGCCCCATCGCTATGGCTAATTTCAGAATATCTTTGTACCATTGTCCTCAACTGCAGAGGTCTGCTGTTCATTGAGCATGTTCATTCCATCGTCATTATAATGATCAAAGTGGGCAATGTTATATGGGGCAATGGGCTGCATGATCTGAACCACATGTTAATAATAAATGACAAGCTATAATACTTGTGGTCACAATGGAAATACTTGAAAATGGAATTTAGAATTAGGGGAAGGTTGTTCTAATCTTTTTAGATGGCTCCAATTCCTGATGAAATTGCCATCTTATACTCGCCATCCAGTCTGCCCTTTTAAGCTGAATTGGTACTGCGAAAAATCCTTCATTGAATAGGAAATCAATCAAAGTGAATCAAAATTCAAACAGAATCGGGCCCTTGTGCATAAAATCGAATCAATTGTGGATATTTGAATCGATACCCAGCCCTAGTCATAATATAATACTCGCAACGAGCCATTGACTGCAAATGCGATCTGTCAGTCTGGAAAGTCATATGTCATTTTCCCATGGCTGCAGCGCAGCATGGAAAGCGCCACACTTTTCTTTCTCGGTAAAATGTTATTAGCTAGTCCACATCAGTGAAAATCAAAGATCAGAATGTGTACCTCAAATTCAGCTCTGGTTAATGTTAATGTGGAGTCGCATACAGCAGTTATGTCCCTTGCCATTTGTCAATGTGTCAGTGTCCATCACACATCAAACACTTTTATGCTAATTTGGCAGTTAAAAAAAAGGTTAAAATGCTGGAGCATGTCACGGTATATTATTTCCTTCTTTCACCCGTAAGCCAACTATGGCGATAAGAAGCACGCAAGCATCTAAGCGAGTGCGCTTAACACATCTCTGCCGACATTTAAAAGTGCTAGTAGAAATACAAAACTCCAAATTACTGAGCTTTTGTACTCCAAGCCAAAAACACTCAGTTAACCACAGCACAGTTTCCGCTTTGTGTAGCAGCAGCGGCGGCCCATTGCCAATGTTTTTAGACCCTGTCGCCTCTCCTGTACAGATATATAGAAGCCTTTCATCGCACATGTTTTCGGGATGAGGTCATATACCTGCTGGCCCCTGTTGAAATGCCACTGTAGTCTTTTGGAAAGCAGGCTGATAAAATGACTCCAGATGCCGTTCATACACAAGAGAAATGCATTTTTGGTTCAACTTAGTCAAACCAATTTTATTATTAAAATCTATGTGACTCGGCACAGTCCAAAGTGCTGACATTATTTCTGGTAATATTTTCCACAATGTTTTTGCAGTTGGTTCCACCAGTTTAATTACTTTTCTAGACTTGGATTAGTCCGTCTTCCGCCACAATCCAAGGGTCTTTTGGCGGACCTAATTCCACTGGTAATTTCTTCCAAAAGGGAAGGGATACCATTACAGCCTTAATTAGATGTTTATCGAAACTTAATGTGGCACCTTGTAAAATGAAAATAATCTGTCTAAGCCTGCCACAGAGCTCCTCGTGGCAGGAGATTCTTTCAGAGTTCTTTTTGTTCGAATGTCAGCACTTTAACAAACTTATTTATCTCAAAGCATAGCAGAATTGAATCGTTTTCAAACCCATGAAGCTAGCTGACGAAGCATGCTTTTTGATGGCAGAAATGTGTGGGTGGTCTTCATTCCTGCGGTAGCAGCCTTAAGACCTTAGGTCAGGAGGTGACCACAGGTCAGTCAGAGGTCAGTAACTCAAAACAAATAGGTTTGGTATGAATGGTGAGGATACTTTTCAAAGCTATGTAGCAATAGAAGTAGTAAAGTTAATTGCCCGAGGCATGTCATTTGTTTTAAAAAATATCTTTATTTTCTGTCACATAAAAACAGCATACTTACAGCTCTGTACACATTTTACACATTTCAGACATCAATAGTTGGTTTTAAAATCAAATGCAGCATAATCCCATTTGAGCAATTAAAAAAGAAATGCATTGAAATTGAGTTTGACCCACACATGACATCAATTTCCTCCTCATGAAGGCAAACTGATCAAGAGGAGATAAAAAAACAAAAAGGCTTTCTTGATTTTGCAAGTACTATAAATGAGTCGTAATCCAGCCACCCTTGTGTCACGGTGGTAAAAGAACATCCATTTAAAATACAATATTTTACTGATAAATACAATCACACCCAATAGCAACAAAACATTCAACTGACTTGAACCTAATCAGGCTCATTACAAACAAATTGCCTTCCTTTGGCAGCTGAGGGAAAGCCATCATTTGGTTGCTTGTGTATAAGTGAGATCCTGCGTGATCCTCATCCAAGATCTACAGCTGTAGAATTTATGGCTGGAAACCTACTGGCCGGACCTTCATCTCCACCTTTTTCAGGGAATAGTTGGGACCATGCCATCCGTACCAAGTGATTCCATCTGTGCCCTTCATGTGCTCACCGTAGCGGTAAAAAACTCCATTCAAGTTTGAGTCAGTGCAGCAGTTGTACCAGTAACCGCCTGCAAAGAGATGACATTGAAGTGAGACAATTTGCTTCAACATTGGTGTTGAGTTGTTTGACAGTCTCCTTAAAAGCGACAGTTTCATTGTTTGTTGACGTCGGTGTCATGAATTACCTTTGCGTAATGAAGCGCAGTTATCCACACACTTGTCATTGTCTTTGTTGAGGGTGCTGAAGTTGGTGTTGTTATGGTAGCGCAAGGAATCTCCGGCATTCCCTCTGTAGTGGGCAAGTAAGAGCTTGTAGCTGTTGAGCTCATTGGCCACAGTGAAATACCCGTACTCGGCATAACGAGTCTCTCCTTCCCAGTCCTGCATTGGAAAGGTTTAATTGAAGCGTGGTCATTTTTTTGCACTCACACTGTTAGACATATTTTTTTGTTTGTTTTTTTAAAAAAGTGTCTAGACCTATCTTTGCCAACACCTACCTCCATTTCAATCCTGAGCACACTGGGCTGCCTTGTTAGGCGGAATATGTTGTCATTGCCAAGCCAGAAGTCTCCACGGATGGATCCAAATCCGCTTTTGTACTGCTTCCAGTCACGGTTAAATCCTGTCAGACCAACTTTACGCCTTTGGATCAGAGTCCAGCCGCCTCCGTTTGTCTCCATATCACAGAACACCTAATAGGTGAAAATTGTTCATAATGTTGTTCCAAATTTATCACCAGCTAGTACACATAATACAGAAAGCTTCAGTCTTACTCACATTGAGCTCAGGTGTTCCCAGGAACTCGTCTTTTGGAAGTTTGTACTCGCCAGAGATCTTGTAGTTCTTGCTGTAGAGTGTTGCGCAGTCATAGATGGCATCTGGATTAAAGAACATTGTCAGTCATGTTTGATTTAACGACCACCCCAAAAGATAAATATGAATCCTGTAGTTTATTCTCCTTTTCACCTTCATCACTGTGTTGTGAAAACTAATTACTCGTTAGGATGGAATAGTGTAAAAGAAGTGGGAATGGACCCTCACGATTTCTTCTAATCTCCAATCTAGCCCAATCCAAGTCCCTTCCTGCTGTATGCTCTTGTCTGATTTTCTCAAGTTGTCCAAAGGTTCCCTTTCCCAGTGACATAAGCGTAATCCTGCGAGACTGCACAGTTGAAGTACTGAAAAAATAAATGACATCACACCTGGTATGTCTTGCTGTGGCAGGCAGAACTGATTAGTGTTGTTTTAATGCCGACATTATTTGGCTCTGACAGACGGTCAGATTGGCAGTTCTGTAGATCAGATTTACAGTTCCAAAGAAATGATTTTGGTCAAATGTCGACATGACTAATTAATTATTCTGCCAGGCATGTGTAAATGGGTAGCGGCTGATGATCACTAGTGGTGGCTTCAAATAGTAGCGATACAAAGTGATATTTTGTAATACTTGCATACTAAAGTATTAGAACTGGGCTACTGTTTACATCCTCGACGTTACTTTGGATGCTCACCTGATGTCGTCTGAGGAGCAGACTGCAGAGTCTGAAGCTGCATGATCTCCACGCGGTTGTTAATTTCAGAGTACTTGCCCTCGGCCTCGGTGACCCTGGCTTCCTGCTGCCGGTTCTGCTTGTCCAGGTCCAGGATTTGCCTCACGACATTCATCAAGTCTGCCTCCTGCTTACGACTCAGCTCCCCGAGGAGGCTGGTCAGGTTGGCTACTTGAACCTTGAGAGAACGCACCTCATCGCAGCACTGAGCCTTGCTTGGCTTTGGTGGTTTCAGAGTCTTCCTGGGATTCTGGGCCCACGTCCCCACTACCAGAAGAATGCTGACTGCCACAATGCTGAATTTGACTTTTGACATATTGAAAATGTTCTAGATTTTCACTCGCGTTGTTCCTGATTGCTTTTCGAGCCCGGTCTTCTTGCTCAGTAGCTCTTGTTTGAACGGCAGCTCACTCGTGTTTCCTCAATGAAGTCGTCCTCTCCCAGAGCATCTTAAATATTTGCATGTGGACCCTCCCCCTTTCTCCCTGTGCTCAACCCTCTGTGTGCAAGTCCTTTCTCATCCCTGCCCCTCTACCTTTCCTTCCAATTTACTTTCACTTATTCCATAGAGGCGATACTCCTGTTCTGCTTGGTGTTTGTTTCCTGGAATGTAATTTTTTTGTCCGTTTGTTCATTTTTAACCTCGGCGGCATTAAAAAGAGTTTTGCGTCAGCTTTTTGATTCAGTTTTTTCCTTTAAATAATTGAGATGCACAAAATGAATTTGAACGTTATTCATGCTTATTGACGGTTTTTTAGCAGTAGTGAAATCTTTCTTACTGAATTTTAAATTCTTCTCACGTGCCAAGACCTGTGTCAAGTACACTACTTTAACGGTTGAAGCGCCTTTCTTCTAGTCATAGGCCCGACACAAGAAAGAAAAAAATATTCTAATTATTTCTTCTTGTGAAATGTAGTAAATACTTTAAAAAAATCTAACATGTTAAACAAAAAAATTACCATTAAACTGCAATTTGATACATTTTAATAATCGTTTGATAGAATTGAAAAGGACATTTGTGATCTGAGAAGTTAATTCTGATTTATTTTGTTTGACATGGTGGACTATATCAGATAGCGTTTAAATTGGCTACTTTTAAAGTAGTCCTCAAGTTCATGTGAAATACTCCATAATTGAACTTTGTCTCTGTTGTAAAGAAAGCTTGGTGATGTGATCATACATGGCCCTTGACTCTCTTCTGTATCCTATAACCTTAGGTCACTGATGTGCATCAGTCTCTCCACACAGAAAAACGGGATTAATTTGCCTTCCTGCATTTTCTCATTTGCCTAACTACTCGAGTCACATCTCACTTGCCAGCAATGCGTCCCAGCGGCATCACTTTCCTCTATACTTCCCCCGGCCTTTGTCATTTGATGCTAACACTGCAAGAACCAGCTGGATGTTGTTTTAGTATGTTTACAAGCGCACTGTTTTTCCTTGGAAACAGCAGACTTCAACACTGTTACCTTCTATGCGTTTAATTAGACGCTACATGTTCACCAAAGCACTGTCTACTGTGTCGCTGCCAGATTTTTTTTAGTCACTTTGGCCACTTGTCAAGTTGAGTGCATTTACACTAATATGGTGAGTGACATAACACTGTTATTACAATGTGCTCACTGGAGGCTTTTTTGTCACTATATAGCCTGGAAGATGTTTTGGTATTATGTAGTGACCGCTGGAGCGAGGCTGTCAGCAGAACACTCATGGGCTCAATTACATGGGGTTGAAAAAAAAAAAAAACTGAACAGATTCTTTATCAAAATTTTGAATTACATTATGCTTATTAAAATAAACTCCTTTTTACCTGTCATGCCAATCCTTCCCTTTAATATATTTTAAGGAATCCTTTTTTTCCCTCCCAATTCTGACACTCAAAATATCATCCAATTAGTGCAGTGATAAGCATGGCTTCCTCACGATACAAAGTATTCTGTTTGAACTAGTGGCTTGTTGAGTCCTCTTATCTTATTATGCCTGGGTGCGCCTGTTTCTTCCGACCACACAGACGCAGCAGATTTGGTGAACTGAAGCATTCCGTTGCTCATATGTGGATGTTTATCACTACGTGTCCAGCCTTGGTTGACTGGCAGACAGTCTCTGCGGCATACCCCACCTCTTGTGAAATATCAGCTAGGCTTGGTCCCAGCTCTCTCTGACTCGGTATAGGTTAAGCTGTATCAATATTCGATGGGTCTCAAAGCTAAAGATAACGTTTTAGCAATATGGTTTTTATTAAACCTAAGGTTGGAGATTGAGGTAGGCCTCTTTCCTGAAAATTGATAGTAATTTGAAACGTTGTTCCGACAGTGAATATTTTCTCCACCGACCTTAGTTTGCGTAACATGAGGGTTTACTATTCTAAACTGTACGATGGCAAACCAAATTGAAGTGTACCGTGTTAAAAATGTCCCAGAATTTTGTAGTTTAAAAGAACCTTTTCCCATTTTATGGTCAATATGAGATTAATTAATGTTGACATTCACTGAGCTCCACTTTAAAAAAAATGCAATAGATGATCTGCAACCCATTTAAACCTTTTGACTTCCGCTTGAAGATCCTATTGTACTATTTTCCATGACGTGGAGGACTATGACTACACTGGGGGTATTGTGCACTGGCTGACTTCATGCCTTGGCAGACCTTCGAGCGGCCCGGCGGCGTAAGCTCGTGATGACTGCCAGGTGGTATCTGTTAGAGAGCAAATGCAAGCCACTCTGTCAGCTAACAGTTTGCCAGCCTCCAAACCAGTAGATCAGACAAACATCCTGGGTGAATAGATCATAGATTATCCACAATTCTCAAAAGTATTCTCAATGATTTGAATGCGGATGCGCAATATTTCGGGTTGTCATTCATGCATTCTATGTTAGAGGGTCAGCTCTGTCAATTAAATATTTTATTTATTTGTTTTTTAACACGTGCTAATAATTTGTGTCACATCATTTTCATATACATTGAGCATAAAGTAATGCGTATTTCTGCAACAAACCTACTGAGAATATTGTTAATATGCAAGTCGAGACTTCTTTTCGCACAGTAACAACAGCATTCCAATGAGGTCATTTCCAGTTTTTTCAAGGGTGGGGGCACCAGAGACACTTTGTTGTGCCGGCCTTTTAACCTGAAGGTGACGAGCCCAGGAAACACGATCTGCTCTGTTCTCCCAGTTGGTGAGAGTGTTTCAATGGTTTCTCCAGCTGAAAGTCCAACAATGCTCGAGGCAACATACCAAACGAAAAACAGAAACTGTTGCCTGCTTTCTGTTCACAGTGTCGGAAAGACCTGATGTTATCCCCTCATTTACGAAAGAAGATTCGAAGTATTGCAGAAGTAGCATCTTCGCTCAACAGATAATGCCCGCTGTTGGCGGCAGGTGTTAAAGTGGTGGTCGTCGCCTTTTTCTAAAGAGGCTTTTGCACTTTAGGTCTGATGATTTTCACCGTGAAACAGCATTGCATGTATTACAAGTTCATTTTCCTTTTTTATTTGCGCTCGTAGTCTAATAATGCTTATGTTTTTGCTTTTAATGGGGGTGGAAAAAGTTCAGAACGCCAGTTTGGAGTTGATGGGCAGATGTTCACAGTCTGGTTTTTGGGAATGTATAAAACATATGTGCTCCTTATCACCATCAAAGTTGCTAATCCCTGATCCACATGTGAAAAGGTCCATCCATCAATTCTCTGAACCACTTTTCCTCAGTAGGGTCACGAGCGTGCTGGAGCCGATTCCAGCTGTCTTTGTGCGAAAGGCGAGGTACACACTCGCCAATCACTAATATAAAAATTTCTCAGTATTATTGAACCAATTTTTACACAAATACCTGTACATTTGACGGACTCATATTCATTTCGGAACTGTGCTTGCCGGTCCACGTTTCAAAAGTTTTATTCCACGAAGGTTTCGTTGTGCATTTGGCTGGCCTGAAATATCCGGGATCAAGAGGATTTCTTTCTAATTAGATTAGGTCCAGTAGTGAGGTCTGCTATTCCTTTCTGTTAGCTCTGCATACGTAACAGGATTTCCAATTAGTAGACGGGGTTGTTTCTTCCATTTTTAGTAAAGTCGATCAAGAGTTTTTGAGTCAAATATGATCAAATGTATGCAAATAAATAATTGAGTCAGAGTCTAGCATAGAGCTACAATCCTTGTATTAATTGTGAATAGCTACGATTTTGATGATTCCCTATTTTATTTGACAGTAAATGTACAGCACAGTCACATTTTCCTCTGGATATTTGCAGAACAAAAGTGGAGCAAAGATCTGCTTTTGTCATCAGAAGGGTATTACATATTCTGCGTCATTGAATCTGAAAAGCGAATCCGTTTGTTTAATAGGTGAAAACCAACTTTGGGGAATATACGGCCTGAAATTGTCCTTTTTGAACTTAATGATCTCTCCGGTTTCTTTATGTTGTTTACATTCTAAAGTCAATTGGCCGGCCATTCCCCTTCACAACTGGTGTCAGTTTTCATTTTCTCTTCTCATGGAGGACTCACTTGCCAATAATCCTGAAGGAATTCACCGTCTAAGTTATTTGATTTTGCATACACGGCACATTTTCAAAATTTCCTTTAATAGTTAATTATTCTGAAGTTGCACTTGGCAGAGCTTTGTGCTTTGACTGTCACCTCCCAAGGCCTCACCTTTCAATTCCAAACTAAGATTGTACATTGTCTTGTTCCATGGTGATTTTCCTCCTGTACAAAGAGAGATTTTTGACACTAGTCTTGAAGTTCTGTCCTTGCTAATAGCTAAGATGGAGAACATGATGTTTGAGCCGTGTCATATGGATGTGATTAGACCGCATGTGTCCTGGAAGCTGGCAGCCAGATGGTTTTAGCTGTGGGCCAGTTAAATCTCCCGGGTCCACGAGAGAGAAGACTCTTTTTCATAGTTGTGTCCTCTGATGAAAACCCACATCTGGGCAACTTTAGCATACCGGGGCTGCTTCTGTGTTGCACGGCAAAGATACCCAGTTGCTCTGTGGAAATCGTAAAGATCTACTGTGGCTAGATTTACATGAACAAAAATTCTAAAAATCTTGATCGGATTTGGACTTGGGTGTTCATGCGTCATTCTTTCGATCAGAACAAATTATTTTGACATGAGCTGATTGACAAAATATACCAATAGAAAAAGAAGAGGCCGCAGAAACTTCTTTGTCAACAAAACATTGCTCCGTCCATTTCTACTCTAAACGTTAGCATTATTTGGCATATTTTTCCCATTTGTGCTGTTAAGTTAACACTTCCTAATGGCGCTGCAGTGTAGCCTCCAGACCGCACCTTTCAGTTCGCCCGCTCTAGCTTTCGAAAATAAGAGAAATGCATATACTGACGTCACGTTTTCTTCTGAAATTTCTGAATAAGTGTTTTCATGCGCGCCGATTGGATTATCAATTGACATAAAACCACCCCTCTCGTTCGGAATAAAATATTGATCAGAATGTGATTGATCGGCTCAGAATATTCTGAATGCATTTTTATTCCGACCAGGTTTTAAATCCAAATAAATGTGTCCTTGTAACCTTTACCAAGATGTCTTCAAGATCTGCCAAAGATTATCATCTACGATATATAGGCTTCATTATTTATATCATATACATATGTATAAATAAATACTGCTGTATTTAACTTTTTTTCTGAAAATGCCATCGATAAACATCATGAGAATAGTCAACATGATCTGTTTAAGCAAAAAAATAAATAAATAAAATTATCCAAACCCAGTTCCCTTTTGCTATTTACTGATCCAAATTAAGATTGCTATGTTGTGTAGCTTGTTGTTCTGCGTTCTATGTTTTAATCACATTTCGGTAGATGTTAAAATCAGCTTCATGACTTTGTCCTTCCCTGTACTTTTTAAATTGGACCCGCGGCTAAAAAGGTGCTGACGTTCACAGTGCTGATGATTGATTTGATAATCCTTTCAGAGTTCAGTCTAGCATTTACATGGCATACAGTGGTTACATTTGGTTTCTACTCAAGTCCATTCCAGGCGTGTATATTAATTGTACCTGTCACACAGTCACATCTGCAACAGCAGCTTTCGATCATTTATAGTGGTCACATGCAGAGCTATTTCATCACATTGAGGCCTCAACTGTGTGCTCAGGTATCCTTCATTGAGTGTCCTCAGGAACTCCACTGCTTACCAGCATTTATCAAGCGCTTCATTTTACAGACAGATTGGTTGTGACTTCTCCTGGGTTTTGCCATTAAGGAAGTACAGAACACTTGCCCTTCACAGGAGTGTTTCCAGATGTGGTTCAGAGTGTTCAAACAGCATCCGCGGTGAATGATAACACATTTAGGAAAGTGTGGCAAGTGTCAGTCATTCTGTTTAAGTCAACAAAGTCTAATTTACATACCATTGCTAAGACATGATAGAGATTCTTAGTAATCAAAACTGTATTATTGATTGCAACTTTCTCAAGCCCAATAATTATTACAGTGTAATTAATTATTATTTGTTGTCTGTGTCTACTCTGGAGTGAGGGTTTGCATACCAAAATAAGTAATAATGTCTGTTAGTCTGATTAGCAGATACGTCTGAATTAAATTCTTAGACGAATAGATCTTCTCTTTCTCAAAACCAATATCTGTCATCAGCTGCAACAGGCTTACAGCCCATTAACTGTAATACTCGACTAAGAAGTCATGTTACAAATGAATAATACCTACTAGGCATTATCAAATTAATTGATAATTATTTTTGCTAATTGATGAATCGTTTAGATATGTTTTGTAATTGAAAATTTTAATTTCAGCTTCTCATGATAAAATGTGATCCAATTTCTGTAGTTCTCCATCGATTATCTTTGTGTTGAATCAAAATATACTCTGTTTTGGAAAACCATGATAAACATTTGGTCTTATTTTATTTTTTTATTTAAAATTATGTAATTATCAAATTTTTCTGCAAAAGTGCATCTACTGTATGCTTGTTAGTATTCTATACATTAATTTGGTGTCAATTTACGTGAACCTTAAAGCGAAGTGTGTATATGGTTAAAATTCACTGGCAACAAATATTAATGTCCAAATAAACCAGATATACCACAGTAAATCTTGCCACGTTCGAGATGTAAGGAATTCCGAGACGAGGCCACCGGGGGAGAGGCCCTTCGGCCTCGTCAAGGAAAAACTATCGACAGTGGAATTCCGACACCCACCGGGTCATGTTTACAAGTGATATTATGTCCAATGCGAAATTCTGAAGCATTATTTTTTGTCTTTGAGTATTTAATATAACAAATAGGAAATACAAAAACAGTGGTCGAGTAGAAGGATCAGCTCTGGGTCGTACCTCCGTCTCCCGTGGGATCAGGAAGTCAGGCCCCCCCACTTATGAGATAATGTTTTATAAATCAGTGCCAGCCCACTCCTTTCCAGGAAGAGTTGCCTGCTCTAAAACATACACGTCGTTATGTGATTGCATTATTATTCACGGTCATCAGTTATATCAGAACAGCTCATCTGTATGTGTCCTAGTTTGCAGCTGCAGCATAAAAATACGGTAGATTTCTAAAGCCAATGTTTTGTTTTTTTTGTTTCAATTCCGTGGAACATTGGTTTACAAATGACCTGGTTTATGTACAGTTTGTTTTCTAAACACTTTTTTTAAAAGAAAAATTACCTTAGGTTCAACACCATTTCCAATTTATGAACAATCTTTTGAATCAAAGCAGTTGGAAGTTATCATTGAAGCTTTGACTCTGATTACACGAAAAGCAAAAGGCATCTGATAAAGCTCGTTCCAAAAATACATTTGTTTAATATTCATCTGATATTCTGTATATGTTTCATTTTTCAGTATCAACAATAAACTGCAGCAGCCAGAAGCCGCATCAGGTGTGTTGGAGTATGCCATGAAACATTTTGGTGAGCTGGTAAGTATTTTGTTTCCTAAATTAAATGTAAATTTTAGCAATAAGTCATGTGTCATGCTCCTGAATCCTTTCTGCTACTATTGTGTGTGACTAGATTGGTATATAAATACTGGATACATTTTTTGTACTTTAAAAGTTTGGAGTACTCTGTTGCTTCTCAGCTTAATCAATTGAGAGAAATGTTAGCATATTCTTATTTATTTTTATTTTAGTTATTTTTTTATTCCAAATATATGTTAAGGTTAAGGTATGTCTTTTTTTTGGGGGGGTGGGTTGTGCTTTCAAAACTTGGAAGTTGATTTGGTAATTCTTTGTCAACGCCACCTTCCCTTCTCATAATACAATACAACCTCATTGAACTGCGCAGTGGGTGGTCTCGTGTCTGCTTACACCTCTTTAGAGGGTATCGTTGGTCATTCCAGCCGTATACCCGTAGAACACCTTGTTCTCAAAATGCAGCATGTGGGAAACCCATTTGCTCGTCTGACTTGTCTTGGGAAGTTGAGGGGGAGTATTTTCCCAGTTGTACAGACTAAGATTTAGTTGAAAAGACACACTTTGGCAAATTGATGCTGACTTGCAGAAATCGTGTATTACCTCATGAGGCACCTTTTTTTTTTTGTATTTTTTTTTTTTTATGTAGCACACTAAATGGAGCCGTTATTTAGTTTTGGAGCACTACCTAGGGAAATAGTGACAAGTGCAAACTATTTCCATTTAGTCGCCAAGTGTGACTGTTAAACATGTAAATGTGTGATGTGGATAATCCTTGCTTCTGCATTTAAGTATTACCATGCACATGCTCAGTGACGCAAGCAATTAGCGGTGATGATATAATGCCTGACGTTTAGAAAGTCCAATAATGGAAGAGTCCTTCAGCAAAAAGTTAGCTAGTGACACAGCACATTTTTACTGCTCTCATGAAGACAGGATGAGGAGAAACACAAACCACGGGGCGCCACAAGAGTACAGGCTGACTCACGTTTTTTTAAAGTCTTAGACCAACCTTGCAACGTGTATTACTAAGATTGTACTGGACCATTTGCGATCAATCATGTTGGATATTTTACTCCCCAAAAAAGTCAGACTGTAGTTGCCTTACTTTTTGTAACATATTGGTCCAAACAATTCTGTTTTTTACGTGCACTTTTTGATCAGGAAATCCAAGCAACTTGGTATGAGAAGCTCCATGAATGGGAAGATGCTTTGGTGGCATATGACAAGAAAATCGACATGAACAAAGAGGATCCAGAGCTCATCCTGGGAAGAATGCGCTGCTTAGAGGCCCTAGGAGAATGGTATGAGATTTTTTATATCTTTTAGTTTGACATCACAATTGCAATTCTCTCACTTGCTCTTGTCTGTCACCTGTGTGCATAAACACTTGAGGTGAATTCATCAGCTTTGTTCTCTTTGTTTAAGGTTTTTATTATTATTTTATGATTTTTAATCTGTCCTATGTAGGAGAGTGAGTCGATGTGGTGTGGATACATTAATTATGGGTTAGGGTGTTATCTGTGATCTCTGCTTAGCAGCCCTTTCCAAATCTCTTGACAAAAATCTCTTTTGATTGGGGTGAAAAGATTGAAACAAGGTTCCTACGAGTGGACTGAAGTAATTCAATCTGGAAAGTATGAACAGACATCTAGCTCTGGTTAGAGGTGCAGCCACTCTACTGAAAGCTCACCATAGCGACAGCTCACCCTCAAAGAGCCTTCTTGGGGGAAAAAGACAGTAATGTCAAAAAAATCCAAACGCTGTGTGTGGATAGTCATCGAAATTATGACACTAAACAGATGGCAATCTACTTATGTAACTGTCTTGTCTGATTGTTGTCAATGGTGTCATTTCGGTAAATGATATGATATTTATTTTGTAAGAAAATGATTTTGCTGAGGTTGGCGTTTGCGTGTGTGAGAACCTGAAGAATCTGTAGCTTATATAACATTTGACAGGGTCAATTAAGATCGGATTTTGAGAACACATAGTTGGGTCAGGTTAAGGGATATTGTTCAGATCCTTACTGTGCTATTCCCATACTGGTGTCAAAGAGTTTAAGTACAGTTATTATAATAATAATAATGGTAATAATAATAATAATAATGACAATGATATTATTATTATTATTATTATTAATACGGGAAAACATTTGATGGCTATATTAGAAATGTCAATTATAACTTTTAAGAAGACATATTTAAGTTGTAACCCTTTAAAATTATCAATAATTGTGCTGTGAATTGTAAATTTTTGCAGCCTCTCGTAACCTCTCGATTGAACACAATCTGCTCTCTGGCACTGGAGGACCTCTGATTTGTTGGGAGTTCAAAAACGATTTAGATAATTCATATGTGATTAATCTGCTCCATTATTAAACCTTTTTATATAAATTTATAATGGTTTAAGTATCATTTAGCTTTCTGTTCTAAATTCAGAATTAATTACAACCCCAATTCCATTACATTTGGGACGTTTAAATAAAAACGAACACAGTAAATTGCAAATCATGGTCAACCTATATTAAATTGAATACCTTACAAAGACAAGATATTGAATGTTCAAACTGATGAACTTGTTTGTTTTTAGCAATTAATCGTTAAACTTAGAATTGTACAGCTGCAACACATTCAAAAAAGCTGGGACAGGTGGCAAAAAAAATGATTGAGAAAGTTGAGGAATGCTCATCAAACAGCTGTTTGGAACACGCGTTCTCTGGGCCAAAGAGGAACTGAACCATCCGGACTGTTATGGATGCGAATTTCGAAGGCCAGCATCTGTGATGGTATGAGGCTGTTTTAGTGCCAATGTGATGGGTAACTTAAGCATCTGGTTTTGGAGAAACATGCTTCCATCCAAACAACGTCTTTTTCATGGGCGGCCCTGCTTATTTCAACAAGACAAATCCAAACAACATTCTGCACGTGTTACTGCAACGTGGCTTCATCAGTAAAGAGTGCAGATACTCGACTGGCCTGCCTGCAGTCCAGACCCGTCTCCTGACGGGCGATTGACTCCAAGGCTTTATATCAGGTGAGATTTACAGTATTTTCTTCTTTGAGCTCTTTAACAGAAACTAACCATAATTGTGTCATTTGCTCGCTCGTGCTTCGTAATTTTTTTTTTCAACCAAAATCTATTTGACGTGAGCTGGCTCACACCAAACTGTTTTTCATATAACCTGTTGATTGATTATTTTTTTTTATGTAATTGCGAATACTGCTGATGCAACTTATTTCCCTCTCAGGAGGAATAATGTGTCTATCAATCTATTGAACCACAAAATGTCTCACATGTTCCTTTATTTCTGAATTACACCCAGGAGGAGTCCTGCATTGTTGAGGCGTACCCAAAGCACAATATATTCCAAAGAAGATTCCACCAAGGAATGCGTGATGTCATCCTTACAAGTTGGAGAGGAAGATCCATTACATAGATAACATGTAATCTAGGCCCAATTAAGAAAAGCTTACACAACCATTTTCTGCTGGTATGAAACTTAATATGGAACTTAAAACACATGCCACTGTGGTAACAGTGACACAAACAGCTTTATTTTGCTTTTTTTTTTTTTTTTTAATCTTTTGTTCTGTCACATATTCTTTTTCAAACTGAAACTATTAGTTGCTTCAAACACAATGTGCATGTTCGCGTGAAAAGAGCCAATTTATAAGTTGCCCGTCTCCACGTTTATTCCTAATCCAGGAATAGATCATTAGATAAAGATGTACTATTATCGTATGCTACTATCGTCACGTTACAAGACATTTTGTTTCTTATCGATCAAAACAAACACAATGTCAGGAAAAAACACATTTTCAGAATATATACATATGTTAGAATGTTTGGGAAGTTTCTTCAGCAACATTCTGAAATTTTTCCAATGTTTCCAACACAAAAAAAAGAAAGAAATGCCATTTTTCCAATGTCTTGGGCACTGAAAAAAAAGAAAGAATGCACTGTAAAATACATGAAGGCTAATTTCACAGTCAACGTTGGGAAATCTTGACATATCCGTGGAGCAAAATACAGTTTGTTGCTCATTCCCCATACCACAATCATCACTGATTACCAAATTATTTTTTTTGTGAATATCCTACTATATAGTGTAGTCAAGTCATGGAAGAAAAATGTTTTGTGGACTGTACTGCAATAGCTGCGGTCATTTGTTAGCTAAGATACTTTATTGGGCTGTTTTTGAAAGTTACTTTCATCTGAAATGTTGCTTTTTAAAGAACAATATAGGAATGAAAAATTGTAATTTTTCTCCCAAGTGTCATTATTTTCCTATTAAATGTGATGTGCGTGTGCGTGTGTGTATATGTGTACGCCATGAAGTAAATCATTGTCAGTTCATATTTAAATTTTAAAAGTAATTTGTCAGGGTGAACCATGTGACAAATACATCAAATTTGTGTGGATCTCCGCTAAAATAAAATGGGTTCTTCCTTGGCCCTTTTTCCCACTCCTCGACTAATCTTTGTTAGGACGTAACTTGGCAGCCCTCCACCATGACTGAGCAGTCCAATTTAACGGTCGTGATGTGTCTTAAATTTGTCATTGAGATTTATACACTCTTCACAGCGAAATTGAGGAAAATTGTTGCAGTGCTAGATCTGGAGCCACGCTAAAATTTCATATTAATATATGATGGATGTGACAAACTTGCCACTGCAAAAATTCTGTTAAAGCAACCTCATTGAGTGGGTCTTTAGATTGTCACTCAAGTCTTTTTCTGTACAAACATTTGCAGCATACCTGCACCCCCCCCCCACCTCCCTTTCTCCATTTTCCAAATTGTGTTGATGTTGGAGGCATTAAGAATTTTGACATCCCGCTCTGTTTTTCTTGTATATGCACAATTGTAGCCCATGCTGATTTTTATCTGATTTTTTTTTTTCAGGGGTCAGTTACACCAGCAGTGCTGTGAGGAGTGGACTCTTGTCAGTGAAGAAACCCAGGCCAAGATGGCTCGTATGGCTGCTGCGGCCGCTTGGGGACTAGGTAACTGGCATACCTTTCAATCTCATGCACATAAACTCAGCAAAATTAATTTAATGAGGAGCAGTTTTTGTAAATTGCACACATTTCGAGCCGCAGACATTTCGGCAACTGGGTGACTTAACGATGCAATGGGTGGCACTGAGATATAAACATTCGCCTCGCGTAACTTGGAAGTGGCCAACCACAACATTTTAATAATATCATGCATCATAGTGGAGGAAAAACGTGCCAGTCACGAGCATCCCTTGAGATTTGTGGTCTGTGGCTTTGCCTTGAACCAGTAAAGTTGTCTATAAGAAGACTATCCTTACTGCGTATTATTTACAAGTCATGTTTGGTGTCCTTGTGGCCTAAATAAAGGGCAGCTCAGGTGAACCAATCATCGCATCCTCGAGCATTTATTTTTATTTGATTGTTTTTCCTTCAGGACACTGGGACAGCATGGAGGAATACACATGTATGATCCCACGAGACACACATGATGGTGCCTTCTACAGGGCCGTGCTAGCCCTGCATCAGGACTTGTTCTCATTGGCCCAGCAGGTATGTTATGTCATCGTATTTGAAATACACACAGTGGAGTGAACTTCCACCCCCCGTTTACAGTGCACTGCATTAAGACTGTATTTTTAGAAATCCTAAAGACATGCCATGGGAATGCACAATGGCCTCACAGTTTCTGGAATTTCCATTAGTTTTTTGAGCAAGCCACTGAAAGTTTACCTCCTTGGACAAATGACCCTAAAGGAATAAAAATGTGTATGTATATTCCAGATGCTAATTCCCTCATTGCCTCATTAAGTTCACATGTTTTTATTTTTTTTTTTAATTTTTATAATGTGATACCTATATGGTGTTGAAATGTTATGTAACTTGCCTTTGTAGCATTAAATCACAGTTTCACAATCAAAGGCTGTTCCTGTCTGCAGGGCGTGGTGGAAGATAAGATACAAAGAGTCTTCTTTTTGCCGTGCATTAGAACAACAGCTTACTGTACAAAAATTGAAAACACATATCCACTAGGAGTAAAATGAGAATGAAGAGGCTGCAGTGTTGCAGCTGACCAGTGGGCGGTTTGGTGCGCGACCAAATGCAGGAGGCTCCTGTTTGCCAAAACACAAATCAACCAGAAGCTCATAAAGCGTCAAAGCCATGGACAATAACAAGAAATCTTCCCGTTCCTGACATTTTTCATGATGCCCTGTCTTAAAATGGCAACTGTGTAGAAAATGCATTTTATCTGTAGTTCCGAATCAATCCGATTCATACCGTGTTAAGTATGCTTCATAATGTGTTAAGTAAAATAAGTATATTTGGAGTCTGCCCTCACCTAAAACCACCCGGTCAAATAATCTGATAAAAGGCCCGTTAATTAAGTAAGTGTAACTTAGCTGACTGCGTTGTTGTTCCTTTTAGTCACCCATCACATCAGCGTGCATCAAGTTGTGACTTTATCTACTTGTCGACGTTTGATCCAAGCATAGAAAGGCCTGTTTGAACACTAAGCCAGGGCCGTATTGTGCTGCCTTTGATTACATTTTTGCGTAAACACAACTTTAAATTCTGCTGTCTATCAAGCATTTCACATGAAACTTGGTAAATAATACAACTCTATGCATGTATTTGTAGTATCTTGAACCTGCAGCCTTCCAGCCCCTACCTCCATGTCCTTAGAGACAAGTCTTCGATGCAAATGAGATGAGCTCATTGGAATTGATTGCCAGCAGTTTTTATGAATACAAACTTCACCATTGACACCTGTTCCTCCACTTTCCTGGGATTCATCCACTACGTCCCCTTATCACTACAAACCCCCCCAGACTTGCTCTCTGTGCTCCCTGCCTCACCGCCTCAAAGGCAGAGATTAGAACCAGGTGTGGCCTATAGGATGTGGCGTCAGATAACTTTTTACTCATACTGACACGAGGCCTTTCAAAATGAATAATGAGCAATGAAAAGCAGATGCAGCACGGGTGAAAGATGAAATGTCAACATGAGCTCAGTCTAGTCTTCCGGTTGCGGTTCTTAATCCTCACACTTAAATTCGTTTGATTTCATATGGGCTGGTTGTTTTGCCGCTCAAGCAGACATGTGCTCGCCGAATCCCAGAGGGCTTCTGTGTCTGGGAGTAGTTTGAGGTGGCTTTGTAAATGGTCTGTTCCAGAAGTGATGCATAGCCACAGCAATCCCAGGGAAGCAGTCTTCTGTAACAATACTGATGATATAAGTGGACCTCTACCATGTATTTGTTTAATGTATATATGTTTTTAACCTTTCCCGAGACAGACTTTACTTTATTTCTTTGTGTTGCATTCAAGCCAGACACTGCATTTATCAGGAGCCGTCTGGGCTGCACAAGTCCAGTGAGGTTGGGAAGAAAAATCCTCACTGTCACCTTTTCACCATTTCCCTCTCACATCTCTCTTCTTGCTGTGCATGCCTGCACAGGTGTTTTGGCACACCAGTCTTTCCTTCACTACCTCTGAAAAATAATTGCTGGTAGTTGGTCTCAAACAGCTGTTTGCCCTGGCTTGTGAGGACTTCCTCAGTCAACGGCCATCATTTTACCCGTTTTTCTAATGACAGCGCCACAAAACTTTTACAGACAACAAAGGACTATTTAATACAAAGGAATGCTATGCTTTGGGCATGACCATCTTTTGAATACTACACATCTTAAAAGATGCCCTTTTTTCATCCCGCTACAATTGTTCACACATTCTCTTATTCTGCAATCTGGAGCTTGTACTCAGCAAGACACAGCATATTTTTTTGCTTTTCCTGTCTGATCAGTGTTTAGGACCGCAACAGCATTGGCTGCCTCCCTGTATACTGAAACCAATTATGAGTCTAAACTCGGATTTGCGGATGCAGCAAAAGAAAATAGCTTGTGAGCACGTAAAAAATATATACTTCCATAATGAACTGTGGATAGGTGTCATAAATCCTTTATTAACTGTAAAGTAAATGTTTGATAAAATTTTGACATAAACTGTCATGCAAACATGACAAGTGTAAAAATAAATTAACCATACATCAAGGTTTAAAACCAGTAACTCGATGTCTAACAACGCTAAATACAAATGTGGTTCATGTAACTGATCCATATGAACAATCAATTAACCACTATTAAAACATTAAACCCTTAAATTTTACATGTTGGAATTTTACTAGTAACTGAATGACAGTTTGCCCACTTTATAACACTTGATTTACAGTTAAAATCCTATCCTAAAATCCTCTTAAGTATATTTCAATTAAGATATTAACTGATTGTTAAATGAATTGCTTTGGGAAAATTTAATTATTCTTGTTTAATTAGTTAATTGAAAAAGTAGTGCAAGACTGTAAATTATTTCCACTGGAGGGTGAAACAAAGTTAGTATTTTTCATTTACTCTTACATTTCTATTTTATGAACATCACATGTTAAGGTTGTTTCTTATTTCAGATAAGTTTCACACACCAAGTTAATCCTTTGTGCTCACTGGGTTGAGGTCTTGCAAAATAGGGACATCATGCGGAGCAGTGGTTGGAACTCAGATCTGTTGTCCATATTCCTCATAAGCAATTACATTATTTATTTATTTATTTTTACGCAACATGGGTGGTCAAGTGTGGATTGCCTTCAACAGTCCATTTTGAACAATTCATCAAGCTGCTTTGATGTATGCACTGGCCGAAGTAAGTCGCATTCCTCTGTCACTGTTGGCAATGGTTGCGAACAAACTTTTGAATTAATTCAGAATTCCGTTTGTAGACAAACATGAGGCAGGCTTACTTTTCAGTGACCCTGCAGATCAAAGAACATATTTTCTGATTTAAAACTATTATTACAAACCAGAAGGGTGCATTCTTGTGCGTGTGACAACATTGTTGTCAATATCCAATCTGTAATTATATTTTATTTGTCTTGCAGTGCATCGACAAAGCAAGAGACCTCCTTGATGCTGAACTGACAGCCATGGCTGGAGAGAGCTACAGTCGAGCCTATGGGGTAAATTCAAATACATTTTATATTTATTGCAAATTCTATGAATTTCTGTTGGCATGTGAAAGGGCGACTATGAGGTATGTCAAAAGTTTTGAATTGTTAATCTTTTATTTTATTTTTTACTCTTTATGATGCAGGTTGACCGCACATCCCTGGCATATATTTCTCAACTTTGTACCTATTGTTGAGATTTGCCTATTTGCAATAAGTGCCGCTCTTAAAAAAAAAAAAGAAAGAAAATTCAAAGCAAACTCTGAGGCAATCCTTAAATGCTTGCTGATCTGAGGTCAGCAACTCTCAAGTTCTTTGTGACTTAAAGACCTAGTTTTCCACACACTTTTTTTGTTGCATACCATACAGTTTCTGTAGAAATTGCACACTCTCCTGTGTATTTCCAAAAAGGTGACTTGTGAGGAACTCGTAATGACCATGTTCTTGCGACAGCCACACGTTCCCTTTTCTTTTGTACCGTACACGCTTGGCATAGTGTCCCCATAAATTGAAATAAAATCCTAACAAATGTGTTCTTGTGTTTCCCAGGCAATGGTGTCGTGCCAGATGCTGTCAGAGCTGGAGGAGGTGATCCAGTACAAGCTCGTGCCAGAGAGGAGGGACATCATTAGGGAAACCTGGTGGGAGAGGCTTCAGGTAACCTCAGCCTTTCAACTTGCTGTATGGAGGTGCATACAGACATGAGCTCGCGTGTGAAAGCGCAAATGCAGCTTAAAGCAGATGTAAAGGATAGTATTGCTCAAGGGCGGCATTGGATACCAAACATTGTGCAAGGATACACGAGTAGTTTCCCAGCAAAGCTTTCTAGTCTGTCAGGAAGAATGGAAAGCTCCTCTGCCTCTGAATCTAACTTTTGCAGAACAAGTTCACTTGATTTTTTTTTCTCCTGGATCTTTGTGTGTGGGCTCCTCTCCATAGGTGTACTAGTTTTAAATACTATAACATTGATATTAAAAAAAGAAATAAATTCTATCATGATTATTCCTATTAAAGCTGCACTCCGCAGGATTTTGACCCAAAATAATTTCACAATAGCCTTTTTATTTGATTTATTTATAACTCACATATATTATAAATAGCAGAGTAACCCTTAACCTGTTCACAATGAGTTAATTCTTGTAAGCCTCTGGAAGATAATTTTCAGAATTGAATCGGGTTCGAATTTCCCGCTCTCTTTCTGTGGAAGTGACATCATGTGCGTTCTCGTCGTTGTCTCACAGAGTCACGACGAGAAGCTATTATTTTGCCGTAATGCATTATACATCTGCTAGATCTTGCAGAGTAGTTGAAAGTGCCTTCCTGCTGACATGCGGTGCGAACACTGATGACATGGCGGCAAACGGTGAGCCGCTAGTTTACAAAAGAGGCATAATCTTGCCAATAATTTGGAATTGTTTTGGGTTTGCATTGTCAGACAATGAGCAAAAATAAGTCAGTTGCAAATTACGATCAAAGGCTCTCATAAAGAAAGGGCATTGCGCGACTAAATTATTTCAACATTTTCAAGTTGCTCTGTACGTGACTTGGAAGAACACAGACGGACGGGAGCCCGAAAACTCCTGCTGACAAACAGACATGCTGAATCCTTTTCACATTGTTTTGTGCATGACAGAAGGAGCTTTGTGAGGGCAGTCACTGTGTCGTTCACGTGGAACATTTCCCAAAGACACATGGTGCCCATATATATGTGAGAAAAGTCAACACACTTCAATAGCGGAATTAAATTAACTCCCCGCCGTTATGTTTTACCTGTAACCTAGAGAAGAAATGCCTCTCAGTCCGCGCAAGTGCATCAGAGAGCGTTCTCAGTGTCACTGGTGACGTAACTTGTAACAGGGGGATGCTCAAGCTTCATATTGTGGACGGGGTTCTTTTCCTTGCCAAAAACATGCACACCAGTACCGAGAGTGCTACAGTATATCTGGTAAATGGCATTTTGTTTATACTTTAGTGGGGGGGGGGGGTATAAATGTTCAGTTTGTTTTCACATAGTCTGTAAAGAAAAAAAATGTCCTGAGGAAAAATAAAAGCCGGTGTTTTGTTTTGGTATTAAAATTTTTTTTTTAAAAATCCCAGAAGAGAAACTTTCAATAGAGTTATTGCTTGTTACTTTTTAGATTTATTTAAGTAAGGGAAATTATTAATTGAAAATTAGATTTTTTTTTTTGGGTGGGAGGAGGAGATTATATTTTAAGGCCCAATAATAATTTGCATTTGTCTTTATGAATGCCATTAATTGTTCCGATTCTTATCTGTAAATCGCCCAAAGTTCCAAACTTCCTTTTACCTGTTGAGGTGGTTGAATTTATTGTGGCTAAAAAGTGTTTAATTTATAATCTTACTATGTCATCCCATGTGATATTTTGACCCATTGTCTTTTTTTCATTTTGTATTTAAAAACCGGCATTGTGAGTGTCTGCGTTTCCTTTCTCATATTTGATAAAGGAATAATTACATAAGTGGAAGTTTGACTTTGTTGACAAAAGCTTGCTGGTCGTCTCGCCAATACACCTCCAAATGAAAAGCGATTTGTTTCATCCCGATCCATCCATTTTCTTCTCACGGTTTGGAATGGCACCTGGCAAATTCCTTTCTGTGACTTTTCAAAGCTTTCAGACTTGACAGTTGGAAAGCAAGTATTTCCAGACACACGGAATTCCTGCCGCAGTAAAATGAAGGTACTCTTGATCAGACTGACTTTTTTTTTTCCCCCCAATCATAAAAATTGAGATTTGCTTTGGGATCCTGTGATGGCCGTGCGGAGCAAAACACGCTGACCTTATAATGCTAACACCAGAGTTGTAGGAACTGACAGCCTTTTTTCCTGTCATAATAATTAATTTGGACTGACCTCACCCATCTGTCAACGAGTCTCTGTCTTACTCCTCGACTACGCTTTGTCTTTCTAAGTAGCATGTGCCTTCTTAACCTGTAGGCGACTATCGTGCATTACTGTTTTTCCAGACATTTCTTTCTGTCAAGTTGCCTCAAAATTGTAAAAATTGAGATCCCCTCAGAAACCTTTACGCAACAAGGTTTTTGCCCATCTCTAAGATGAATTGAAATATTGTCATCACTTTATTGCACGACTTAAGATATTCAGTTACACTATTTTGCTCGTTCATGCAAAAAGAATTTAGAATATTGCCTCCCTTCATGTAAATCATGTCCGAGCAGAGGATGCCAGCGATTAGTTCTTGAAAACACATAAAAGACGACCTATATGTCTGTTTTTTACTCTGGCACGCGGAACTAGTCATGTGTGGTAGTGTTGATAAAGGCAATATTAGCATCCAGGGCTTTCACTACATAGCTTTAAAGACGGTATTTCATTTGTGCTTTTTTGCTCGTGTGTGTTTTTTTTCTCTCAGGGTTGTCAGCGTATTGTGGAGGACTGGCAAAGGATCTTAATGGTCAGGTCACTGGTGATCAGCCCGCATGAGGATATGAGGACGTGGTTGAAATACGCCAGCCTCTGTGGCAAGAGTGGACGTCTGGTAAGCAGCCACGTCGTTCGCTCTTGTGTATTCACATTCAATATAAAAAGTGTAGCTTTATTTGCCACTCTGGTCGGTCGTCACATGATCAGTAAATACAAAGGAGTCAATTACTGTACATCCTGACTTCTGTTGCCAACTTGTGAAGGTTTTTTTTTTCCCTTTACCAGGGAAAGAATTCTTCGGTCATCTCCCACAGTCATTTCCTGTGGTCTTCCGGGTCTTTTGGTTTTGCTTAGCTCTCCGATGCATTCTTTTTTTTTTTTTTTAAAGAACTTTCCAAGCTGTTGAATTGTCCTTCTTTTTGGGCAGCTGTATAGCAGGATTTTTGTTTTTCAGCATCATGATTTCTTGCATCACAGATAATCAGAGTTCTTCGGATCTGAGCAAGTTGACAGCAAAATTTTCAAATGCCTATAGTACGCTTGATTTGAAATATACTACTGGGATAATAAGGAAATAACACACACATGGCAATGGTGCATTTGAGCATACAATTGTCCCATTTCGTTTGGTAGTGTGGGTGCGAGGCATTAATTCCGACACTGTTTGCTTGATTTGCATTTAAATCCCCTCCTATCTTCAGTTAAAACAGAGCTTTTTTTTGTTTATTTCAAATCCATGGTGGTGGTGTTTAGGGCCTGAAAGATCACAATTGTGTTGGACGTGATTGAATCTGAACTAGGCACATGAAACAAACTCACTTGTTCCATGGAGTGGAAATTTGTGCTAGATTGGCTACTTGTTATCAAACTTGTAATAATTGGCGTTTGGCCCATTAATTAATCTTTTAAATAACAGAAATAACTCAGCCTGCTACATACCCCCCTGCCCACCACACACACACCACGATAACATTGACACATATTCATTAAATTGCTTAATATTTGTGTTTTACTTTACTCATTCGCTGCCATTGACGGATATTGACGCCCAAAAGTACATTCATTTTTGGGCTGGCACTGAATGAGTTTTCATTTCTGCCCAATTTTGTATGATCATGTGGAACTTGATAGGAATGCTTGATTTTCTTTCATCTGCTATCCCAAACACAAACGTGAAGTCTGCATTTGACGGAATCAATCTTTTTGGAACCTTGATCAAGTGGCAAGGGGCCCTTAAGCTGTGTTTAAAAACAGCATTTGTGGCTCTTCTCTTTTCAAGTAATTTTCCATCTTTCATCTCAGTGTTACTGTCACTGGTTGCAAAGCATTGCAGACAATCAGCACACATAAGACACAACATGCTTGAATGACTAACTGTGATGTAACTGAAAGTGAAAGCAATGGCAAGCGTAACGGGGAATATAAATACGGTGTTGGAAAAAATTACCCTGCTAAGACTGTTCCATTTTCTCCTTTTTTACCTTCTTTGCTTCCCAAAAGCTTCCTAATAACTTATTCATGCCCACTTCTCAAAATACGTGCCATATCTGTTATATAATGAATGTCTGTAAGGTCTCAACGTCTTTATGTTTTTCTAAAATGACAAGGGGTCATCGTGTCTGCTTTTATGGTCTAGAAACTTGCTCTTCATCGTACTGTGACGCATTTGCCCATCTTTGACTTTGTCACTCCGCTCCCTCCAGGCGTTGGCTCATAAGACCCTGGTGCTCCTTTTGGGTGTCGACCCCTCCAAGCAACTTGATCACCCGCTGCCCACAGCCCACCCACATGTCACCTATGCCTACATGAAGTATATGTGGAAGAGTGCTCGCAAGGTAAGCGCAAACAAGCTCTCTTTGTGATCACCCTTCTTGATGGAAGTACACTAATGCAAAAAAGTAGGAAGTTTCAATCTATCAGTCTTGCGACCACTTCATGTTATTTCTGCACATCCTGTCTGAGCCCAGCCGGTTTGACTCTGCATGTCGGCCTGAGGCCGCAGACAATTATATTTCCATCACAACTGTATCCCACCATAAAGACAGCCGGTAACATTAGACGTGCATGAGTCAGTCATTCAAGAGCAGCGGGTTTATGATTTATGGCTTTAAAGTTGGATTAAAAAACATTTTGTTTCCAATAAATTCCTTGCAATTAAAATCCTCAGGGGAAACTTTGAATCAGGGGAGAGTTGAGACTAGTTTTTTCATGTCATTTCAAAGCAAGCACTAAACTAAGACTCATGAGTAATTGTTTTCAATTTGCAAATGAAAAGATATTTGGAATTGAAAAAAATGTAGTTTGGTGTACTCGAGCAACACAGATGTCAAATTCATTTTTGCTTTGGGTCACGTAGTTACGGTTTCCTCCAGTTTTGACTTTGAAACCATATAAACGTTTAATAGCCTCATCATATTATTTACATGTGGAAACTACTTTTATTATCTGAAGTCAAGGATAGTTTTCAATACTGCTGTTGGAGATATTCAATAGTAAAAAGAACATGTTGTTTATTACAAGGAGTCTGCATCTCTCTACAAAAGCTGATTTGATACAATTCAAGGACGTAACAATTTTAAAATGTAACAATTTGGTCCAATTCAGCGGGACTTAATTCCATATGGCACAGCTGTATCTTTTGCCATGTTTATTAATATGCAACAACATGTGAAAGCTCCCCAAAAACTAAACTAGTCAAGTTAATTCATTTCAAAGAAACAACTAATCCTGAGCAACGTCACACAGAATTTTATTTCTCTTGTGTGTATTTCTCAAAAAAAGACGATTCCATAAGTGTCTTGATGCATTTTACATACTTCTCTTTGTATCGTGTGAATAACTTGCGACGAGTGTAGGGTGCATATTGCCTCTCGATCAACGTGAGCTGAAACAGGGCCTGCTAAATGAAGAGGGCAGTAAAATAAATGTATGGCCGCTTGTTGCCAACATAAGATAGCTGAGTTTCTAAAGAAATATTACAATTCATTTCCCATTGTTTTTCATCCTGCTGTCTGCCGCTGTGCTCGTACATATGTACAAAATGTTTGTTCCTCCCAAAACCTACCAAATTTTACTTGCATCCTCGGTTCAGAAAGCATTGAAAGATTAACTGTGTTGTTACTTGCCTGCGTCTTTGGTTTATTGCCTTTTTGCGACTACGCCTCAAAAAGGTATGAGAAAAGATGATTGTTTTTTTTCTCATTGAAAGCACTTGGGTGTTTTGTTTTCCTATTTACTAGTTACAGTGGTGAACGTATGCACTGTTGTGACACAGAGTATTTTACTGTTTTGAAGTTTTAATCCAGAGTAGATGCAATCATGAAGTCACTTTTACAATTGAAAGGTGCTTAGGATTATTTGTCTGTGCAGTCGACCGGCATTTTCACAGTTTACTTGCTGCGTGTGCAATCAAAATGAATTCTTAACTTTGTTTCAGCCTTTCCCTTATCTTTCTCTGTTTGATTCAGAGTGACACTCAAAGGCCAGAAAGCCCACCACTCAACATTTCTCTCTGAAATGCTCATTTTGTGTCTCTTCAGATTGATGCCTTCCAGCACATGCAGCATTTTGTGCAAGGGATGCAGCAGCAAGCCCAACATGCTATTGCGGCAGAAGACCAAAAACACAAACAGGAGCTTCACAAACTGATGGCAAGGTTTGTCCCCTTAAAAAAAAAAAAAAGCTTTCAAATTCTATACAAAATTTCTAATCTAGTTCTTGCTGTTTGACTGGCTTGACGTTTGGTTTATGTGAACTGCATTTATGGAAAAGTTGTTCAGGAAGCATTCTTGCGATAGTAACTGTTCAACTCATTTGAGTCGGTTTCCTTTTTTTGTCATGACAATGTCTGTCTGCATTATTAATGCTATATGATGTGCCAGCTGTCATACAGCCACTCAGCCGAATGCCCAACTTTTCATGCTAATTGAAGGAAAATGTAGCCTTGTCTTTTTTTTTTCCCCCTTTTTTAAAAAGCACCTTAATGTTCATTCCCAGGATCTTTTTCAAGGTGAGCCAGTGACTAAATAATAAACGTGTGAAGTGCAAAATTAGCCTTCTTACGCACTCTGTCACACACACGGCTACTCATCAGCAACCAAATCGTGGCACCATGCCGTCAAATGTCATAGATGCGGTGTGCTTCCTCCACAACGCTGCCGGTTTTTCACCTTCACGCCTCCCACTGAATGCTTGACTGACAGCTCTGGCACAAAGGTGCTGCTCACTGTGGGAAACCATGCACAGCATGAAATCTTTAACAAAATGTTGTCAGCTTAACTGCAGCTTATCAAAGCCTGACATTCCCATGACTTCCTCTGTTGTCAGACGCTGATTACAAAGATTCGATACTGATTTATAGTCATGGAAAAAGGAGCTCGCAAACCTGATCTGAATATTACCTTAGATAGCGATATAGTTCCATTCGTAATTTTCCCACAAATCGTAAATGAAGTTCTGCACTGCGATATTGGAGTAATAATAATAATACATTTTAATTGTAGGCGCCTTTCAATTCACTGTACAACATAATTAAAAATCAGTACACTGTAATAACAAAACGTAAAACATCAATTAAAATGGCAAATGATTTGGGCAACATTAAAGTGAATAAGCAGTCTCCTATATGTGTGTGTCTATGTTTATATTAATATAAAACACTATTTTAACAAGTTACCACACGTATGGTGAAGCTGTATCCCTATTTTGTTATATTCAAGGAAAAGCACAAAAAAAAAGAAAATCCCGTGCATCCATAATTCTTTGATGACTAAACACGCATATTGAGTGATGGTGAACGTAATAATAATTGGTTGATCTAATTCTCAACATTTGGATTTTGGGGGCGTTCAAGTTAGCGAGACCTGTGGTCCCAAACCACCGGACTGCTGTGGGCCGCTTTGAACCGGGCTGCACTGGGCCACACAGATGAGAAAAAAATAAATAAAATAACTGTTGTGGACCAATCATATAGTTTATTTAACTTGGGTTGGAAATTGATTTTGCACAGTTTGCAAACTTAAAGTGGTTTAAAATGAGCTGTCAAATCATCTATTATCCTCTTTAAGTAGCTCAACACAATTAGAGTAGAGGGATGAGGAATGTATGTGTGTGACAACAACAGCATCTTGTCAGACAAGGTCCGGCTTCTTCCAGACAAGCTGACACAGTCTAAAGATTAGCGGTCCAATTTGCGGCATGGGGCACACCTGGATGGCTCGACACACTGTGTCCGCACAATCACTGGGACATTCTTCCGCATCTTGTGTGACTAAGCTTTGTCACCTGGCGTCACCTGTACAAATGACACACAGTTCTGACCTCCTCCAAAATCCAGCCCCCCCCCCACTGCTATTTTCCCAAAAGTCAACCTGTTAGACATTTTCTACAGTTTTAGGAAACTGTGAAGCTGGAGTGCCTGCTCACATGGAAAAGTGCTCAAGAGAAATTACATAATCTCCTTAAAAACAATTTAGTTTAGGTATTCTGCAAATGGGCCTTAGACTGTTGCCCTCTTGATGGAAGGGATGACAACACCATGTGTACCAAGTGCTCACTTTGATTCAACATGTGTGAGCGTTTTATTCAGCAGTTTGCTTGTGAGCGTCTTACCATCCAGAGCTTGACGGATGAAGTGGAATGCAGCAGAGTTCCCTGTAACTGAAGAAAAAGTCGTTTGGATAATTAAGCAGATCCTCTGGATGTACTCCCAGAACCTTTCGTCACATATGTGAACTTTTTATTAGTGATAGATTTGAAATATGGGCCCTTGCTTCCCCCAAAGTCAAAACAAAATTGACTCTTTTTATTTTTGATCGGCTGTCCTAATTACTCTGAATGTGACTTATTACGTGTGTTTTAAAAGCGGGGACATCATAATCATCATTCTATTTCTCAGCGGGACCGTTTTACTGCTCCTGCGGTCATGTAATAGAGTGGATCGAGAATTTGTACGTGTCCCTTGTTAAAATAGCAACAGGAGACCCTGAATCATCATTCCTTTTAGAGCATTCAGAGCAGTTTAGTGAATGAATTTGTTATTGCAGATCAGGGCTGACCTCCTGCTCGCTACAATTTGGCGTTTTTGCTTAAAAGCATGTAGTTTAAAATGAGCATGGCTTGTTTTCTTTTTTGAATTTCTTTCTGTGAGCTTTATTTTTCTTCTTTTGCACAGATGCTTCCTGAAGCTGGGAGAGTGGCAGCTTAGTCTGCAGGGCATCAATGAGAGCACCATCCCTAAGGTCTTGCAGTATTACAGCCATTCCACCGAGCACGACCGCAACTGGTACAAGGTCAGCCCCACCGCTGCGAACGCTTCACTTTCAACCTCTCTGGCCACAGTAAAAATAAATTTAAAAAATCCTAGCTATGTAGTTTGAGCTGCTTCTTCTTATTCCACACAAGATTCTTCAATGTGATTTTTTTTTTAAAGAGGTTGTCCTCACAAGAGAGAGTCTCCATTTTGAATGCCTTTCAACAAACACGCCTCCTAAAAACGATGTTTAGATTCAGTCGGTGCATGGCCCATTTGTATAGATCAGTGAGTGGTTATATTTAAAGTGTCAAAAATTTCACAAAATTGAGGTGCTTGGAATAAGACCGTTTTTTTTTGGGGGGGGGGGGGGGGGGGGCGGGGGGTTGTTTTGGGTCCAATCCAGTGCTTTAGGCTACAGGGATGTTTGCATTTTATACTCAGCTAGCCAGCTTCCGACCATCTGTCCACGCCAACTCCCTTAAGCTTTTAACCTTTTAATAGGTGGTTGCATAACCCAGCAAACATCACACTCACTTACACGTTTGGATCACCACCCGAAGACTTTTTGTCCCACCCTAAACTGGAAAAATTACCTCATGAGCCATCACCCCCGTTGAAGTCATTTCCAGTTGTTGCCCCCTTCCTTTTTTGCCCAATTTGTACCATCTTTTGGCAGGCCTGGCACGCATGGGCTGTAATGAATTTCGAGGCAGTGCTGCACTACAAACACCAGAGTCAGGCTCGAGATGAGAAGAAGAAACTGCGGCATGCCAGTGGTGCCAGTGCCAACAGCGAGGCCAGCAACAGCGACAGTGAGGTTGACAGCAACGACCAGAGTCCTGCTCCCTCGCCGGGACAAAAAAAGGTTAACGAGGTGAGGATGGTGCAGAATGAAGCTCACGTCATTCGCTTTAACAAGAGGGGAGTATTCAAATAGTGACTTAAGATCATACCACAGTCCACTGGACCTGGCGGTCGGGTACACTGGGGAAAGAATAACTTTTGATTCCACATGATTAGAATTTAGTAAACTGACGTCATTTTCGACTTTTTCCCTCAAAAACATTGAAATGTTACTTTCGCACATTTTAATCATGCAAAACCAATGTACATGTCCGAATTAAGTAAATCCAACGGCACCAAATGATTTTTATTTTCAGTCTATGTATAATACTTACAATTTTTGTTCATTGTGTAGAACTGATTATTGATTATATTTTCAGTTCTGCTTTGATCTTTGTCGCGACTGTCTTGTTTGAACATTTTTGGATCAAGATTTGTAAAAATATGCAACCAAATAACACCATTGTGCCACAGATGACAATAAGACTGGCTACTTTTACATCATGTTCACAACCAAATGTGCTTTTTTATGCGAGAAAATGGCCGATAGAATAAGGCCTCGGACCCCAAATCTGCTCCCAAATTAATATTGTTGACAGCTGCAAATCTTCGTTATATAGACCACGGTCTGTAATAGTGATATAGATGGATATGGTGCTTTAGTGAAATGAAATTGTCACAGCAGCAACATTCACACATAAACAGTCTTATAATAATGGAGTACAACTATCAAAGTACAAGCAGTACGGTATTTATCCTCTGTGGTGGACTCCATTACTTCAAACAAGGAATGATTAATTAACAAGATTAATTATTGTTAGATTTTTCTAACGCTCAATCAATGTGAAGATGGCTTATAATAATGGTCGAGTGATAATTCTCGATACAACACCTTCCTAAATGGGTCTTTTTTCTCTCTCTCTCGAAGACATTGCTTCTGTACACGGTTCCTGCTGTTCAAGGCTTCTTCCGCTCCATTTCTTTGTCCAGAGGAAACAACCTGCAAGACACACTCAGGTGAGTCAAATAGCTCAAGTGGCTCATCACAAGATTTATGCGGGTTTAAGAGGACCTCTAGTGGTTGGTTGTTGGGTCTGCAATCACTAGAAGAGCTCTTGTGTCTTCATCCATCCATGGCCTGTCCTGCTCATCCTCACAATCTGTTTTATTATTGTACTTCTTAGGGTTCTGACTTTGTGGTTCGACTATGGCCATTGGCCTGAAGTAAATGAGGCTCTGGTGGAAGGCATCAAGACCATCCAAATAGATACCTGGTTGCAGGTAACACTTGCACACATACTATTGTCATCAATTCATGGCCAGAACAAAAGCTATTGTTTTTTCCAATCAACAATGTATTGTCTGTGCATTAGTTTATCAAATGTTTGTTGGTGTTTCATTAATTATATTAATTATTAGTTACATTAGTGTTTGATTTTGATAATCAGTTGTGAATATACACATTTAGGAAATTCTACCATTTTTTTCGTTTTGGAGCTTTAAACACAAAAAGAAAAAATCACATATAGTCGATCGCCGCTGTTTGCAGAGGGCAGCAACAGAGAATAGTGAAAATCCACATATAATTGCCGGCAATTGAAATGCTATGTGAGGGCATAAAAAGTCTACCGTCATGCTAAACCGATTTGATCTGAACTATATGAGGCATTTGCAAGCAGTTTAATTTCATGTATGAAATGAATTATTTTGTATTTTCTCTGTTGACTCCTCAGCTCAAGTTATTTGTTGTAGGCCACTTACTTATTAGAGCTCTTCTTTGTGTTTGCCATTTAGGTGATCCCACAGCTCATTGCTCGGATTGATACTCCTCGTCCTCTGGTGGGTCGCCTCATCCACCAGTTGCTAACAGACATCGGGCGATATCATCCACAAGTAGGTTTGCACTTCTACTGCTAAATGGGCTCCCCCCCTTTTTTTTCCCTAAAACAATATTTAAAGCAGTAACCATTGATTAACTATAAACCACTCATATCTCCAGGCGTTGATCTACCCACTAACTGTGGCCTCAAAGTCTACCACCACAGCTCGCCACAATGCTGCAAATAAAATCCTGAAAAATATGTGTGAGCACTGCAACACTTTGGTCCAGCAAGCCATCATGGTATGGACGTGATTGTCATTAGACTTAAACTTCTGAATGACAAAAGTGTATTTTTGTGTTATGAGTTATACTTTTGTGACCTTTATCCAGGTTAGTGAGGAGCTCATCCGAGTTGCCATCTTGTGGCATGAGATGTGGCACGAAGGCCTCGAGGAGGCGTCACGTCTCTACTTTGGGGAGCGCAATGTCAAGGGCATGTTTGCTGTGCTGGAACCTCTACATGCCATGATGGAGAGGGGGCCGCAGACCCTGAAAGAGACCTCTTTTAATCAGGTGTGTGTCTGGCAGATGAAATCTGTCCTCTTCATTCTAACACCAGAAAGTCCACCTAGTTCTCTCTTTATGACAAAAAAATTATTAAATAATAATATATAATATAAATAAAGCATTCTTATCTGGGATTATTAATTAAGGTACATTTAAGGACTAAATCTCTTTTTTTGGTTTTAATCCATGTTGAAGGCTTATGGCAGAGACCTGATGGAGGCTCAGGATTGGTGCAGGAAGTACATGCGCTCTGGAAATGTGAAGGACTTGACCCAGGCCTGGGACCTCTATTATCATGTGTTCAGACGCATCTCCAAGCAATTGCCACAGGTAAGCAAAGCTGCACCAATACAAACTTTTTAAAACAAGTTCTGACTTTCTCAGCTTCTGCAGCAAATCAGAGAAAAGACAATTAACAGTGATTATTATTTTGTAAAAAAAAAAAAAAATCCCTTAGCTCATCTGTGACGGGAAAACGTTTCATCAAACAGCTGCGATAATGAAAGTGTAAAAACAGTCTACTGCGCTAAATAGATGACAACTCACGTGAAGTTTGCATTGCGTGTCACATGTAAAATGGCTTTTTTGATTCACATAGTGACTCATAGAAAGAGCAGACCAGAATAGATCACTTCGCATGCAAACATTTAACCAGAGATCCTTAGTCGGAATGACCTAAAATGAATCCAACAGTTTTGACGGGGGGATTTCGCTTGAGTTCACTCACACTGTGCCGTAATGCAGCTCTTCAAGCTGCGACATTATGAAATACTCAGCACAAGACGGCCGTGCTGAGAATGCTACAAGTATATGCCCACAGGGTGTTCACAGAAATAAATCCTCTTTGGGGTATCTCCAAGCTGGTTGAGACAGTGATGAAATGACCTTACATTAGCTTCCAGAACTGTGGCAAGCCTTTAAATAACTCATACGTGCATAAATAAGTATACTGATGTGGTGCCATTTAACCCTCATTTGATTTTGTGATGTATTAAAAAACTTTTCGCAACAATACACTGAACCGCTTTTCCACAAAAGGATTGCAAATGTTAACTAGTGGATAAGACAATTTAAAGACTTCAATGAACCTACCATTCATGTTTTGGGAATGTGAGAGGAAACCGGAGTACCTGCAGAAAACCCACGGATTCACCGGGCTAACATGCAAATCGTGCCGTGAGGGAGACGTGCTAACCTTTGCAGCTTTTTTTATCCCTTCGACACAAAGATTTTCTTCATGTGCTGCATCATCAGCCCGTCTCATTAATTGCTCTCATCCAAATTCTATGCAGCTTACTTCTTTGGAGCTGCAGTATGTTTCCCCAAAATTGCTGATGTGCCGTGACCTGGAACTGGCTGTCCCGGGCACCTATGACCCCAACCAGCCCATCATCCGCATCCAGTCCATCGCGCCCTCCCTGCAGGTCATCACCTCCAAGCAGCGACCGCGTAAACTCACCATTATGGGTAAGGACTGTTGGCCGTTTGCTTTTAGCCCAGTTATCAGGCTAGGAAAACCGGTTTGTGATTTTTGGACTTAACTTTAACTATTAAATTGCATAATGGATTGGTTGACGTGAGCAGTTGAAAGTTTCCATTCACGCATAAACCAGAAATCGTCCCTAATACAAATTTTTGACAAGTCTTTCATGGCCTAAACAAATAAGTTACGCTTTCCCATTTGCAATACTATATGGTATGAAATACAACACTGAAAAGCCGTTACAAATGGCACGCCACCGTAAAGTCACCTTGTCTCAAAGCCAAATCACGGCGCTATTAATCACAAATGGTTCACTTTACCTCCCACTTTCCACCGGGCAGTGTCGTACCCTGTTCTCATGTTTTGCCATCAGTGATACACAACATGGGCTGTAAAAGATGAAAGGTAATAAATCAACTGACCACTCGAGCAAGACATCAGATTAAGACCCGTCACCCACTACTGGGCTTCTAGATTTACTGTCAGACCTCTCTGGCGACGGGAAATGCGTTTTGTTGCTTTGCTTTGAAGGTCTTGAGGCGAAAACAACTACAAATCTAATACCATTAAAGGTTGAGTGCAAATTACTCCCTGGGAGACCACAATAATGCAGCCACAACTCTCTCAAACTGCGTGACTCTTAAAATGATCACAGTGGTCCCTTATAGAACTGTAATAATATTCACTGTGTGCACTAAAGTGTTGGGAGACCTCACCACTGATTCCATCTTCAGGTAACATTCTCAATGTTGTGTTTTGTGGCTCCCTCTGCAGGCAGCAACGGCCATGAGTTCATGTTCTTGTTAAAAGGCCATGAGGACCTCAGGCAGGACGAGCGAGTCATGCAGCTATTTGGTCTGGTCAACACTCTGCTGGCAAACGACCCTGCGTCTTTGCGGAAGAATCTCAGGTAGGCTAACTGTCGCGTTTGCATGCTTGCACCTTCTCGTCTTTGTTGAAAACCCATCCCTGATGCAATTAATAATTATTACCCATCACGTGTTACACTCGTTAGCATCCAGCGCTACGCAGTGATCCCTTTGTCCACAAACTCTGGCCTGATTGGCTGGGTTCCCCACTGTGACACGCTGCACGCTCTCATTCGAGACTACAGAGAAAAGAAAAAGATACTGCTGAACATCGAACATCGCATCATGCTCAGGGTATGTAACCACTGCCTGGAGTCATCTTCCCTCAAATCTCTTAGCAAAGGAGTAAGAATGGGATTCAGGTTATAATAATTGTATTTATGTAGTGTCTTTCATGGGACTCAATGACAACTTGTCCAAAGTGGTGCTATGTCATCTCTGCATCCATCACCTCTGTGAGTGTGAGTGCGATTCTGGAAGAATTTGAAGAATTTTTTTTTTCCTCTATTAAAATTTACTTGCAACCTGTGAGCTGTTATCAGTCAACTTCGGGAAAGATGCCAGGGAAATTTTAATCAAACCATATCGGATCTATGCACCAACTGGTGATTCATCACTCTTATGTAATATATGCAAATATTGCAACTGTCAGTCGTCCTAAAGTGCCCTCATTGATTGTGCCCTTAAAGACTTTAGGGCATGATGCCTACTGAAAAACACTATAGTTTTTATTTATTTATTTATTTTTATTCCACCCCAGAAAGCTTCTGAAGCATTGTGGCGTGACCAGTGTGTTGAACAACCGTCCGTATTGATTTCTTTTTCGCATTTGCCCCTAACACCGACATACTGCTCCTTCTTAATTCCCAGAGCAACACTGAGACGCAAACACATTTGTGAAGCAAATTATCCTTCATTTTGTACAATGCAGATTTGTGTTTAATTAAGCAAATGCACGGCCATCTGCTATTTTAAAATGACAATTTTCAAATAAGACATCAACTGTTACATTTCAAATCGAGTCATTAAAACATAAGATGCTATTTACATTTGTTCACTAATGGAGCCCAATCCGCCTTGAACGAAGATGCATTTGGACTCCTTTATTAGCAATTAAACATGCATGCAAAAGAAAATGCCCAATTAACTCATTCACTGCCATTGACGGAAAAAGACGTCAAAAATCTTTTTTCTTTTTTCGACTGGAAGTGAATGAGTTAAGCAAAGTATATCAAGCGAATCCGTAGCTGTGATATCTATAGCGCAGGATTTTCTTGACATATGGAATTGAAGATATTTTACAACAATATAATGCTCCAATCATTATGATATCGAATTAAGAAGTAGTTACAACAAGCAATTATCTAGTTTGTTAATTTTGCTTGGAATCTTCCTTGGTTTCTCTCGAGTTTCTTTTTTTTTGTTTTGCTTTGTTTTTTGTGGTCCTTGACGTTGCGTTTTTTTGGGCAAATTTCACTTGGTACCCTTCGGTGTAGTCGCTTGGCGCGTTTTTGTATTGCCCGTTATTATGTGTTCTGTTGTCGAGTCTTCACGTTGTGTTGATTGGCTGCGTCTCCTGTCTGGGTTGCAAGGTTGCTGATGAGCTGTGTTTTGTCTTTCCTGATGCTCCTTTTCACTTTGCACGGGAGTATTCAAGCTGTGCTTTTGCTTTTGTGGCCGTTGTTGAGGGTGTCCTTCACTTTTTTCCTGAGTTTGCAGTTTCTGCAGAGTGTCCCCTGATATCCATTCCAGATTCTTTCTGCTCCTTCTCCCACATGTCGTCCCATGCCGCTATCCTAGCCCTTTCAATTGTTTACCACTCACTATCGGTTCTTCTCCCAGTTCTCTCTGATGTTTTTTCTCTGATGTTTTCGGTCTGGCGACGGGTGACGTTGAATGTTGTGCTTTTTTTTTTGCTTTTTTTTATACCAGAGGTCTGCCATGAGGGGTTTGGTGATTATTACATAGTTGTATTTGCAAAAAATCTTTTTACACTTAAAATACTCAAGGTTTGTTTGGAATTTATTGCTGAGGAAAACCAATGTAATTTTTTATTTTGTTATACGGGCTGGCCCATCTGGTTTTGTGGACCATTTAGTGAGGGAAGGCATTCCTTCCTATTACCAAGTTCTGAAAAAACTCCTCCCCCTTTTCACATGTTATCTTGACCTATTTTGGAACTGAAGTTCCATGTCAGTATAATAATAATAATAATAATGTTTGCTTTGTTTGTAATTGTCTTTTTGTCAGATTTTTGCTGCTGTTTCTGCCTTGTTTGTCAGGGCGTAGATGGTGATTTTCTTGGTTTTGGTGAAACTTTTGCTGGCATAATAATTTGTAGTCCCCCACTAGGAGTGACTTGGCTGCTTCTTTTAAAAGCACAATTGCTAGTCCTCCCATGTGTGGGACCGCTTCCTGGTCGTGGCCTGAATATACTATTCTTTCAACGCAGAAAAGTTGCATTCTGCATGAGCGAGTCCATCTTGTTTTGCTGAGCCCCGTTAATGGTAGATTGTTTGATTTTGGCCACTTTCTGGGATGCTTTACCATCTTAGTACATTGTATTACTATCCCAGTTTTTTTTGTGATGTGTTTGGTTGTGAGAATGGAAGTCTTCTGGTTCAGCGTCATGTCTTCCAATTCCAAACCTTGCTGGATATTTTTCTTGAGTGTTTTCGTAATCATCATATTAACGACAAGTGAATGATTAGTCCATCTAACTACACTAGAAGCTCATTGGTCAGCAAATTTCCAGGTTGATCCTTTCTGGCTTTCAAGGCCATCTTAGCAGCCTAGGTGGCCCGGCAATCCCGTAGTGAACATATTTCCACCTCTTACCAAATCTATAAGGCCTAGTTGTTACGGGACCCCTGTATTAAGACGTTTGTATTTTTTATTTTTTTTATTTTATTTATTTAGTTTTTAATAATGATTACACTTTTAATATGTTGCATCGGTTTCTGTTCGCTGTAATGGTGTTACTTTACCGGAGTCCTTGCTAACTGAATATCAAGGCTAAACATTCTAACAAGTCATTCAATAGCCTGTTTTTCTTCCAGATGGCGCCTGACTATGACCACCTGACACTGATGGAGAAAGTGGAGGTGTTTGAGCACGCCGTCAACAACACGGCCGGAGATGACCTGGCGAAGCTCTTGTGGCTAAAGAGCCCCAGTTCTGAGGTGAGATGCTCTCCTTCTTTCTTTGTTTGCACCACTGGCAAGGATGAATGAGTGTACATGATCTTTTCAGCATCCGTCCTCACAGTTCAGTGCTTTAGGGGTAAAATGTCAAGGACACTTGACAAAAAAAAAAAACATCTGTCTAAAATCTACCCTTGTACCTGCAATCTATAAAAAAAAGTTTGTGTCCCCTTATTCGAATGTGCGGAAATTGTTGAAAAAAAAAAGTATTTGATCTTATCATCTTCCACATCTCATTTGGATATTTTGTAATCTACATAGTCATCATTTCTCTTCTAGGTGTGGTTTGATAGGAGGACAAATTATACTCGCTCCTTGGCTGTAATGTCAATGGTTGGTTACATCCTGGGACTGGGCGACAGGTGGGCTCATCAACCATCTGAAAGTTACCACCGCTTGACATTGTTTATAAGGACATTATGCTTTTATTCTTCGCAGGCATCCGTCTAACTTGATGTTGGACCGGTTAAGTGGAAAGATCCTCCATATTGACTTTGGAGATTGTTTTGAGGTAAAAGGAAATGATTTATGTGACATTCACGCATCATCCAATTATTTGGCCTGAAATTAACCAGAATTATATTGATCAGGTCGCCATGACTAGAGAAAAGTTTCCTGAAAAGATTCCCTTCAGATTGACGAGGATGCTGACCAATGCCATGGAGGTAACTGCCATCATATCTTCCTCTCTCTTTACGTCAACATTTAGCCTTTCGTCCGTTCCAAAAAGTGGACTGTCATTTTGCGCGAGGTTTGTGGTTGCGGCCAGTAAATTATATGTTTGATTGTGTGCAAGGTGACAGGCTTGGACGGTAACTACCGCATCACATGCCACACGGTGATGGAAGTGCTGAGGGAGCACCGAGACAGCGTCATGGCTGTGCTGGAGGCCTTCGTCTATGACCCGCTGCTCAATTGGAGACTCATGGACAGTAAGGAACCATTCTTGCCAGTTTAACGTAGTCCTCCGTGTTTCTGTTAACTCATTCACTGCCATTGACGGATAAAGACGTCAAAAATCCTTTTTTTTTTTTTTTTTTTTTTTTTATGACTGGAAGTGAATGATTAACAACAGCGCAATCAGCACTCAAGTTCTGTAGGCAGACGTTCCATTAGGAAAACAAAAATGCACAGTAGCACTGAAATAATGTGAGATAAACTGACAAATATGGAATTTGCTGAAATGAATATTGACAAGGCTTTTTGGAAAGATGAGGTGCTGAATCTTTTGAGCTCCATGCTTATGTGCAAAAATGAAGTACACTTGGAAATAAACAAACAACCTTTTTTTATTGCTTTTTTAATGAATGCTAAACTAAAAAAAAAAATGTAACGCTAGCAATGTGCTGTCAGCTAGAAGGGAGATTTGTGTCACCGTACTGCGTGTGTGGATTTGATGTGTCTCTACTGCATTCTGGCTCAGTGTGACCGTTTTCACGGCCTGTGATAAAATGACACGTTATTACTTTATGAAATAATGTCTCTCAACTGCGTGACTGGACCAGGGAACAGTATGTAGGCGGTTTAATGGAAGGCCAGCAGGCATCGTGATGACACAGAGCAGTGAAAGTATGAATTTCTACTTTTCCTTGCATTTTCAAGAACAGATTTACAGAACAGATGGTGACGTACTATTAGACACCCAAAAAATTATTAGTTTTCAGAAAATGAGTGATGTAGTTGTAATTGGTCGATCACATATGCATTGATGTAAATCCTTACACATCTGGTTACTGTAAATTAGGCTCTTTGTTGAAACCTAAAAAAAAAATGAAGGAAGCTGTATTCCTTTTCTGTTGCCCTCGTTAAAAAAAGGGGAAGAGTTGATTTGTAGCTTTTGTTTTTGCTCTTTAATTATGATTGATTGTCTGTTAATACCGGTGAAAGCTCCACTACTAACTGTAACTATATGTAGTGTAATAATGACTTTTTTTTTAGAGCGCTGAAGTCTTTGTACATGACAGTGTCTGGAGTCAAAAGTCAAATTCCCAACATTTTCTTGAACAAAAATATAAATAAAAGCCAAGTTGTTGTCGTCATCGCTAACAAACATGACCTGATTTGCCCCCCAGCTAACACTAAAGGCAACAAGCGCTCACGCACCAGGACAGACTCATACACGGCGGGTCAGTCTGTAGGTGAGTCATCAGTGTCGCTTGATGTTGTACAAAGATGTCCTCCCACTCCCATTGACGGTGGTCTGTCCTCCTCCACAGAAGCCCTTGAGGGAATCGAAATGGGTGAGACCACGCACAAGAAACCAGGGACCACAGTGCCTGAATCGATTCACTCTTTCAGTGAGTTATGTCTTTTTACGTATTATTTGCTGCATTTGCTCCTGACTGTGAAACAAGCCCTCTTCTGCCCACTTCTCAAGAGTCTACAATTTGAATTTTCAACTTTGTAGTCAATATCTCTTTCGGTTTCAGTTGGAGATGGCTTGGTGCAACCCGAAGCCCTCAACAAAAAAGCCATTCAAATTATCAACAGAGTGCGAGATAAACTTACAGGTAAATTCTGCAGCCTACAACCAGTAAGCTTCATGTTCTACTGTGTGTGTCATGTAGTCAAGATAAACACGTCTCCCTTTGCAATCGGGAAAGAGAGGCAAACATAATAACGTTCACACACAGACTTTGAGTTCTTTGCTCAGCTCCAAAACAGCAGCACCTATCCATAGGGTTGGGCAATCGATAACTGGCAATCGAGCGGAATCGGTTCTCCTGGAATCGTTCAAATTTTATTTTAACGTCAATGCCCCTCAAATGCGGCATTGTGTTGGTCAAATGTACATTTTTTTTCTTTTAAAGAAAAACAACATAAGGTTTGCCTGACGTTTTAACTGTAACTGCGGCATTATTGTATTTTCTTGACGTTCTCAAAAATCAAGCCCTTGTGAAAAATAATGTAAAAATAAATATACAGGTTAAAAAATAATCACATAGTAAAGTTTGCAAACAGTAAAAAGTTAAATAAATGAAAGAAAAAAAGATGTTCATACAATTTGGCCAAAAATAACTCAACCTTTTTTTTTTTTTAATTGATTAAAAAAATTGTATCGAGAATATTTATAAACCGCAATTGAATCGAAGAACCATACTTGACAACGATGCCCACTACCTATCGAGTTTCGGATTAATTGACGAGTGGCGATTTATTGCATGTTGTTGAAGACTTAACTGCCCTGTGCCCAGCATTAGTAACTATGATCTTTCTAATAGTATTTTTTTTTTTTTGGAAGGAGTCACACATCACTAAAAAAAAAAGATCTCCATTGCTGCACTTTATTTGCTGTTTTGGCTTACTGCCATGTTGTTTAGATATAGCTGGCCCATCTCTGCCCTCCGACCTATACACCCCTCACTGGGAAAAGAAGCCAAATCAAAGTTTATTATTACAAATCATTTGCTTTGGAGGACTGAAACGGACAGCTTAGGTAGACTGCATTTACTCAGCAGGTCTCAATGCTCAATTGCAAGTGAGAGCCCATATATGATAGCAACATGCTTCCATTTCTTTTTTAATTTCTTTAAAATGCAGGAAACAATTGCGCACACAGAAATAGATGCATCGGCATTGGGTAGTGCCATCGTGGCATTAAAACATTAGAAAGAGGGAGCAATGGCTGACTCACACATTTGACTGTTTTTGTATATACACTATATGAACTGTCTGCTTAACCCTGCATTTATAATGGATGAGATATCCTATACCGTAATTCATATCTAATATTTATCCACATATGCTCAAAGACTGCGCTATTTAATGTCATGCATTTGTGTCTTCTTACTCCGTCTTGATGTACCGTACATCACTGTACCACAAACTGAGTCATATAGTGTTGATATATCCTTAGTGTAAATGTGGCTGGACTGAATTTGTGTTGGTATGGAAATTGGCCACGTCAATGATGGACTGCTTTATCACCCTTCAAACGTCATGGAATTTCACACTGTAAACACAGAGGATGCCAGCTTTCCTCCTGGACACTTTATTTAACTGTGAAGGAAATGAGGCTTTATGTCAATCTTCATGTTATTTTTATTGAACTTGGCCTCGCGCAAAGCTTGCTGTAGATCTTCTTGGCCCGTCTTTGACCAATCCAAACAAATGGAATTTGACTTTCACCATGCGAAGCATTTTAATGAGGCTGTGAATCCCTCCAGGTCGAGACTTCTCTCATGACGAGACTCTGGATGTGCCAACACAAGTCGAGCTTCTGATAAAGCAGGCCACGTCCCATGAGAACCTGTGCCAATGTTACATTGGATGGTCAGTACCACTCTTTGTTTGTGCATCTGCTTGTTTTTGTCTGTTTTTTGTTTTACAATACAAGCGGCAGTGTCATTGGTAATTTGTGGCAGCCATAATAATGAATTGAATATTAAATGTAAGTGAACACACTCTATTTAAAAGAAAATGTGAATACAAAGTTGCGAACACGAATTTTGTCTAATTTGTTTATAATATTTTTTTCCCTCTCTTTAGGTGTCCCTTTTGGTGAAGAACCATTTTTGGGGGCCATTTTTACACTCAACATTCTTAATGTCCAATCATGAAGACATTCTCAAACTCAATCCACACAGTAAATCCCGAGATTGAAATTGTACAGCGACACCTTGAAAGTCGACCGTAATTTGTTCTGTGATAATGATGAACTTGAATTAGGTTCGATTTTTAAAGCAACATTTCCTATTGCGAGCATTACAGCAGGAACAATTTGTTCCAAACTCCACACTGTCATCATCATGAAGTCCTGATTGTGTAAGCCATTTTTAAAATAGACGTATTGTGAATTATTATGAATTTAAAACATTTCCCAGACATCTTATTTGTGATATGATTTCATCAAAATACATCAATGATCAAGAATTCTAGTTAGAATTTTACCCTTTTTATTGGAGAAAAAACTAAAAGTTTAACCTGGGCCGACTTAAACGAGGACATAAGCAACCACCTTCGCAATTTTGCAAACCCATAATGACAATGTGAAATAGAAATAAAATTAAATTAAAATAAAGGAGAAATATTGTGGGTGGGCAAATTTCTCAAAAATAAGAAACTAACAAATCACATGTACATCCATTAAGTAATGTCAGTTTTTGCTGCTCCAAATTGAGCCCAGGTGTATCTTTGTATTGATCATCCTTGAGAGGTTTTTACAGCTTCATTAGAGTTCACATTAAATTCAGTTGATTGGACATGATTTGGAAAGTCACACACCTGTTTACAGTTTCTAAAGTTCCACTGTTTCCGGTGCGCATCAGAGCACAAACCATACACTCTCTCAGAGCTCACCTGGTCCTCTTTGGAGCGAGGAGAACCTTCCAGAAAGAATACCATCTCTGCAGCACTCCATCAATCTGGGCTGTATGGTGGAGTGGCCAGACGGAAGCCACCCCTTCGTAAAACGCACATGAGCGTCAACATGGAGTTTGCCAGTGGGCACCTGAATCCAAAGCCATGAGAAAGGAAATCCTAAGATTGAACTCTTAGTGTAAATGCCAGACATCATCCATCCATCCATTATCTGTACCGCTTCTCCTCACTAGGGTCGCGGGGGGTCGTGGAGCCTATCAGTAGGCGGGGGACACCCTGAACGGGTTGCCAGCCAATTGCAGGGCACACAGTGCCAGACATCATGTTTTGAGGAAAGCAGGCATCGGTCATCACCTGACCGACAGTGTCATGCCGACCGACAATGAAGCATGATGGGAGCATAATCATGCTGTGGAGATGTTTTTCAGAGGTAATAACTGGGACAATAATGAAGATTAAGGAAAAGATGAATGCAGCAATGTACAGAGGCATCCTGGGTCAAAAAAATCACCATAGTGCTCAAAAACGTCAGACTGGTACAAAGGGTTGCCTTCCAGCAGGAAACAGACAAGACAGTGAATTGGTGGCTTCAGGAGAATTTGAAGTGGCCCAGCCAGAGCCAAGACTTGAATCCGATCGAACATCTCTGGAGAGATCTGAAAATGGCTGCACACTGACGCTCACCATCCAACTTGATGAAGCTTGAGAGGTGCTGCGAAGAGGAATGAGCAAAACTGCCCAAAGACTGTGCCCAGCTTGTAACATCATATTCAGAATCAGAATCAGAAATCCCTTTATTGTCATTGTACAGTGTGCAAAAAGAGTTTCATGAACAAAGTATTGAGCAAAGGCTGTGAATACTTCCGTACATGTGATGTCTTAGTTTTTTATTTTTTATTAATTGGCGCATAAAGAAAGATTTTATTCAATTTTGGGATGACGATATAAGATAAAACTTGGAAAAAGACGAGCGCTGTGAATACTTTCCAGCTAAATTGTATAGCGCATTACCGTCACATTTTCCAGAGACTCACATTTACACCCACGTTCATACACTAACAGGCGGTTGCTGTCATCCAAATTAGGCTTCAGAGTCTTGCCCAAGGACTCTTCCAAGCTGCTTCTTAACTCTAATCTGTGCCCATATTTAAGCTCCTTTTGGACGGCATAGTTCTTCGGCCACAAGTTCAAAGTGGTTCTTTCGCTCTGGAAGTTCATCCAAGCTAGCTGCCAAGTCAGTGTCTGAGAAACTGTCCATTTGCTCCACTTCTATGTCGCAATGGGGTAGGCATGCAGAACAGCTCGCTCTCAAATATATTTTCTGAATATTTACTTGGTTGTTTAATTTCACACATAAGTGGGCAAGCACTCCAGGAATCCAACTACACTACAGTGGACTCCAGCTATTCGCGGGTGACCTATGGTGAAAATCTGCATATAATTGACAACCATTGGAGGGAAGTTCTTTTTTTTAAATCCCAAAATAATCCTGAATATTCTAAGATAATTTTCCATATGTTCCCTTCAAGTCACGCTTTAACTGTATTGTCATTCACGCAGCAACAGTATTTAAAACAATAGAACACTTTTTAAACACTCTTAAGTTAAGAAGCTCATATTGCGATCTACAAACTTCACGTTCAGTGTTCCTTCCTTCTTTTTTTTTTTCCCTCCATTGTGGAGCTTTGTGATATTTTTCCACAGCGTGTTTTGGAGAAAAGCGACTTGCAAGCTGAGTTTGTACCTGATTATCCTAATTGAAGTCGACTCGCTGCGTGCCCCCCAGCAGCAGCATAACTCCTGGCTAAGAGCTTTCTACTGTGGCCATGTTGCCGGCGAGTAACACCATTTTTACTTTGCACGCTGGATGCTTCTTAGACACCCGGTTGTCATGTCGTACTGTATTACTGTGACGTTTCAGTAACACGGTAAACCTTTTACTGACTTAAACTCAACGTGTAAATCCATGACACTGTCACATGGTATGAATGAAATTGGAAATCGTCATGACACACTGTATAGGCATTGTGTGCCATTAAACATGTACAGACACACTTTTTTATTGTGTTCATTTGGTCGTCTGCGCAGAATCAAGAAGAAAAATGAAGGCTTGCACTTTTGATTCTATTCTTTCCTTAGTTTTTCTTTTATTGCCCACAGAGGGCACCCTGACTCCTAAAAAGATCGTCCTCCCTCCATTTTCTCTGGCACAGAGGATGTGGTTATCATGATGCCGATAAAAGACAGAATGTGTTTTGGAACGCTTCAGAGTCATACGATGCATATGTTGCTGAACATTTGGCCCAGAAATGAGATTAGATGACTTGTCATAACAGCAGCGACGCGGTATTTACCCTCACCCCAAAGCCAAGTTGCTGTTTTTTTTTTTTTATATGCCCTCATTGTTATTCCCTCTCCATCTCCCACATTCTCCTTTTTGAAGGTTAATTACTTATAGATACGTAGTTAAGGATTACAGATCAACAAAAAGCAGCTCATTGATCTCTTCCCTCACCTCTAAAATGTCCCAATCTTTACTCATTGGGACGGAGCCCTGGTAATTATCTGTGCCCATCGACCCATCCCTTCTCATTTTCCTCTCTTTCTTCCTTTCACGCTCATTCTCCTGCCGCTGCCAAAACTTCATTGGCCAAAATGTGTCTTTTCATACGCCAACTGCCGCCTTTTCTGTTGTTCTTCCTCACTCGTCTAATTTGTTTTTGTGTTTTGTCAGCACCCGCCACAAAGCCCGTTGAGGGACAGGTGAGTCAATAGCTCATGGTAAATAGGCTCCATTGATTGAGGGAGGGATTTAGCTGTGTGCCAACTGTGGATATGGACTGGGGGTCATCGCAAAGCAGTGCTAGTTTCAGTGGGAAGTAAGTCAATGTTGATAAATCATAATCTCAGGGAATCAAAGTATGCGTCAGTGGAGTCAAGTCATGACAGCAGTCTGGGGATTGAGCTAGCCAGTGACCAGTTTCCACTTTTTATAAGATATTCGGAGAAAGAAAGCAACATTTTTAGGTTTAAATAATAACAAAAATCTAGAGCGATTAGCGAGCAGGTAAAAATGCAGATACCCACGTGTACAAAAAAAATATATATTTAAAATAAATAAATAAGTACAATTAACCTAATCTTCTCAATCCTTATTAATAACAGTTCGGAACATGAAACGGTTCTACAGAACATAAACAAGATTGGTGACGCAGTCCTCGTTTTCTTCTCCTTGTTGTTTTGCACACTCCTCACTCAGCCTATCGAGTTGAGTCATGACATCTGATTTTATTTTTTTTTTGCACTGCAACTTTCTATGTGCAGTCAAAACAAATTGGTTGGTGGAAAAGAGAGGGAAAACGTATGGGTGGTTTATACCGATGATGCATGTAAGAACAGGCCAAAACAACGGGTGGCGCCATAACCATTAACTAGAACATGGATGATGAAAGTAACTTTAGGAAAATGTACAAATGACGACCCTTTCCTGACTCACTATATGGCGTTCTTTTTAAAATTGGGATTATATTATCTCTCATGCATAGCCATATTGTGATTTACAAGTAAATTGAACGCAGATTTGTAATTTTATAAGTATATGTTACATAAATGAACGCACCTGCTAACATTAAGCGTGTTTCATGCGTTAGCTTTGAATCGGCCGGGTAGAAACAAAAAAACTGCCCGAAAAATTATCCGAATGATTGGCTGTGACACCTACTGAAAAGACGTTGATTATATGGCTGATGCTCTAAACCACAAACTTCTGCATTGATCTGTACCGAAATTCCCGAAAACCCCAAACAGCCTCACAGTCACAATTTGAGAAATGGAACCAGAACTTTGCTTCAATTGCACAATAACTGTAATAGCTAACCAAATTGCGGACTCACTTCAGTTTCCGGGTGCTTTTTTCGTCACATGTACAGTTGTACATTAGTCACACGTTTCTCTGGCATTATGGAATACTGGACCCAATCATTGAAGGCTTCAACTGCAAACAACAAGTGAACTAAAATAAAAACGGGGAATCCAACTAGTGAATGGGAAAACACAATTCATTTTCACCTCAGGGATCACCGGCAAAGCAAGACGGAGTGCAGGCCTTTTTGCTTCAGCTTGAGGCCTGCGCATTGGATTTAATTAAGATGTCATGAAAATGTATTGCTCTTCTAAAGAGGCATAGATCAGGTGTGAAAGTGTAGAGCTCCAAGAGAAAATGGTATTTAAGTACTACTTTCAAAGTCGCTCACAAAGAACCTGAGACATCAACCCCCCCCCTCCCCTCCCACCAACACAACCTTCCCACCTCCACGTCTCTTTCTTCCGGCAGCTTCGAAGCAGAAAGACGGTGGCCAAATTGACGGCCCGCTCTAGGAGTTTGTTAGCAGGCTGTGAAGTTGTTAAGAAGCACCAGACTGCAGTCTGTAGTCGGGCTGTCTTTGTTCACTGTGCTGGAAAGCCTGTATCGATGAAGCTGACAGCGGTTTAGGCCACCAGAGATCTGTTGTTCTCTAAGGAAGCTTTTGAACGTGCCTTGTTTCCCTGCCTGTTTGTCTTTGCAACATGAAATCTTCAAATGCTTTTTTTTTTTTGTTTTTGCACAGATCGTCTGTGGAATTACTGTGTTCAAAAGTAGGGACAAAATAATAGCTGCAATCCTGTGAGCCTGTTCCGACAACTGGTATCAAGGGGGCACAGGGAGGCATAATTTACAGCGATTAACAAATTGAATAGAACACCGCTCATTGTAAGGTACCGTACATACCATCGGACAATATCGTCTCTTCAAATAAACGGAGCATTTGTAGACAAATAGACTGAGATGATTTCTGATTCCCTACAGTACATTGTTCCAGAACTTGGAAATTTTCTGCCGCAATTGTGACTGACGAGGTTCCGTACTGCAAATCCTGACTGTAATTTAAATTCCAATTAAAACAATTAAATATTTTTTCTTTAAATGGTCATTTTTTTTCTCATAATGGCTGGCATTGAAAGAATTGACAACCACAGAGGTTGAAGACCTGGTGTGACAATGACTGAGACGAGTGTTCTCAAAAAAAAAAAAAAAAAAAAAAAATCAGAGTACCATGCCCGTAATTTGAAGGTGTCTTTGAAGATCATACAATTCCATGATGTGCATTTCATCCAAAAAAAAATGATCAGTGCATGACCATACACTGATGAAGGTGCACATTTTGGAAATTAGAATTGATCGGAAATTCCGTCTGCATTTGGATGTTCCTTGACCAACTGTAGTCGTGGCCAAATTTTGCTGAACTGTAAGCCTCCACAAGAAGCAAACTCTGATTTAAGTTGCATTGTGTCCTGTGTGCAGCCATGCTGATACAATCCAACCTTTTCTTCCGTCGTTATGTCATCACCCCAGTGGACACCCTAAGTGGTCAGGCGGGTCAGTGGGAGGTAAAGGTCTGCTTTAGCCCGCAGTCCTGAACATTTTGAGTCCTCCACGCGTTCACCGTTGCACCATTACCGTTTCTGCAGCGGGAGACTGAAAGTATTATTTCCAAAGTTGGAGCAAATGTAACCACTCGTATTGCCTGTGACGGCTCAGGTGTAGTCAGTTTGTTCTGTTTGTGTGCACTTTGACGAAGTGCTCTGAATGAAGATCAAGGTTTTTAAATGCGCATCTCAGTAATTACCTTGATGCCGTTGCAGGGACTCGCCGCATTGTCATTTGGAATGCATCACACACTTATTGGATTGCAGAGATGCATTAAGCGACTCGACTCATTTTCCCCACACAGGCTAAGGGGAGTTGAAATTAGATCAAAATATCTTGAGAGCCCGCTCTACTTAACCTTTTCATGACCATGTATGCATGGGTCTTACTTTTCAACATTGTCGTGGTTCACGTAGATTAACCTGCTGGTGTGGTCACAATCGCCCAGCGGCTGACTGGCAACCAGTCCAGTGCACTCAACTTTGTCCACCTCTCTGAAGGCAGCCATTTAATCCGATTTTAAGAAATCACAAGCTCCTTCCTGAACCTCCAGAATCACGACCGCTCGTCTGTGAACGAGCGGGTTGCATGCTAATGAACAATCACAAACATGACTAATCCAACAATTTATTGCAGTGTGTGTTTCAAATAATTTGGCTTCATTTAAAATAAGTGTAAAAATGTCTAAGACATATTAAATTAAATAAGCTTCAGTTTTCTTTGGGTACTCTGGTTTCAAAAACGAAAAAAAAAAAAATAAGGATGAGATTAAGCAGCTAAGATAAAAGATGGTGAAAATAAGATTCTTGCTGAATAATTAAATTCATCAACATTTTCAAATGAATGTGGATTCCACAACTGTTCATTAAGCACACATTAAGTCAGTTTTCCAACTCTTCCTTTTGGTGTCGTAATTTTTATTTAATCTTCTCAAAAACTGAACACTGAATTGCATAGATTTTCGTGGCAAGTCATTGTTGACCCCAAGGAAGAAAAGGAAATTGTGAAAAAATAAACTTTGTTAGTCTTTATTTAAGAAGCAGTTGTCTGTTATTGGTCTACAAAATGATTACTTTGGCGCCATCAAGCCAGAAGCTAATTTTGACTACAGTAGGAGACGTCATAGATCGTTTTTATACCATAACTGTTATTTTACTGAAACCAGAGGAGTGCTTCAATTTAGACTGTCAGATGTCAAATGGAAATGTCTACCCATCTGGGTCACGCCCGCCCTCGCTTGAGGACACTTAAAGGCCTCTCTTCAACAAGCAGTCCCTATTTCCCCACAGCAGGTCTTGAACTCACAACGCTTCATTCCGCCCCCAAGCCAAGGAAAAAAGCCTTGAACAATGACCTCCAGACCAAAAGCTAGCCAAGCTATCAGCATCAAGTGGCAGTCATGGGGTCAACTTTATGTTTGCTGCTTGCAAGGGGGATGCAGAACTAAATAAGCAGACTGCGTACAACAAGTAAACTGTGTCATCACGTACATATTTGAACAGAATTTCCCCCAATTCTGAATCCAAACCTTTAAACAGCCAGAGAGAGCTGTCCCTCTCATTCTGCACACACACACTCTTAATAAAGTGGAAGCAACCCTCATTTATAGCCATAAATCATTGTTTAATCATGCAAACATCATCAAAACACATGACAAATTACCGTCATCCGAAAATGCAACGATGCCAGTTTATTATCAACCTTCAGTTTCGCATAATTTTGCATAGAAATGAGCTCCAACAAGCTAATCACACATGCAGTTCGTTGCAAGACAAAAGTAATCCTACACAAACACTTCGATCCAAAACTGAGCACAAAAGGAAAAAGTATTTTAGCACAAATAACCTCAGCAAAATGTTTCCTGTAGTTGTCGTTCACAACATTGGAGCATTTATCTTTGTAAAATTGTTGGGATTGTCTGGTGTGAATCACTCTCATTCAGTCATGCCACGAAATTTTTGACGGCATATTTTCTTCTGTTGATTTTCCCCCCCTTCTTCTTTGGGGTAGTTGTCCTGTTGCTCTGTACATTTTTTGTTGAACTTCAATTAGCAGACTGATGGTCTGAAGTTCTAAATCCTCTGATAAACTTAATGATTTTGTTGTTGTTGTTGTTGTTGTTGTTGGTGGTGGTGGTGATAGCAATGCATCCAGGCCCTGAAGCGGGGTAGCAACCCCAAACCGTGATTTCCCCGTCCCACGAGACTTCACAGATGAGAATGATGTTTTGATGCTGGTGTGCTGTGCAATTTTTCCTCCACACATGGTGTTGAGTGTTCCTCCCAAACATTTGAACTTTGGTTTTATCTGTTGCTCTGTGAAACATCCAGGAACTCTGTTGCAAACTTCGAATTGATTTCATTTATTTTTATTTTTTTTTTTTTTTAGACAGCAGTGACCATCTCCGTGGTGCCCTCTCATGACATTCATTCTTGTTTGTTTACTTATATCAATTTGTAAAGAGTTGTTAGCATGTGCCCGAGATTTCTGCTGAACATTCCCCATAAAGAGCATCTTTCTTACGTTGACTGATGAACAAAGGCTTTTTTAAAATATATTTGTGACCCTTTCCTGAGATGTTTTGTGCAGTTCACATCAGCCAGTGCTTATTCAGAGTAGAAAATTCAAAATATGCGTGTTTTTGTGGGTCAGAAAAGCTTAACAAGCCCCTCTCTATCCTCGTTCCATTGATTGGTGCCAATGACGTCATCCGGCCTTGCAGTGGCTCCTTCAGTGCCTCTGATAGTAAGTGCTTCTAAATGGAGTCAAGGATGCAGAAGACAAAGTAAATTCTTTGGTTTCAGATGCTTTTCGAACAAAGCTGCTCACCCGGAGCTCTAATGAGGGGTAAACAATGCAGAAAATGGACGGATGGAAGTCGCACATTGGCTACGCCGTACAAACCAGCATCGGCTTGACTAACAATCGTCCCCGTCTTCTTTTGCATTTTTTTTTATATTTAAGGCATACGGGAGAATTTGGAATTTTTGACATTCTGTCTGACACACGGCAGCAATTACTTTAAATTATGTGTGTGGGCACGTAGACAATGCAACTCTCGAATGCCATCGACCTTCATTATATTGGCCAATAGCAAAAAATCGTCAAACATTAGTTTCTAGCACAAGCAAGCCATCACTTCAGATTCTGCTGACTCTCCCAAGCTCTTTAGCCCCTTGAACCCGATGCTTCAGACTAAATAACTTGTTGACGTGAGCCTGTCTTCCACCTGTCTCAGGTCGGCCATCGACACCCAGATTTACGCACCGGGGGTGTATAGCTATTACATCTCCTGTTATTTGTCATAAAAAAGCACTGAACGTTGACCAAGTCTTAGGCTGCGATAAAAAGCAGCGGGCTGTGAGATGGCACTCGCACGTCATCAATCAGACACAGTGGTGAAACAGTGGGCCCCTCCGCTGGGTGGTGGAAATTGATTTTGCTGTTAAGTCTCACCGATTAGGGTGTGAAAGAGGCAGCGAAGGGGAATGGACTCAGATTAGATTGGGGAAAGGTGCTACTGGGGAAAAAACACAGCAAACACTGATGATTCACGCTCGGTTTTTACTTTGTCGCTTATAGACTGCCCCAATCCAAAATTGAGTTAGTCTATATCATGGGTGGGCATTTTTTCCCCGCTCAAAGGCTAAAGTGGAAATTTAAAACGCACCGATGGGCTAGGACATTCATATATGAGGTTGATCAAAAAGGTTTCAAATCAAAATTAAAATATATTAACATTTGAGAGACAGTACAGTTTATGTAAAATACACTATTTTGTCATTGTCTTTTTCAAGTCACTTCAGCTCAATTCACTTTTATTCAGATAGCACCAAACCACAACAGAAGTTGTCACACGTGGAGCTGGTCAAAGACCACACCCACCCACTTATCGAGAAACTAAATGAGCCCCAAGTGAAACCACACGCGAGCAAGCAAAAGACGACGGAGGCAAGCAAAACTCTCTCTTAGGAAGAAACGTCGAACTCAAACAAGACTATTAGTGGAGCCCAGGATTCAAAGGAAACATGGTAAGATGCATATTTATTTAATGCCTTTAAATCTTTTGTTTGCAAATGTTTTGTACCGTACATTCTTTTAGTTATTCTTAGTCAAATACTCTCTTTGCTCTGCCCTTGAAAGTATTTAGCTGTTTGTAAATTCTTATAGGTTGTCGTGCTTTTGTTTCTGCGAAGCACATTGAGTTGCCTCGTGTATGTGCTATTTGAATAAAACTGCCTAGAACAGGAGAAAGACAGAAAGTCATGTGAGCTGGGGAAGGAGAGTGATCTGTCCATCATTAATCCGACACACAGGACATTAATCCACAAAAAGAAATAAGGCTATAAATCTGACCGTATCATACCATATAACCTATCTCAGCATATGCGTTATTGAAGAGGAATGATTTAAATGTGCTCATAAAAAAAAAATTCAATGCTGTCATCCATCCGGACCCAATCAGGGAACTGGTTCTATAGAAGGTTCTACCTACTGCTCTTTGTCTGCAAATTCTGGGTACCACAAGTGAGCTGTTTTCGGAGTTAAGCGCTATAATAGATTCATAGTCATAGGACACCAGGAGTTGTTCAATGTATAGATGTGCTTGATCATGAAGGATTTTAACTTATTCTAAATGTTATGGGACACCAGTGTACAAAGTAGTGAAGTTGGCACTGAGGAGATATGGGGCCCCATTCTTAGGAAAATCCAATTTCCTTACCTAGATGCAAATTATTTTCTTTTTGCTGGGGGGGCGCATAACAAAACAATTGAAAAGCACTGAGTTAAATGAATGCAACAAATATGACGGGACTCTTGTAATAAGTATTCAACCATGGAGCTGTCTAAACAGTATATGGACCCGGTGGGAAAATATTTAAAGCCTCATCATAATTTAATTTTTGTATGACTGCCTGGGTCGTTATTGAGCCACAGAGAAAGTCCGATGAAGTTTAGAGATAACAAAAAATCAGCCACTTGGGCATTGTTGTGTCTTCAAACACATGATTGATTTTAACATAAAATGTGTCCGTTGCTTTCCACCAGAAAATGCGATTCTCATGCCGAGTGAACACACGAAACACAATGACGTATTGTACCACATCACAAAGAGAAGAAATGTAGCTCTGTGCATCCCATCCACTGCCCTGCTCTTATCTCTATTCATTCACCATGCATCATCCACGCACAGAAGTGCACTCTTGAAATATGATTCAGTGCACTTTTCTTCTTGCAGCCCAGGCGTGGTGATGTTCTGAGGCATGCTGGTGCAGTGACCCCCGCACCCCGTCGCCCATATACCCAATAAGCATAACCATATGTGACAAGGCCACAGCTACTGAAGGAAATGGGGGGGGGGGGTTATTGTCGCCTCCTTGAAATGTAGATGACCTCTTTTCCTTATAGTGTTTGTAAATCCTTCCTCTTCACCCCTTTTCAAAATGCATTTAGCATGTACATTAAATCCACAAACGATGTACCCTGGCTCATGATGTGGAAGAGTGTCAGTTATGTTTCCAGCAAGATGCCTGGAATAGCTCTGTGTTCCAATGTGTGAAATGTCAGTGAAATGAAAGATGTTAAAAATGGATTTGACACGGAATGCCGGCCATAATTTACATTTCAGCAGGTAAGTTGATAACTAGACCAGGTGGAAACTCAAACAAAGTCAACATGATAATTGAGGGACGAAGTAATCAACTGACTTTTCAGTTGTTCAGATTATTGGCACAGATGTGCTGCTTTGACTCTGAAATGCGCAAACAGCATCTGTGCTCCGAAATTACTCAAAGACAACTCAACAAAACATGATATACGTGCCTATAAGAAAATATCCTCGGCGCTTTGCCTTTTGAGAAGTTTTACAATTATATTCATTTACCTCATCTTCCTCACTTGACAGGTTCTGCTGGATTTATTTGGATTTTCTTTCATAGAGAAAAAATATATAATATTTTGAATTTATTTTTTTTTTTTATTTTTTTTTTTTTAGGTTTCAGATCAGGTCATCACTTTTGGTGCCTACGAGCACATCCAGCAGGAAAAGCCACATAAAAAAATTTCCACCACAACAAGAATAATCACTCAGGATAATCTTCCCGAGACAATCATCCCTTTGCTGACTTTGATCATAATAGAGTTTTTTGGGGGGGGGAGCTTTAATTCTGCCCGATTGTATCCAGACACTCACAAATCGAAGGAAACGATTGGACTGTAAATTTTGCATCTTTTCATTCCATTCCTTATGTGGCATCGAAGTGACACTTCTGTCAACCAATCAACAGACTGCAGTGCATTTAGCTCCTCCCTTTAGCTTGCCACTACTGAATTTGGTACTCTTTGCAGCCTTTATCATTAGAAATGTAACAAAATTGCTTTTTTATATTGAACTAAATCAAAGTGTGGCCTACTTTTCGATCAAAAATATCGGCTGCTGTTCAGTCTTTGTATTTTCCAGCATGTTCAGACAACGAGGTTCTCCAGCTGTGATTTGATGTGAACGCTTGTTTGAAGCATCTGTCTTCATTCCTGGAAAAATCATGCAAAAGAAGAAATGCCTGTATTTTATTTTTCTAAATCCTACACTCTTCCTTTGTTCGGAGTCAATCTTGTGTCTGCTGAAACAATGTGCATACGGCCATTATCTCAAGCAGGGGGATGCCAGAGCGTGAGGGGCGCATCCTCCGCTTGACTGACTTTCATTTACAAAGTAGCCGTGTTACTTTTGTGCGGGGAAATGAGATAGCAATGCAGCGACGTTATCCCAAGCATGGTGTGTATCCTGTTCTTTTTCTGCCTCTCTTTTATCAGCAGCTCTCTTTTCTCTCTTACTTCCACATTGTTCTGCCGCTCCCTTGACACCCCCCCCCCTCACCCCTCACCGCCTTTTCCTGTCTCCCAGGATCAATTAGCCGCTTGCTCGGCGTGCCGGAGCAGGAGAGACAAAAGGGCCAGTCGTGAGGGCGTTGCAGCGAGGTGAGGAAGCGACATGGTCTTGGTTCCAGGCTATTAACATGACAAGTCGTCATTGTGGGAACGGAGGACTTGACAGCACCGCCAGGACCTCAACAAGAAGGCTCACTTGATGTACTTTTGGATGACCGAATCTTTTGAATGATCCTTTAAGATGAATGGATTCTAATAATCCTTAACGCAGGTGTGGGAAAACTACGGCCCGGGGGCCACATGTGGCCCGTTAAGTGTTTAAATCCGGCCCGCCGAATTTAAAAAAATTAAATGAATAAACCTTGTTCATGTTTTATTTTCTAAATACTGTGGTGTGTCAAAGACAGATATTTTGTTGTAATGCTTTTGTTCATTTTCATTTCATTATTTTTTTTTTTCTCCGCTGAGGTCAGGTTACCAAAACACTCTATTCATCTGCTCCTGGTCTGGCCCCTCGGTCAAATTTTAGAATACATTGTGGACCACCAATCAAAAAGTTTGCCCACCCCTACCTTAACAGAAATGTCATGCCCATCACCAATCCAGATGATCAAATCTCAACGACTGATTCTTTTTCATGCCTTCTTCTTCGAACATTTCTTATTGAGGCCGCTATATGCTAAAGTAAATAGTATAAAAAGGCCATGAAAATGTTTGCTTGATAAAAATATTAAACTGTCTTCTGGAATATTTCAGTGGTGAACTACCATTTTTTTCCCCACGAAATCTATTAAATTCTCGCCCCAAAAGATGGTGAGTCACAGTGTTTGAAGTGCCAATTCTGCCCATGTTTGTTTTTGCTCATTCCCTTTGACGTCAACCCTCCTTGGGATTATTCATCAATTTCTTTATTCATTCAAGGCTCACTGTCCACAAGCAACGTGCTATTGTGTCGATTATTGTCGCAAATATTGCAAATGATGTAACGTTTCGGTCAGGTTTTTCCCGCTGAAATGGCTTCACTTGAGGCTAACCAAGGTGACAGTGGTCATGCAAAACAGTGAGTCACCACAGGACACAAATAAAAAAAAGTTGGACTATTTTTAGTATTTGCTATGACTATTCCACCAATGCTTTGGTCACCAGAAGCATTGTGGATTGCGTAGAGAGCTGTGAATTTGGTCTTTTTAGTCACTGAATTGCATGTAATCTGACATTTAATTTAAAATGCATCAATTCCCTGCCTTGTCGAAGTCCCCTGTTTTTTCTGTGGAATTGATCAACTATTCAATGAAAAACGTACCGATTCCCGGGTCATGACACAATTTGTGGTCTTTCGATAGCACCAAAAGATGGTGCCAAAACCCTGGCTAACTGGAAAATCGTAATTGGTATCAAGGAAGTATGTTGAAGTGAAACATTCAGACTGGTTAAGATCTTAAGAAGCTAAATTTAAGTAATAATAATTTTGTTGTAGAAATAAATCACAAGAGTACTGCTTGACAACTGCTAATTTTACAGGTTGCGAAGGCGTCATGCAGGCCAGCGTGCTCGCACTTCATGTGGAAGTTTCTCAAATAATATTATCGTTAAGGAATTATGTTTATAGATTAATGAAACCTTCTTTTTGGGGGTTGTTTTTAAATAGCCAATTTTAAAGAATTTGTACTGGCAACAAAGATAATTTTATTTATATATATATATATATATGAAATTTCATGCTGAATTTAAAATGCATTAAATAGCTTTCTCTGTGAACTTAATTTGATCTTCTCTAAGCACTCTCTAAGAATGCACGTCCGTTCAGTGTTTCACTCACCTGCCCATAACATAATGTGCAAGAATAAAAAAAAAGCTGCACAGTCACGCTGTAATGGCTGTAAAGTGCCCCCCCCCTTCTCACCTCCTCCTGCTCCTCCTCTTATGTTAACATTCCGATACCATCCAGCTCTCCTACTTTTTCATTCTCCTTCACCTTTACTTTCCCTCCTCAAGGTTTCTTCCTCTGAATGGCTTTGAAGACAGACACTCCATCCCTTCTTTCTGGTCAGTATCTTCTCGACAGAAACAGCTTTTATCTCATTGGTCGCATTCAAATTGATAAAAAGCTCTAATTTCAATATGTATTAAACTGTCCTAAAGTATAGTGTTATATCCAATATACCGTACATCATTTACTGAAATACATCTTGTCGGTTTTATCCTGATATAAACCAAGATGTATTGGGCCTCACACGACCACAAAGTTTCCTGGGAATCAGTCAGGTTGTTTAAAAATCCAACTAACATTGATGAAAGCACAACCTCCCTGGTGGAGGCAATCAATCAGTTGCATCTCAACTTTTCAAGGTGACTTGACGTTCAATGTGAACTGGGAGGTTAAACACTCTAGTGTTCTATTAGAAAGTCATTCATCTTAAAACCACATTTTGGGCCACGGTGAATGACAGCATTTTTAAATTGCTATTGAACAACCGTCGCCTCGCGTCGGCTCGCCATTGGCTTTTGTCATATGCCTTCATTTCAACTTTCCAACCTACCTGACAGGCACATTTTGTTGCCTGGGTTGGAAAACATCATTGTCAGATTTTAAATTAGAAGTCATATGGCGCCTGTGATTTATTTGCGCGGCTGCTTGCCCAGTCTAACTTATTGATATAAAATGCTTACTTTTTGTATGTACAGTATATATATATATATATATATATTTTATTTTTATTTTTTTCATTTCATTTGGGCCTCATAGAATGTTTTTGGTTTGTTTGTTACTTTTCAAAAGTGAAGCAATTCCTCACAGTGGTGTCTTCAAGGCTGGCTGCTCAGGTACAGTTCGGGCTGCACAAGCTGTCGTGTTAACGTCGGTGTTTACTTTGTGCACGGTGCATGCAGGATGCTGCAGGCCTCTACAGACATGTGGAGGAAGAACACAAACAGCCACCAAGCGTGGTTTCGCTCGACTAAATGACAATCTGCTGCGCCTGCCTCTTCATCTCTCTGCCGCCGCAGTGAGATACCAAATTACGGCTGTAAATTTTGCACAGCTGCCTCATGCTTGATTACCTCAGATCTGAGTTTTTGCTCACTTTTTTTTCATCACTTCTCTGTGCCTCATCTCTTTTACTTTTCTTCTTGCTGTCTCGCATGAGCGCTCCTTGGGGTTCACTTTGCATTTGTGTCTTGTTTTTTCATCATTGTTTCAATTTTCATGTTTAGTTTATTTGATTTTTTTTTTTAAGAATCTCTCTCCAGTGTTTAGTTTGATTACATTTTTTGCAAGTGTTCTTGACAGTCACATGAACCTTCCTATGTTGAGTTTACAAGTTCTTCTCGTGCTTGGGTGGGTTTACTCAGAGGTACTCCGACTTCCTCACAAAAACATGTACGTGACTCCAAATTACCCGGAGGTGTGAATGTGAAGTTTTTTGGGGGGGTTTTCACGCGTGTCTGTGGCTACACTGTCTATGAATTCTTCCATCCCGCACATTACTTCTTCTTACTCGGGCAACGTGTTGTGTTAATGATGTCTGAAGCCAAAAATAAATAACCTTGATTAATTAGAATTACACAGTAGATTACTGTGCACAAAGTCTGAATTAATTCCAGTCACCCTTTTTTTTCCGTTAACGTTAAGTCGGAGAGAGCATTGCTCGGCATTTCACAATGCTCGCTGAATCTTGGTGTGATTGTGCCTTTACTGGTCCTCAATCTTGAATATTTCATACAGTTCAAGACCTTTATGTAATGTGCAGGACCAGCACTTTTGAGGACTCCATTTGAATGATGTGCCTGTTGGCCATCGTCCGATTCAGGCAGAAAGCAGCCATTTCCCAAATAGGAATCGGGGTTACTCGCTCCGACTATGCTAAATGGATGCTAAGAAGAGCTCGTCTGTATGAGGATGACTCATTCTAATCAGCATGTAAAGCAAAGGAAGCTGCCATTTAAAAAGTGGACAGCACTGTGATTTCAGCAACAATAAGAGCACAGGCGCTCGCCCGAGGGAGGCAAATTATCTTGAATGGCAAATGTTGGAGGAGGAAAAATATGCATCGCAAATTCTAGTTCATCCTGTTTTTTTGTTTTTTTCTTCTTCTTTTTTTTCCCCCTTGAGTAAAACGGGTAAAATGTTAATGTGTGCGGCGCTCAGAGCAAGACATGCGTTGGAGCTGCACAGGCGACATTGTTATTCTATGACCAGGAAGTCACTTTACCTCCCCGACAAGCAATTCAAACTTTCCACTGTGGACATGCTACGGTGCTTTTTAACTCCATGGACGGCTGGCTGGATGCATAAATGTGCAACAAAAATTCATAATGATGAACCGCAAAGATTCTACAAGCTTTTAAATGCTTTGCCTTACTTGATATTGATTTTAGTATTATTTTTACTATTTTTCAATTAAGGTAGTATTTGTCAAGTGCAAGATAAAAAAAAAAAAGTTAGCAAATATTGTGTTCTAAACTAATCTCCAGTTCTCAAACAATTGTTTGAATTTTCTTCTTCAGTACAGCAATACCAAAATAATGCATTTAATAATAATTAACTTACAAATACAAAAACAAAGGGCATTTTTTGGCTATAATCATAAATTTCTTTTAATTTGTTCCGTCAACGTAACATGCAATTTTAGTCAATTTTTGTTTATTAAATACCATTTTCTTTTAGTTTTTTTTTCTTTTTACTTTATTTCGTTAATGAACAAGTATTTTCATTTTTTGTTGTTGTTATTTTCATTCGTTTTTGTTAACTACTGTAACCTTGTTTGACACAGGATGTCTCAGGACAATGAAGGCATTCTGGAGTGAAATGTGCCGTTAGGTGTTAAGAAGCTTGGTCTCCGCTGCAGATGCTTGAACTGAAAAAGGCCCGCCCATCACAAAGCCGAATGACCGATGTTGTCCATCACGAAAAAAGTACGCACTCACACCAAATGATTGAGCACCGCACATACACACATGCTCTGAAATGCAATGTATCACAATATACAATGTTTTGTACTGAATTGTTTTTTTTTTTTATTGAACCACAAAAACATGGCGCGATTGCCAAGGAAATTGCCAGTCAAAAAGTAAATCCTTTCATTAAATCATCTTGTATTCTTGCGTTTTAGTGTGATAGAGCAACTTTTTATCTGACGTGAGCTGAGGCTCCTCAAGGACATCTGACGTGTTTCTACTGTCCGAATACTGAAAAGCGACAAACATCCTCCACATCATCTTATGCCAATAGGACATCTAAATTAATGCTGAGCAATCAATAGTTCAACTTTATTTGCTAAACTCGAGAGAGTATGGTAAACTTTACATGGCAAACAGATGCCACATCAATTATGTCACAGATGTGTGTTGCGATAATGAGGGCTACTGTGACACAGACGTGTAATTGCAGCCATCTTGCGGAACCACCTGTTATTTTTAAATTATTTTGTGAGGGGGGGGGTGACTATTTGAGGTGACGCATTTATTCATGCAAATGTACTGTTCACTGCTCGATTTATAGCATGGCATCTATTAGAATGGCTAGTTGAGCTATTTTAGTATTCAAACACAAAGCTAAAAAGACAAATTCATTTGCCACTGACGAGAACGCACAAAGATGGGATGGTTGGAATAAATTAAGATCGATTTTAAATTGGATCTTTTTTTTTTTTTTCAGAGTTGGATTCTGTTGTGTTTTGTTGCCTTTTGCAAAGAAATAAGAAGTGGGCGGGGTCTGCGTCACTGGTGGATGGAGAAGCATATGCGGCATCAATAATCATTCCCGTTCATTCTGGTCTGAATTACTTGTGTGTATCTCACCTAAAGGCTCTGACTTCTTAAACCTATCCAGGAAAAGTTCTGTAATAACTATCCAAGGCCTCAGAGGCTGCACTCCCTACCTTTCGCCATGCACATTGTTTGCATTCAAAGGCCCACACAGCTGGAGGATAAGCCAAGTCTGTTGGCGGATAAAGTATTGCGCCTTTGGCTGCTGCACCCTCTTTTCATTTCCGTCTGTCTGCTGGAGTGTCGGAGGCTTCTGGCCACAGCTGGAAGATGAATAGTACCGCACCACTCCACTTTGTCATGATGTCCAAGAAGGGCCTAAATGGCATTGAAAGACTCCGAGGCTCACACAAATAGGATCTCTGCAGCCCCGTGTAACCTTGTGAGTCTGAATAAAAAAAAAAAAAAAGCGGCTACATATGCCGCTTGTAGGCAACATTTTAAGCGGCAAGGTGGAGTCATTTTACTTTCAAATGTACTCTTTGCCATCATTTACTCTAGATGCCCCGGCTTCGATGAAGTATGACCACCAACTGCCAGTGAGGTGAAGCAGGGCACAAGGCGTGGGTGCAAATATATTGGAACAATATGGGCAGTTTCAGAGTAAGCAAATGATCAAAAAAAAAAAAAAAAAAAAGGCAATCATTTGGAAAGAAATAGTAACTTTGATTTTATGAGCTGCCTTTTGAAGGACAAAAGGACGAAATTAAATTACCATGAAGTATTCAACAAATCTACAAAGCAAACACCAAAGCTAGAAACAACATCAAAGCTTGGATTGAATCCATTTAAACTCCACATCATTGCAATCGAGTGTTTAAATAAACTCGGAGACAAGTGAATCAGATCAATTGTAAATGAAATTGATTGAGAAAAGTGAAATGAAATGTTGTTTTTTTTTACTCAACAGTACAGTAAATGTAACAAAACAAACCACAGTGAACTACAAAAAAATAATCACTCAGGAATAATCAATACGACTTGAAATGTAATCATTCTAATTATGAAGTTATTCATACGGCATGACCGACTGCTGCTTTGGCCCGTCGGCTGCACGGCTAGTTAGTAGCTACTAAACTACGAATGATACGTCAGCAGGCTGTGCAAACTCCATTTGCATTATGATGCTGTCCACATCATCACTTGTGTGCTACGTCTGAACGAATGAATATGCTCACAGCTGGCCACCGCAATAGCACAATTCTCAAAATATAATCACTAAGTTACTTATCTCATATTATATTGCCATTTGAAAGGTAATTAATGGAATGGGGATTGCTTGGGGCTGACGTTTATGCTCCGCAAAAATAAATAAATAAATAAATACAATTTAAAAAAAAAAGATAAAATATTTTTGCACCAGACAGGTCACTTCTTAAAGTAAAGATTGATTTATGATATACTATAGATTATGGTTACACCAATTTTACCGGGATTGGCCCACCTTAACTTTTCATTTATACCACTGGTTTATATAATTATTATGCAGAGCAGAGCATAGATTCTCCATTTTTTTCCCAGTTATGCTTCACGTGACAGGTATTTCTCTTTTCCCACTTCATGGCTTTGCCAAACTTAAACTGGCTGCTGGTGCTTGAGCTGGCAAGACGGAGATAACAAAAAACAATTCCTCCAGCAGTGTTTTTGCCTCTGCTCCAGTTGGGTGTTTCTGAACACCTTCCCACTCCTGGAAATGCATCAAAGACCTGAGAGGAAGAGAAACTACACTGTTGCATGCTTAGTTACCACTCACTGTAAGTCTTCTTCACCTTCTTTTAGTTGATACAACACACACTGGCTTGTTGATGGATATGTCCTTCCCTTGCCATGTTTCCCTTGGTTTGAATATATTTGTTGCAAGTGTGCGTTTTAATGCGTGCCATGAAAAAGCAGCACTGCCCGAGGAGTTTTTAGAACCAAGATTAAACCAGAACCACCGTGGGCCTACGGGCAATAGTAACACCAGCTCCCGTTTTAGGAAGCCTTGATGGCAATCCCAAGTGGCGTGTGTGTAGGGAGAAATGAGCAGTAAAAACAAGATTAGTATTAAAATATTGTAGGGACGTATGGCCATTCTATTTTCAGGATTTGGAAATGACAGAAACAATCATATGGAGTTGTTCTACCCTTTGTAGATGTAATACCGTCACACGCCACTAGGAACACTCTCAAAGACGTCAGAGTGTGTCTGTTGCAATGTTTGTCCATTCATAACAACCATACAAGGTGTACACATGAGAAATGACAAGTTCTGGTTAAATGCCTTCTCGTGATGCTGCTGTGTCATTACAGAACAGCAAACATTTTCAGGCGAATTAATTGTGACACAAAAACACTCTCCTGTCAATCCTGTCCTTCATGTGTTTTCGGGGAGGAGTTAGGACCCAGAGGCCCAGCGCGGGAATAAAAGGATGCTGGCAGTGTGCCTAATTCCGCCTTTGAGGACTATGTAGCACAATGCCTCCTCTCGGCACTCGCGATATGGCACATGAAGAAGGAAAGGCTCCCATTTAATCCTGGGCACTGAGGCAAATGTTACGCTCAGCGTGTGTCATATTAGCTGTATGTCCGCAATATGTGTGGATTTTGTAAAAAAATGTTTTCCTCACTGGGTGATGAAAACAATCTTCCTCCTCACCAAATTTACGCACATACCAAAGCAGCAGGTGGTGCTACAACCACAAGGCCATTCTAGCCAATCTGAAGCCTCAGGACATTCCAGCAGCAGGAAGATTGTGGTGTGCATATCAACACCAAGGATTGTAGACAAAGAACATAATAATGTGGGACTTATCCACCATAATGCAATAAAGGCACGAGGCCAAGTCTCAAGGGACGTTGGGAAATGAGCAAGCCATACCAAAAGCTAAGAAACACATGAGCATATGCTGACATATGTCGGGGGTTCTTGCAATCCACCAGGTCTCATGGAAGTCAGCTTTCATGTTGTACTTCTGACCAACCCACCAACGCGTCAAAACGATTCAAACTTGGCAGAGGTAACAGTGGTGCAACAGTGAAGTGGAAATCACAATTACGATATCAACAGATAAATATATATATATATATATTTTTTTTTTTTTTTTACTGAGTTCAACTTTTTTAGTGCTTGTGCTTGATGTAGTGGTTCATTCGCGTGATTTCTGTGCAGCCACCGTGGATTCAGTTCCCACTCAGTGATGGATTGAGTGGTTATTAGTCTGTGGCCGATGACTGACTGGGGATCAGTCAAGGGTGCAGTCCATCTTCCACCTGGAGTTAGCTAGGATCGGCTTCAACTCCCCCGTGACCCTCAACGGCATAAGCGTTACGAAATGGGGTGAATAGCTATTTCATAGTTTGCTCTCTCTCCTTGCAAGGTTTCACAGTCATTCATTGTTACTTTACCCGAGTTTTGATAACATATTTTGGATTAGTTGTTTCATCAAATCTAAACTTACTGTTCCCATTTCAATTACGCAAGATTTATGAAGCAAAATCCAAATAAATGTCAAACAATTAATTTGTTAATGTGACCGGGAAGATCAGCTTTGGATAGGATCATCAGTGACTGGTAGGGTTTCACTTGTCTGACTTTGTGTAAACAACGTTGGTTGTGTTAGGAACACAGTGACAGTGTGAATGTGAGTCCAACGGTTGTCTGTCTCTCTATGTACCATTTAACTGACTGGTGAACAGTCCAGCATGAAGTCTGTCATTTGCCCAGTGTTTGCTGGGATAGGCTCCAACTCCCTGCGACACTGAACAGGATAGAGAATAGATGGATTGATTTGATGGTAAATTCCGCTCGGAATCCACACACCGTGATGGAATGGAATATTTGCATGAAATCTCAAAGACCTGTCTGGGTTTTTCTTTTCAAATTGTGCAAATTTCATTAAACGTTTAAAGTCAATGCAGTTTAATTCAATCATTATTTATTTGTATAAATCCATTGTTAATGTTCAAACTGTTCCTAATCAGGGGTGCACATAAGTGGTTGACATAAAATGTTGTACGCATCTTCACTAGTCGAAACATGACATTCTGATTAATGTTGCATTTGCGGAACATGAGTTAAGCAGCAAAATCCATCTGTTTTTAGCCATCTCGGGGGGCGGCCATTTTGTTATTTCTGTCAACTGAAAATGACATCACTGTTGCTCAGGGCTCAAGTGATGACCAATCATGGCTCAACTGTTTTCTGAAGCTGAGCCATGATTGCTTGTTCGCTGAGCCTAGAGCAACTCTGATGTCATTTTCAGTCAACAGCAAGTGGCAAAATGGCCGCCCCCTGAGATGGACAAAAACGGGTGGATTTTACGGCTTAACTCATATTCCCCACACGCAACATTAATCAGAATTCCATCTTTCCGCTAGTAGGCCTGCATAGACCATATTCATGTCAAGAAATTTTTGGGCTTGACTTCCCCTTGAAGTTATCCATTAGGTTGGTTGGGGAAAATGAGCACCAAACAATAACCTCTGGTGCTCATTTGATAACCACAGCAATCTTTTCATGTGCACCTTTCTTCATAATGTTACAATGCTAACAATACACATATAATATCGCTCATAGCGGTGGTCCTCGGAGAGATTAGTATTTATTTAAAGTGGTAAATGGTGTATGGTTGAGGTTTCATGATGATGGAGGGGCTCTTATATTGTGCAGGTGGACGGAGGTGGAGAAAGGGTTCGGGAAGGCCACGATTTCCTCGAAGGAAGGTATACAAGCATTGAATGCCATGTGCATTGAAAATGAATTTCTTCTCTTGTGCGGAGGCTGCGAGTTAGGCATTGATCATATTATTGTGACTGGAAAATTGATTGTTATTGTGCTTAATGACAGCAGCAACACTCAGATATTAGCATGCAAAGAAAAACAAGTACAAGTCCCCACTGGGGCATACACGCATCATATTTGTTAAGCTCTATGATATGTTGTGTCGTATCAACAAAACAAGTCCTGAATTTTTTTCATTTCTGTTGTGGTTTTTCCAGCGATCGCTGGAAAAATTGTGGCTGGACTCTCAAAACGCAGACACAGGAAAATATAGATTACGATATTTATTATGACAATGAATATTCAGTTATCCAATTATTAATCTAGGTATAGAGTTATATCTACAATTACAACCGTCGACGAAAAATTGATTAACATAAAGCGCTGGTGGAAAAACTCCCACCAGGGAAAGGAATCACGACGGAACGAAAAACGGGCAAGAAAGAGGACCAATGAGTAGAAGGTGAACAGAAACGAACCGAGCCGTAGCTGGAGACGAAAGAACAAAAACGCAAGCGCACTATCAAAATACAAGGAACATGAGCAATGCGGAATAATTATCCGACGCTGACTTGTCAGCGTAGGTGGCTTAAGTAGTGTGTAATCAGTGGGTGAATGAAAGTCAGGTGTGGAGCTGGTGGGCGCGTCTCTCCGCTCCTGATGACGTGACACGAGACGATCGCTGGAGGAAACGACCCCTGCTCAGCTGGGAACATAAACATAACATGGCACGGCCGACACGGGTCATGACAATTTCGGGGCATTTTTAACTATGTGCCAGCATTTATGCAAAGTCTAGAAAATTGTGCTACAATAAAAAAAAACAATGCTTGCGCATGTTTCACAAGCACTGTTCTTTTTAGCCATACAATGACATTAAGTGGTGTTTAGAAAAATGCCGGCAGAGCTTCTAATGGGATTGAAAGTCCCACCTAGGAGGATTTAATTAACGCTTGGAAAGAATAATGTTTCAGCCAGTTCTCTGTCTGTCCTTGGTAATCAGTTCTGGGCCATTAATGAGAGGATGACTATCGACTGGTGGAGCACACACACCTGATAATTGAATGTGCAGAGGCCATTAAACAGTCCTGATCGAAAACAAACATTCCAAAACCACTTTCTGCATAACAATATGACGCAACATCAATGGAATTATGTTTGTTGTAAATGTAAACGTCTGCTCTCTCCGTTAGGGCTTGCACCAGAGAATGGAATTATTCAAAAGACACTTCCAGAGATCGTCATCCTAATCCCAACCCTAGGAAACGTGGGCCTCTTTTCTACCGCACCGTACCTAATTGGCTCGGCTTGGCTCGACTTGATTGACACTTTTCTGCAGGCAAAAGCAAGTACTATTTCTAGTACCTGGCTCGTGTGCCAAGCTATTATTCCCGCACTATTTTCTCATTGCACATAAAGTGCTGTAGTGTTGTAATGTGGTCTCATATCCATTGCATACGTTACAGTTTACCCTCTACCGTTTTGACGAACGTGACGTGACATTATTCGGATATTGAAAGTCTTAAGTTAACTGTTGAGCACTAGCCATGAAGATAGATTTTTTTTTTTTGCTTCAAAACAATACATTGGTGATTACATTTTGTCGTTGACCGGTGTAATTAACACTCACTTCAGGTGACTTTCTTTCTGACTGGTACTTGGGTTTTCAATGTGCAACACTACAATCAGGAATCAAGACAGAGCTGGACTCACTTATTGCCTTTTGAACTGGCCCAATCAATCGCACTAGAGTTGCTCTGCAAGTAAAATCTTGACAGAGACTCATTTTGAGTTTTGCCACATGTGCATATTAATGACACACGGTTGTGGCTTTTTTTAATTCTGCGCATTCTACTACCCTACATAATTCATGACATGAATGTTGTGATTAAGCTAAGAAACTCAGCCTTTTGTTGCTAACATGCAGTATTCATGTTTTCTTTTATTTGCACATAAATCATTATGGGTGGCCTTTGCATTGTGCTACGTTTGAATTTGTTTGTTGGACCTCCTCTAAAATCAGATGGCTCATCTCAAGGCGCAGATCCAAGTAACATAAATACATTGATTGTTTTAAACCGCGTAAATGTTATCACATGCGGATCAATCAAGACCTATCGGACTTTCACAATGTCTTGAAGACATAAATTCATTGGCAATTGACATATAAACGAGGCTTTTATTCACGTCAACACCCTTCGCCTTCATTCACTCGTATGATATAAGACATCAAACAAACAACCTGTTTGGAATTGCTGTGAGGAGTTACAAAGACCTTCATGCTGCACTCATATTTGTTTGCGTTGTTTGTTCAAGGTCCACCGCCTCTCAAAGACCTGTGAGCGTGACTCGCTTGTCCAGCCGAGCAGAACATCAGCTCCACTTCATGTCCTTTGTGAGAGAACAACAAGGTAGTCGATACTTGTAAATAAATGAAAAGGACACGACTCAACTAGTGGACGCAAAGTCCTCAGAAGTGGAATCTCAAAAGGCAAGGCAAGGTAGCTTCGTTTATACAGCACATCTCATGGAGGAAGAACTCAATTAGCAACTCAAAAAAATACAGCAAAATGGTTGTCATTCTAAAATCGGAATCCACCCATGGTCATTGGCAAAATGTCTCTAATGTGGCATAAAAATATTTGACTTCTTGTTTTGTCTTCATCTCAGTGAGCATGTGAAGAATTGATTTATTGCAATATTGGAAAGTGATGCACTTCCGCCCTGCCGGCTCCATACAATATTTCTGTGACATGAAAACATTACAGGAAGAATTTACACAGCCAAGTCGACAGCGCATAATGGTTTGGGACGAGACTCGCCCCACAGCATGCAGAAATCTCCATCCCTGGGTGTTCCTCACCTTGTCAAGTTAAGGGTGAGTACTCATTGACAGAAAAACACTGGAACATTTTATTTATTTATTTATTTTTAAATATCAACAGAATTGGCACAATCTGTTGAGCATAATTCATTCACGGTGATTCAATTAAAAAAAAAAAGTTATACACCAGTCATAATCAATGCGCTGCTTAATGAGCAACCCGAGGAAATTCCAGACAAACCGAAAATATAGGATAAGCATCAAGAATTTACTCTCAATTGCATCATTGTAAGATCAATATAATGATTGACGTTATTATAAAATAAACACACGTGCAATTGTTAAAAAAAAAATGGTCACATGTACCATCGTTGGCTTTTGGTCCCACTTCTTCCTTCCATCCCCACATAAGACAAATTAAGTCCAGATGTTGAAACGTGGCCTGCGCGACATCATCAACCGTCTGGTAGCCGGGCGTAAGGCAGGACAACCTCCAAAAACATCTCTGACACAGAACAATGTGGGCCTTTTTTTCAGCGGTGATGAGGCCGGCCCAATACGTCATCATAAAAGCCATTCAGGGAGAGGCTGATGGCAGAGCAGCACGCTGGGGGACATCTTCATCTACTAATAAAGTGCATGCAATATGCCGCCAGTGTGTGTGTGTGTGTGTGCGCGTTTGTGAAGGTATGAGTTATAGTAATGATCCTTGAGTGGCAAGGGAGTCTTAAATGGCGCACTTTCACAAGATAGACTGTCTTTTGCAAATGCTTTTGCATGCACAAACACGCACGCGTGCACGCGCAGACTCACACCGAGTATATTATAATGTAACTTCCTTCGCCCTTTTTCAGGCACAAAGCCATATTTGGTAAGACTAAGTGGATCTTTTTAAATGGAGTCTGGATGTCTCGCTGTGATTAACTGTGTTCTTTCTCCAAGACAATCAATCGAAACAATAATGGTGGGAATGATACGTTGACAATTGGTGAAGGAAATATTTACATCTCTATACGTATAGTTTTGAACGCAAAGGAAAGGAAATCCTCCAACAAGGTCCAAATAAGAAGCAATCTAGCAAATTTTTATTTAGAGAACTGCAAACTGTAGCGACTAACCACAAGGCAATTTTTAAAGCAACAATTTTGGCCATGGTTTACGCTGCTCATGAAAAATAGAGCCCACAATCCGCGTTCCCTCTAAGATCCGCGTGTGCGCAATTGCACACTAATCTTAACCGCTTAGCGTACAGGAAATGTATACAGTGCCTTAATAAATTTGATCCTGAGCTGTATTTGCATTTTCCATTCATGCAAATTCATTTGACCTTGTCTAGGGTCCCACGTGGTATGGTACTGTGGTGTTAATGTTAATATTCTTTCCTGACATAATGTTATCCCTGCAGAGGCATTGGTCCCACTTCATCATGGCTTCGGTCGTGACTTGTTTATTACCATGGTGACAAGTACAGCTAACAAGTATGCTAACTTGTTACGGCCGTATTGGTCCGGATACCCCCCCGCCCCAAAAAAAAAAAACATGGGTCAGATTGCTCAAACGTACGAAGTGTCGATGGGCAACATACGGATGCAATTCACATGAGTTCTTGCAGCGCCGCAATTTATTTAAAAAATGTGTAAATTAACATTTATTTCTAGCTAAGTCAATTTGGACAAATTCAAAACATTTGTTTTATAACCTGCCTACATCATGTAGCTTGTTATGATTTCAGCTTCTGGACGGCTTGTGATATTGGTTTGGTCGGCGTGTGCGTGTCTGCTGTTGCTCACCAAGGTGCAAGGAATGCTCGGGGAGCTTGAGTGAATGCTCAGGCGCATGGAAAATTAGAGGGAACATTGCCCACAATGTGTAATCAAAACAAAATCTGAAAACAGATTGTGTTTCGACCTTAGAGGTTCCACTGTTAAGGAGGTCCTTTGTTTATGATTGAGTTCCCTTCCGATGACGGTGGCCTAATGTAACCAATTTCAAAATCAAATGAGAAACAGAGAGAAAGGCGATGACTAAAACTTCTTTTGCAGCGAGATTACGTAGTCATATGCAGTTGTGCAAACTAATTCACAGTACGCCGTTTGTAACGATTTTAAACTTATGAGCTGTTGTACAGTGTCATAAACAAATGGAGGATTCACAGTGTCGTCTTTAATCAGACATTTGTAATTTTAAGAAAAATATGCGTACTAGGACCTCGGGAGTTGGAGAGACAAATCCCCACCATTTCTAGTTCAATGATTCCCACTCACTGTGTGGCAGAACGACAGAGTGCCATGAAAGGTTTGCCATGAGAAATTATCCAATTTTATGAGTCTTTTAAAATGATATGCGACAAATAACTTACTTATGCCATTTTCCATGTGGAATTTCCTTGGAAACTCTGACATTTGATGGAAAAACTCACCGATTTGCTGTTCTTTTCTGCTCAAGCCAAGCAATAACAGGTTGACTTTGGCGCCATCAGGTGGAATCTTGGTGCCAAGGAACAATGTTGAAGTGAGTTGAGGAGTTTTATTTGGTCAAAGTACGAGTGTGCTAGCAATAAGAAGTTAAAATACAGTTAATTATTATTCTTTCTAAGAAAGTGACCCAAGTCGGATTTTTAAAAATCATAATTGAGCCGTTCAGACCGTCAAAAAAAAAAAATTGATCAAGGTTGCATAAGGGCAAAAGAATTTGATCTGGGTCTCATTTGCCTGTAGTGAGACCCTAAAATGGTGGACGAGAAGAGAAAATTGCAAAGACATTATCAATATAGTTCAGTATTAATACTCGAGATCTACGTTTTCAAGTACAATATGCGTTTCCTCTCATTTTAATTCAGGTTTGTGTCCAACAATTCTGCCTAGCAACAGGTAACCAGGCAAACGAGTGACGAAGAAAAAGTAATCGAGACGCCGTTGAACAGTGTTACTTACTGCAACACAGCTAAAAACGTTGAAACTGTGTGGTAGTCAACCGATTCCTTATGTGGTTGCTATTTTACCACCTCTGTATAGTTAAAAATAACAACAAATAAAAAAACTATATTTACGTGTAGGAAATACCATCACAGCCTTCTGACTCTTCCCTCCTTCCTTCCTATTCTACTTGAATGACGAGCATGTTCTTCTGCCACTGTGCGTGCGAGACATCAACCACCTCGAGTGTGTTTGTGTGTGTGCGCCACAGACGCACTTTTGCGCCTTGAACGTCTCTGCAGACTACGCGCACCGCTTGGTTGCGCACAAGTTTGGGCACCGGTTGCTCGGTGGTTTACTTACTTTGTGCTTTGGATTCCCGCGAGGGACGGAGCCTTAATTTTCCGCCATCCTCCTTCTCCTTCTCCCCCACCCTTCCTCTTCCTCCAGCTCTTCATCATCATCATCACCATCCCCGCTTGGATCAGAAGTGCACATTCTCCCTCCTCATACAGAGCTCAGCTTTCATCGGAACCACTCGATTCCACCAAACTGGACCCACAGCTGCGTGAACTTGTGTGATTGCAAAGCGAAACTGGATCTGCGCGTCACTGAGGGAATTGTTGTTGTTTTTAGGGGGCCGGGGGCAGGAAAGGAGATTTTATTTTGTATGTTTACTTTTCCCTCATCAGCCCCCCCCCTCCCTTCATTAGCCCAAAATGGATGCCGTCGACAGGATGTGGCGGCGACCCTGGATTAGCCGCTAATGTGATTGACAGTTGCGGTGGGGGGGCACAAAGTTTTGGTCATCCAGGCGGGGCGACAAAGGTGAAGGATGCAGTCCGGAATGAAGACGCTCTCTGCAGGTGGAGGTGCGTCGCTCTGTTGCCTGCTGCTCCTCTGGCTCATCTACTCCCATCTGCTCCGAGAGGGTAAGTCTGCAGTCTCACTTTGCCTCCTGGAGGCTTTTGAAATATTTTTGGGGGTTTATTTCATTGGTATGCAGCTGCTCATACTGTGGACCAGACTCGAGAGTCATGCCATTCTTTAAAAAACTAGCCCGTTATGTGTCATATAACATTCATTTGGGCAGTTCTTGCTCATGGGCTTTGTTTTCACCTTGTTGGGGTAGATGATTGCCATGCGTGCATGCATGGCGATTTTTTTCCTCCCATTCTGTAAATTATCAAGATAGAAAACTGTATGGTGACAGACAGTCATTTTTAAATCCAGTGATTCATGCAGTCTCTGTACCCTTTAGCTGTTGACTTTGGGTGAAAGATTGACTGGTCGCCAGTCACTCGCAGGAGTGACAAAAAAAAATCCTTCACATTCATGCTGGTGCTGAGTGGCAACTGTACCCACAAGCTCGATCATCTTGTTAATCGAAATGTATAATTTTGGACCACACTGATGGATTACATTAGACAGGCAATAGTAAATGATTGAACACCTGTCAGATGAAAGTAAAAAAAAAAAAATCGTATTTGAAACAACCGACATAGACTGCCTCTGTCCCTTTTCGCGATACAGTAATAGACTACAGTATAGTCGAGGGCAACCACAATGTATCCTAGGATTGGGCGCCTGATACATTTTATTAATTGGAGTTTATTGCTTGCATTTAAAAAAATGTTAACTTTGCTGCCTCAAATTTGAATGGTCTTCCGTGCTAAAATTCACTAACAACGTGGCTGTGAGCACAGTAAGTAGCAATTTAGCGACTTTTCTAATCCCCCCCCTCTTCTCCCAGAGACTCGTCTTTCAAAAATTTAATCGTGATGTTAATTCCCACTAAGAAACTGCATGAGTGGAATCTTTTTCACATTTGTTTGTGTATGAAAAGAAAGGTTCTCAGTGGAACGTTTCTCAGGCAGTCAGTTGCACTGAATATTGCCAAAATCAGTGTGCCCATTTACACAGGCGAAAGAAGTGATTTATTGACATATTGGAAATCTTTGACCCGAGGTATGTGCTTCCAATCCACAAATTATTTTAGGGTGGTGTAAGTTATGACCTTTCATTGTTTCTTGTTTGCATTGAAAAGCATGTCACAATTTCATGAATTCCTTCCTCTGAGTAACAATAAAAGTGGCTTTTTGATTAGTCAGGAAAAACCCTCGCAGACAAATTCGAATTTTAGTGGACAGCGATATTAAAATGGAAGGAAGAACTACAGTTCAATTAAGTCTAAAAATAAAAATACACCTGTGTTCCGTTATTTGAAGAGCATGATCAGAGACAACCCTGACGTGTCTCACCGCAGGGAATTTATTCGCAGGTCTTATTGATACATGAATGGATATCGCTCAATACTATATATTGCTGTAGAAAACAACAAAAATAAATAACTTGGAGGGAGGCATACTATGAGACACACTCATTTTTCACTGTATTTAGCATTTTTAATTCGATTGGTTTATGACCTGGACTTTTCTTTCCCCCATAAAATATTTACTGTTAGTACGCCTTTACTAATGCATTACTGTAGGTGACTATAAAACACTGCTGTACATAAAAGTGCACTCCATTTAACGTTTACAAATTGCAGCACCTCACAGTGCAGCCGTACAGGGTTCGATTCCGACTCGGGTCTTCCTGATGATGGATGGGTGGATGGGTTTCGCTGCCGCTGTAAGAACACAACTCCATGCTGTGTTTAAAAATGCAAAACAGAATTTTAATATAATTTTAATATCATGATAATAATATTTAAAAAAAAATGGAATAGTGCGACAAGCCAAGGAACGCATTCTAAAAATGAATTTTCCTACATTTTTCCTACATAGGAGACCATTTCCACTGTTTGGTTCTTTTTCTGACACAAACATTTGCAAAATGGTGTTGCAAAGTTTTTCACGATTTGTGTAACACTAACATGACTTGACATTTCTACCTCACCCCCACTTTATGTCTTCGACACACAACACATTCTGTTATTATTGTCTGGAGTAATGACTTGACGTCGCTTCAGGTGAAAGGGAGCGGCACATCTTATTTCAATTCCGGGTGCAGGAAGAGCCTCGTCGGGGCCTTCGGAGCGTTATAATTTCCGACTGTATAAATCTGTAATCCCGTAGTGCTTTCCTTCTTGAATAAAACATCCTCTGGTGCAATTATACTATCACCCTGACATGGAACAGAAAGCAAAATGATGTTTTCTCTGCACTTTATTGGTTGCCGCTAATGACAAAACCACTCAGATTTCACTATACGGGCTTGGAAAAAAAAAACAAAAAGTGGATGTTGTTGGGAGATGTAGAACACTAAATTTGGACATTAGATCTTTTAATCAAGCTTTGGCCAGCAGCATAATTACCACCTGGGAGAAAGAAGAGCGCCTACACAGACGTATCCGGCGGCATGCTGACAGCATAGTAGACAGTGATGTGAAAAATGAACCGGATGAGCGTTGAAATATGCTCCCTTGCTTCTAATTTACACATTTCCACTAATATGCTACTGTCACCAGCCTCTCAAACTCCTTCAGTGAAGAGCCTGTGTTCCCCACAGCTATTTCTACCGCACTACTTTTCATTGCGCGATCATCTCATTAGTGTCTTATGGAGCAACATTGTTTAATCAATCTCTGTGAACTTTACGCACGCTGATATTCTAGAAGAAATAGAGCATGATTTTTAGCCTTGACTATCTCTGTATGTCGCCCACTCCTCTTTCCAACTGAGCCGTAAACCCAAAGTGCATTATGCTGTCAAATGAAATGCTTGTATTTGTTGAATCGTATTTTACTAAATGTCTTTCTAATGCTAGGACAGTCCGCTGCATTATGGAACTTGAATGGATGGATTGAATCCAGTCTTTATATGTCATGATGAAGTAATATACATGTTTCGCTTTGCTCCAAAAAGTATAAATCATAAAAACTGTACGTGTTTAAAGAAAATGTTTTTAATCATTGATTCATAGGTCAGTGTTTGGAACAGGGGTGGGAAAACTTTTTGATTGGTGGGCCACAATGGGTTCTAAAATTTGACAGAGGGACCGGACCAGGAGCAGATGGATGGATTGTTTTGGTAACCTCACCTCATCAAAGAAGAAAATACATTTAATTTTAAATGAAAATGAACAAAAGCAGTGCAAGAAAATACATGTCTTTGACATACCAGAGAATTTAGAAAATAAAACATTAACAAGGTCTATTTATTTTTTTTTCAAGTTTGGCGGGCCGGATTCAAACATTTAATGGGCCGCATGTGGCCCCCGGGCCGTAGTTTGCCCATGCCTGGTATGGAAGATAGACAAGTAGTGAGTTATTTAGTAGAATTACATGCCCTCCATAATTATTGGCACCCCTGGTTATTTATCTTGAATAAATTCAGTTATTTAAATAACATCCATCTATTATCTGAACCGCTTCTCCTCTTGAGGGTCGCAGGGGGTGCTGGAGTCCATCCCAGCTTCTTTCGGGCAGTAGGCGGGGGACACCCTGAACTGGTTGCCAGCCAATCGCAGGGCACACATAGACAAATAACCATCCGCACTCACATTCACACCTCGGGACAATTTAAAGTGTTTAATTAACCTGCCATGCATGTTTTTGGAATGTGGAAGGAAACCGGAGTACCCAGAGAAAACCCACGCAGGCACGGGGAGAACATGCAAATTGCCTTTATTTACGTAAACGATCTTTACATGAATCAGCAGATAAATATCTGTTTTGCTTCTTCTCAGACTGCATAAACATCATTGGCAACATACGGGTTTATTGAATAAACATGTTAGCTTTGAAATTCTGTTCCTTGTTTGGTTGTTTGTTGCTTGTGTTTGACTGCCAGTACATAATCATTGTCCGTAACTGGCTACCGACATATTCAGTTCTTTTGCACGAGAGTAGGGAGGCTTTGGTCGGAGAGGAGCTTTTTGCCTGTTTTGCTTCCATCCACTCTGTTGTTCATCTGTCAGGCCAGCCAGGACAGGAAATCAAAGCGCAGCAGCTCTGTCTGTGCACGGCATCGAGCCAGCGCCCACCACGATGAATGGCCTGTCAGCTGCTCTCTACGCTGCCAATTTATTCAACGATAAATTTGGAAATGTCTGGATTCCCTCTCCGGACCGCACTCCCAATGCGAGGGGCACGGTCGGAGCAGTGGCGACGCGTCACAGCTTTGACGTTGGACAGATAATTAGTTGTGAGCTTTTGACATTTTTAACCACATTAATTAGGAGGGTGACTAACAGTTGGCCTCTGCTGCATTTGGTCTGTGAAAAAGTTCTCCTTTAAAATGATAGCTACATCAACAGGAGAGAGAGAGAGGGGAGGGGGGGGCTAGCTAGCTAACGGGTAGACAGACAGACAGACAGATAGATAGAGAGATAGATAGATAACTGGCAAGGAAAAGGGACTTCCATATTTCAGGGAGATATTGTCACTTCACACGCAATATTTCTTTAACTATTATTTGCTGCAGAGTTGAAGGTAAATGCCCATCCGCAGTAACGAGGTACAAAACACTCAAGTCTTTTATGAATGTTACAAACTGTACCTCTATGCTAAATATTAGATTTACATCCAAGTGCTAAAAGAGGATGCAGGGATATGTTATCTTGATGGAATGCTTAGTACAGTAGCACCACTTGTAGTGAATTGTGTCAGACCTGTGCTGTAATTTTCCTCCTCCCATCACACGTGTCATAATCCAACATATCACGCTGAATGATTTGTACACTCCAATTAGAGGCTTCTGAGATGACAAACATCATGTTGTGGAGAAAAAAAAAAATCTATGGTGTTTTCTTGCTGCGGCGTACAGGCCTGTCGATGGGACTGCCAGAACACATCTTCTGAGATATGACTGCAGGCTGTCTCACTAAATTTTAAAGTGACTCAGTGGGCCTTCAGCAATCAGTTGTGAGCCGCTGCATTGATGAATGGTGAATATGCTCCACTGTACTTTATGGACGCCACTGTGTCCCTCTGTTCTCTTGAGCAAATGTCATCTTGAGGACAGGCAGATTTTATCCTGGCAAATTAACCTGTGTGTGCTCTTGGTTATTTGTGCGTTGGGGGGTTGGTGAGACTTTATGGGGCATCACAGTCACTGTTTATTGTACAAGAACACTTTAGTTGTGCTACCTAATGCTATAGATCAATTGATGCAAAGTAAACACATCACAATTTTTAACATCTTTCATTGACTTAAAATTAGGAGACTGCACACATGAAGAGGAAAAGATTGGGATATGTGTGTTTGCTGTGCTCACGAGTCTAGGCATTTGTGGCTCACCTGAGCTCGTGTTGACATAAACATTAAGGATTTGGGATTATAAATATTATAGGTTTTGCGTTTTCGATCGTTGGACCAACTGTTTTTCCAGCAGTTTTGAGAGGAAAAATCTCTCTTAAGAAACTGTATGGCCCATACTAGAGACACATGAGTATACTTAAAAAGCTAGTCATAATTATTGTTCAATGAATATTGTGTCAATTAATCGTCATGTTAAAAAAACATGCTTAATTTTATTTCAATTACTTTTCACAAAATAATATGGAAATACACATGAAAATTTAAAATAAATGGATTTTTGAATAAATGATAAATAAATAAAAAGAAGTTTGCAAAGAGTTTAAAATGTACCAATGGCTAACTGAATCTTATTTTGTTTTATTTCACTCCCTCCCAAACCGAAACAAGCCCAGACAACAGATGTTGATTCCTTCCGAGGAGCTTTTTACCATAATTCTTCTCGTATCCAATGATTGCTGCGCTTTCTTCTCACAACATGACTCTTTTTATCAGTTCGCTCAAATGACTTTAGGCACCCAATGCAAGGTGTGCTCCCTTGTTAATTTCGGCAGTTTAAGGAAGCATTAACCATGCATTCACCCCCCGGTGGTTGGCTGACTACTGGTTGAGAAAGTGCTTATGCTGCAGCGTCTGTACTCTTAATGTGAATATTGTTGCTTTAATTGAGGATGCCAAAATCTTAAACTTATCTTAATTGTGCAGTTTATGGCCCACGCCACCATATAAGTGCTAAAGATAATCTTTTAGAACCATCTGATGATCGGGGCTGTGCTGACTTTGATTTCAATGGGGAGAAAGAGAGCTTCTATATTGTGTCCAGATTATTATTATATTTGTTTTCCTCTTAAGTGTACTCACACTAGACCAGTGACTCTCAAAGTGTAGAACTCCCTCTAGTAGGGGAAGAATCACTAAATTGAATGTTCAAACTACATAATATTAATGTCTTAATTTTTTACATTTGCCTCAGCATTTTAAAAAAACAATATTTTTATTTATATTAATTAAATCATTGTTTTAGTGGGGTTTTTCACTTTAAAATATTCAAGCACAGCATTAATGTTCAAACTGTGCACATTGTCATTGTCGTTTACAACAATATTTAATTCAGATTACCATATAAAATATGCTGCTTTGTTTTTTTTTTGTTTGTTTTTTATGACTGTATTTTTGGAGTATAAGTTGCACTTTTTTTCATCGTTTGGCGGCTCCTGCGATTTATATTCTGGAGCGATTTATACGTGAAAATTTTACAAAAATCCGTGAGAGAGCGCTCTCGTCTTCTACACCGATATCCCCAACTCTAAGACATGAAAAAAATGTATTTCACAGACAGCCACAAGAGGGCACTCTAGACTTATGCACCGATACCCCATACTCCTAACACAGTCAAGCAAGAACGACTGAACAAAATGCGCCTCAAAAGAATTATGTTCTGCATTCTACAGGCTGCAAGTAGTGGAATTTACAGCTGAAAACGGTAATCGAGCAGCATAGAGGAAGTATGGAGTGAATTAAAATCTCGTTAGGGACTGGCGAAAAGCGAAGAGTCCTACTGCAATGAAGAAAACAAACAAAAAGGAAAACTAGATGGCCACAGCTAGAGCAAAGAGTTCGCCAGTGGCTGCTTGAGACGTCTAAGGTACGTCTTTACGCTCGGACTGTAGTGTCCCAAAACATTAACATGAACACGACACCTTTTCTTTTCATGTTTATTTTTCGTGTTTCTAAATAACCTTCATTGTGTTAGCATATCATATCTGACACCACCGGTTCTCAAATGGGGTACGCATACCCCTGGGGGTAATTGCGGGAACACCAGGGGTACGTGAGATTTTAAATAAAGCAAAAATTCAAAAATCCTTTAAAAATAATGATTGAATGAATTAAATGTTTCGGGAAAATAGAAGTACATAAAACACATTTTACATGCAGTTGTTTAAGTTCATTATTAAAAACAAAAACAGATTCTCCCCCATACTAGAATGTTTCGACCCAACTTGTCACGTGCTATCTTTTGTTACCTGTCAATCACTCGAAGACGCAAACAATGGAGTTGTGGTTGAAGAGTAAGCCTTCTGAAAAAACTCAGGCACAAGTGCAAAAGAAGCCCAAACCAGAGACAGCAAAATTCTGGTTGAATAGTAAAGATTGTTTTATTTGCATTTATGTCCACAAGTTGGAGATCTCTTCTATGGTCCAAAAGAAGATACATGTTGTTGATTATTTGTCGTAGTCCAAGGCAAATGAAGTTTAATAAATCAGACTATGGTGGCATGTTTTAAGTTTTTTTATTTTTTTTGTTTGTTTTACCCAAAAATGCTTTGCTGAAAAAAATATTTCACTGATCGCACAAAAAGTTTGAGAACCGCTGAAAAAAATATTTCACAGGTGGCACAAAAAGGTTGAGAACCGCTGAAAAAAATATTTCACAGGTGGCACAAAAATGTTGAGAACCACTGGTGTAGAAGGCCTAGTGTTCACAAAAAAGGAAGCAATAGTTTTATTTCTAAAAATACATTTAATATCACTGCGAGGAATGCAAAAACACAAACAATATGCGGTTTGAACGGTAACTTCTCTCAAAAAGTGTTTCTAAAATTATTTTTTTGCTAAAAATATAAAACAACTGAACTTAATAATGATGAATAATTTGAAATTATTTTATAATTACAATTTTTTTTTTAAAATAAACAGGCTGTATATGCAAAGCTACAGGTTAAAAGCTTCAATCTATCCAACATTTTAATGCATGTTTTCCAATGCCAATTCCTAGTTCAGAGTGCAATGATTACTTAGGAATCCTGTGTGACGAACCCGATACCTGTAATTCCATTCCCTTGTAAGCGTATTGAACGACTTCAAACTTGAAATTCAAGGACCATAGAAGCAGGGTGTCTCCCTCCAAGCATTAAAGTATGCATGCTAGCATGGAATTGCTGACTTTTCAGAGAAAAATGTCAGATTTCTCTTGCAGTGGCTTTCAAGGTAGTGTTCCATATTCAGCGTGAGTGCTGCTTGATTATGACCTGGGCTGTAAATTTAAAGCAAATCACTAAGGCCCAATGCTACAGACGGAGGAGCTATAAAAGTATGAGCATCTTTATGAAACAAAATGAAAAGAATTTTTACAGCTAAATCAATTTGTCAGCCCACAAAGCTCATATTTTACAGCCCCCCCGAATATGAATTCTCTCTCGCTGCCAGCTCTGACCTCCCCAGTGGATGAGTGTTGTGCACCACTCAGTGTATTTCTGCCTTGTAATACTCCAGGCTGAGAGTGCCTGGCCCTGAAACGGCTTCATCCCAGACTGGGTGGTGCGCACATCATTATGTTCCTTCTGTCTTGTGCCCGACTCCGTTTTCCGCTTGATGCTGTGATTATATTGTTCTGAGAGAGTCGTAGTTTAATATTAAAGCTGTGCGTCACACAATCATGTCTTATTGTACTGCACTTTGGGGGCTTAATAGTCTTGTATTACATGCTGCTCACTCCGTCTTTGCATTGAATGAGGAGGAGGGCGTCCTGGAGGGCTCTCTGAGTGAAATTTGAAGTGAGTCAAGGGCTGTGCACTCTTTGCTGCATCACAGTGACGCTTTTTGCCCAGCATATTACATATTAACTCTTAATGTGCAGAAAGCTTACTTGCCGACACTAAGTTGCTAGGAAGTCGGAATACAGTTCCTGATTTGATGTTTATTTACTTGTTTACAGCTGTTGAACTGTATCAAAGTAGCAATCGTGTTTTGCATGAGCCAAAGTATTTAGCACAGCCATCGGCTGCAATGTTCAAATGGTATTTTTTCTGTCCGAGTCTGAGTCTGTCGGAATTTTTTACCATTCTTAATTGTCACAAGTGTAAAAAAAAGTAGACAACAAAGGCTATTTAAAAAAAAAAAATAATAATAACTTTCTATGACAATGCTCGATTTCGACTTCAGGTGATATCGTCTCACAATCTTCTTTGAACACCCTTGTTACATTCATGGATTATATTTTCTGTTGTTGTGAAGGGAAACATGCAAGTCAGCGTTTCATTGCATGCTTTTTGAACATCTCTTGTATTTCCTTTCTTTGCCTATTACATTGAAGGTCTTGATCAGATCACACACAACATGCAATGAGAGATGACAGAGTAAAAACGGCACGCAAACATTGCTGCACTTCTTGAGCTGCTCGGTTGGGACTTTAGCTTGCTCAAGGGCGCCGTGACAGCAGCCGGTCCAACAACCAAGTTGTCATATCTACTTTTGTCTGCAGCGTGACTTGAAACGTGACCCTCTGGCCCCAATAACCAAGGTCTTGCGTTCAGATGAGCTACTGCTGGCCGCCACAATTGTATTCTCTTGTCTTCATTCATTGTAAACGATTAAATAAAAAGTATGACTAAAATAAGAAATTTGACATAAATCATTGGTTTATTCATTATAACCGAATTCATCTAAATGATAAAATAAAATATTGAGAATGAATTACCATTATATTACTAGGATAAAGCATTTGACACGTTTTACCTGCATGTTTGTACTACTTTTTCTCCCCTCTCATCTTTGAATGGCAGTCCTATCTTTCCCTTTTAGAAGTCAAACGTGGCTCTTCAGCACAAACGTTTGCCTACCCCTAAATTACTAACCCCGGACATGCTTGTCAGCTACAATCTGAATTGCACACGTTAAGTAACATCACAGCTCTTCCCATTTTTCTCGGGTGAGTGATCAAGCGGCTGTAGAATATTGAAATATCGTATGAACTCAAGGTTCAGCGTACCATTACAAGCAGGTGCGTGCGTCTTTAGACTGCTTGTTTTTGTTGCCAGTTGTCTGCTGTCCAACTTGTTTAGTGGGCAAGGATCAAGGAACTGTCAGCCAAGGAGGCCATGCAAACATCTGCCTCATTCAACCTGGTGTCTTTAGTCTCGCTACTCGTCTGGCGCACCGCACACGCGTCAAACGGCATCTAGGTAATGAGAAGCACTTGGCCGCCGTGATGAGCATA